>NC_091734.1:22187380-22787380 GCF_030179905.1 Drosophila bipectinata | reverse complement strand
CGGTGGCGCAGGAGGTGGCGTATTCCCTCCGCGACTCCTCCGCGATTGCCCATTGCTTTCACTCTACTCACTCCGATTTTTTTTTCGACGAATTATTTATTTTGCATTTTCCAGTTTATTCAGTTTTTTTTTTTTTGATTATATATATCCTCCTGGGTATATCCTTGTTGGTGTATCCTTTTAATCCCTCGATGTCCTTCCATCGCTGTCACTCATCGCTAAGTCTAAGTAAGGCTAAGTCTCGTAGCTGCGCTGCTCGCAGGCGGCGGCAGAGAGACGGCTATATACTTATGTATAAAGGAATATAATAATATACGTTGTTATGCGCTCTCAAGTGGAGGCGCGAGGGGTATGCATATGCTGACCGTTTTGTTACGATTATACTGACACTAGCACTTTCTGTGTGCGGGCTAAGCCATAACGATAGGTTCATATTTTGGCCACTTAGGGTTTATGACCGGGACTTTGGATTATGTAAACACTGCAACAAAGTGTTACAGTGCGCACCCTTTAAGTACTCTCGGTACAGTGGGTATTCGACAATGAAGGTATTTTTATAATAAAAATTTCTAATAAATACATCCTTTTTTTATAATTTTTTGTTGTTGTTTTATGTTATTAGAATCAAAGAAAATGAAATTATTAAAAGAATATGTGTATTTAATTATCTATGTATGTGTGTCTTTGTATGGCCATACTAAGTGCAATTTATGAAATAAAGATTTTTAATCTATCCTTATGAACTGTTTGTTTCTTATGTTTATTATTTGTCTCCTATTTCCGTTACTATATACGGACCTGTATATTTAGGATCCAACTTATGACCTGTCTCGTTTTTAAATAAAACTTTGTCACCTACTGATATATCTATATCCCTTACTTTATGATCATATAGTAGTTTATTTCTATTCTTATTTGCTTCTAACATAACTCTAGCTCTTTTATAGGCTACTTCTAATCTATACTTACTCTCAGCATAGTCATCTATATTATCTACACTAGCTATGCTATTAAAATGTTTTGGCAATTTACTTGTTTTACCGAATACTAGCTCATATGAGCAATATGTATGCCATAGAGGGGGTCGTGTTGAAACAGAAGACAAAATATTGAAGCCATATGTCCCAATCAGTTTTATCAACCGATATGTAAGATCGTATGTATTCATTGAAAGTTTTATGACTTCTTTCTATTGTTCCAACTGTCTGGTTGTGGTGTGCTGTGGATGTAATATTTTCAATATTTAAGTATTTGCAAAAATCGTCTTTAATTGAATTCTTATATTCTGTTCCCATGTCCGTAATAAACGTCTTCATTGGACTGTACTTCAGGATAAAAGGTTCAAATATTGCTTTAGCAACAGTATTGGCATTTTTATTCGGAACAGGTATGGCAACTAAATACTTAGTTAAATCACATATTAAAGTGACTGCATACTCATTGCCATTTTCTAATTTTGGCAGTGGACCAATAGTGTCCACTATCACTCTGTCGAAAGCATTTATTGGTGTGTCTGTAATTGTTAAAGGGGTCTTTGTGTGTTTAGTTGTTTTGCTTCTTTTTCTTTTAAATTTGTTATTTGGGTCACCGGGTTGAGTAGCGCTACTCTTAATGTTTTCAATATTTTTTTGCCCATTAATTTAAATTTATCTATTAAAGTATATTCAAAGATATTTTCCCACGGTATCACTTTGAGTTGGCTGATTTTATGTATACCGGCTTGCATTTTAAGCCTTTGGAAAAATTGATCTAAATCAATAACTCCATTAGTATATAAATGCTAACATCATATCTTGCAGTAAGTTTTCTGCCTTGTTTAAATAAACATAACATATTTTTTATCTGCAAGGTCACTACTTTACGTACTACGTACTTAGAAGCTTTATTTAAAAATTGCATTGGCGATTCTTATTCTTGACTTTCCGCGCGGAATTTTTGTCTACTTTGATATCTAGTAGTGACTTTTAATATATTTCTAGTTATATTTTGTAGATCTTTAATGGTTATCCTTGATAACGCATCAGCTACATGATTATCTTTTCCCTTTAAATATTCAACTGTAAAGTCGTATTCTTCTAGTTCGAGCCTCATACGTTTCAGTTTAGAACTGGGATTGGTAATTAAGAAAAGGTATATTAAAGGTCTATGGTTTGCTCTTATTAAGAAATGTGTTCCAAATATATATGGTCTGAAATGTAATATCGCCCAGTGAATTGCAGCTAATTCCTGCTCAGTAGTACACTTGTTACTTTCACCTTTTGTAAATGCTCTTGATGCGGCTGATGGGTGTGCAATGGGAAGTTGGAGACCATTATGATTTTGAGTTAAAACCGCTCCACATGCTTGCTTACTTGCATCTGTTATTATACAGAATTCTTTAGTGAAATCTGGATATTGTAGCAAGGTAGATTCCATAAGTTTTATTTTTAAGTATTACAATGCATTTTCACACTTATCCGTCCGGCGAATCATCGGCGAAATTTTTTATAAAACGTCTATAATAGTTACAGAATGCTACGAAACGTCTAGCACTGTCCGCGTCGTGCGGAACTGGATAGTTCATAATGACATCGTATTTCTTGTCATCTGGGAGTATTCCTTTATCAGTGCATAAAAAATGAATATTTTTCTGGGTGTAGCTTTAGGTTGAATTTCCTACATTTCTCAAAAACATCTTCTAAGTTTTTAAGCATATGTTTTTCGGAACAACCGATTACTATTAAGTCACCCAAATAATGAAACGCTTGAGAAGGTTCTAGACCAGAGAGCGCAATAGTCATCATTCTCTGAAACGAATTAGGAGCTATTTCTAATCCCAAGGGTAATCGCGTGAAGCGATATGAGCCGTTGCTCGCTGAAAAAGACGTTATATCTCTTGATCCTTTTTCTAGTTCAAATTAATGGAATCCTGACATTAAGTCAAGACATGAAAAGTATTTTGCTCGACCTAGATGATTTAAAATATCATCAATTCTAGGTAATGGGAATTTATCAGATAGTAATTTTTTATTAATCTGGCGGTAGTCAATTACTAATCGCCATTTCTTACATTTGACCCGAGGGATGACTTCTTAGGAACAAGTAACAATGGGCTATTATATTCGGATACTGACGGGTTGACAATCCCGTCTGAGATTAATTTTTCTACTTGTTTTTGTATTTCGTTCACCTGACTATGTGGGCTTCGATAGTTCTTTATATAAACTGGTTTATCATCTTTTAATCTCAGTTTCTGTTTATAAAAGTTATTTGTGGCTATTGATTCGGTTGCAATCGGAATATATCGCTATACTGGGTGCATAGGCTAGTAAGCTGAGACTTGAACTGTGGAGGGACGTTTTTTGACAGTTGAGAACTATGAGCTAATGGTACTTTAATTAGGAATTTTAAATTATTGATGGCTTGAAGTCTAATTGGCAGTTGTATTTTTTGATAAAGTCGATGCCTATTATTCCATCGCATGGAATTAGGAAATGTGAATTTAGGATATGAAAATCGTGTGGAATTATGTATTTGGTTGTCTGTATCTCTATAGAAACTAAACCTTTTTATTTTTCTTGACTTATTTTATTATTTTTAATAAATTTATTTTTATTATTTCTTGACTTATGCCTTTTATGTCTATGATGTAATCATCTTGGATGTTTTGGAAGTTATCCGAAGTTTCTTTTAAAATGGAAATGTCTGCACCTGTGTCTATTAAAAAGATAAGTTCTTTCCCATTAGCTACATTAAATTAATGGTGTGAGATTAATGGTGTGAACTATGACTTCATTTATTGTTGAGTATTTAAAGGGTTTTGGGAGTTTTCCGATGTGTTTTGGTTATTATTTTGGGTCATTTTTATACTGCCTTGGTTAGTCATTGCTTTGACTGCATGCTGCATGGAATAACTCCTGGCTGGCTCTAAAGGTAAACCATCTGATATATATGCACCTTCTAAGGCTTTCGTCATCTGCTCAATTTCTTGTGTGTATTGGTTAGCAGTTTTATTGCGCTGCTGTAGGTTCATCAGCTTCGCTGATAATACCTCATCAGTTTCGCCTTTGACGTTGCTTCTTAGTCTGGAAATTACCTCAGTAATTGTTGTTTCATTACCGATTAGGTTCCTGGCGGCACCTTTTAGCTTTGTTTTGATAATGGAAACAGCTAATTCTTCGTGCTCGCCTTTTATTGATTGTATTATTTGTAAAGCATCAATGAAACTTGTTAAATTTTCAGCCTTACCATCAAAAAAAAAAAAGCTTAGATGCTGTATTAATATAATCAATATTTGATTGTGCCATTGTGATGGATTTACTTATTTTGTAGGCGGCAGAGAGACGGCTTTGTACTTATATATAAAGGAATATAATAATATACGTTGTTATGCGCTCTCAAGTGGAGGCGCGAGGGGTATGCATATGCTGACCGTTTGTTACGATTATGCTGACACTAGCACTTTCTTTGTGTGGGCTAAGCCATAACGATCGGTTCATATTTCGGCCACTTAGGGTTTATGACCGGGACTTTGGATTATGTAAACACTGCAACAAAGTGTTACAGTGTGCACCCTTTAAGTACTCTCGGTACAGTGGGTATTCAATATATGTGCATACTACACTTTTATACTTTGTTAGCGGGCTAGCATAATTTCCGTTTTGCTGTTCTGGGTCCGGTTGAGTGATGAACGCCTCAATTTGGTTAACTAGGGCGTTCGAACTTTTCTCTTTGATATAAATTGGAGGTTTGTTTGTGTGTCTCGCGCTGGTTGGTTTTCCTCAAGCTCCGCCAGTAGTAAAAATGCCTGCCTGGTTCTTCGTCGATCTTCTTCCGTTCCAGTCCATAATGCCGTTTTAATACTTTTCGTAGTTGTTGTTTTTGTACTCGCTGTAGTCGTTGACCTTGCGGTATTTGGCGATGCTGAAGTTGTTGCAGCAGTGCGGTTGGACAAATTGTAGCACTGCTTGTTGTTTATGATTTTTTGTCGCCATTGGAGGGGGTTTTACACTGCGAACTCCATGACGCGGGAGCCGGAATGAGCGCTCATTCTTTGGATCGATGCTCATTGAGCTAATTTGCCAGTCAATTAATGACAGTCTCCGCAAGCAATGCAAACTGAGTGCGCACTAGCTTATGATGTGTCCATACTCCTGTCAGTTGGTGCATTGTATTGGACCATTCCGTACATTGTATTGGACATTACAGGGTACCAAAAGAATTGTATTATTAAAATGTATTATTTTTTGTTTAAATCTTTTTATTATCTCAAAGTAAGCTTGCAAAATCTATTGCAAATATTGAAGACTGCGCGAAAAAGTCCACTTTCAGGCAATGTGTATTGCAATTTCGAAAGAAAATTGAATGTACTCCAAATTTTGCTTAGCCTTGTGTTTGGACTAGGTTAGTCCCTTATTTCAGAGCAATTTACTTTTAAAACGGAACTAATTTCCTTCCTAAGAGGGAAGCGACTAATAACCTCGAGACCATATATGAAAATTTTTGAAAAATTCTTGTACGCGATTTCCTATGCAAATTAAATTTGATGTTAACCGATGAATTAAAGAAATATAATTTTTATTTGTATACCCTTGCAAAGGGTATTATAATTCCATATATGACCTCGAGACCATATATGAAAATTTTTGAAAAATTCTTATACGCGATTTCCTAGGAAAATTAAATTTGATGTTAACCGATGAATTAAAGAAATATAATTTTTATTTGTATACCCTTGCAGAGGGTATTATAATTTTGTTCAAAAGTGTGCAACGCAGTGAAGGAGACATCTCCGACCCTATAAAGTATATATGTTCTTGATCAGGATCACCTCCTGAGTTGATATGAGCATGTCCGTCTGTCTGTCTGTCCGTCTGTCTGTCTGTCCGTCTGTCTGTTTCTACGCGAACTAGTCTCTCAGTTTTAAAGCTATCGACTTGAAACTTTGCACACACCCTTCTTTCCGTTGCACGCAGTATAAGTCGGAACGATCGGGATCGGCCGACTATATCCTATAGCTGCCATATAACTGATTGATCAGAAATGGTATAACTTTGGTGTTTTTAGAGTTAGAGAGTTCAAATTTTACATAAGAGCTACTTTTAGCAAAATAACATAATAATGGCAAATGGCAAAATAATATGGCAATTTCATAAGGATCGGCCGAATTTATCCTATCAATCGGAAATTAAACAACTTTCGTGTTTTTGAAGATAGAAACTGGAACTTCGTACAGGTTCTTTTTTTGTTTAGTTGACCCAACCTACCAAATTTCATAACGATCGGCCGACTATATCTTATAGCTGCCATATAACTGAACGATCGGAATTGACCCAACTTTTGTGTTTTTGAAAATAGAAAGCTGGAACTTGGTACAGATTCTATTTTTGGTCAGTTGATCCAACCTACCAAATTTCAGATCGGCTAACTATATCCGATGTTTGCGATATATATCCGGTTTTAGCTGCAAGGGTATATAAACTTCGGCTCCGCCTGAAGTTAGCTTTCCTTTCTTGTTTTTTAATTATAATTATTTCAGATTCTTTTAATTATTTTGTTATTAAAAATTCGAATTTTTTTATAAAATTTAATTGATAACTATTACCTTTTTTATCGATTTTTTTTTTTAAATTATTGTTTTTATTGTTTTTTTATTGTAATTATTATTTTTTTTTAAATTTTTACCATACCATACAGTTTTTAAATTTTTTTTATTGATGCGTGTTCCTCCTGCAGATGATGTAAAAGGATCCGCCCTTGATGCTGCTTATGGTGTAGCTGGTTGTGTTTTCTGCCGCTGGTGTTCGTCTACCAGCCGGTGGTCCTGCCGCAGACGTTGATCCCGCCGTATAAAATGCCAAAGACTTTGGCTGTCGTTGTTCCCAAGAAACCGACTATTTGTTTTTGCTCGATATTTGGCCTCGAACTTGCCGTATATTATTTTATTATTTATGTATTTCTGGTGTTGTTCCGGAAAAACAATTTTTTTTTTAAATTGAAATCTTATTTTTGATTTCCCACAACTGTGATCAGGATCTTTCCCTACACAAGTTGTGTTTTTAACTCCCTGCGCCGTATCGCTTTGGAAATCCGATGGGTGAATTCCAGCCCAAAGATTTTTCAAAACCATTTCGATGTAAGGCCTCGGACAGTCCTGCGCAAAACAAAAAACGCACTTATTGCTTGATGGCAATCCTCAATCTCTGTGTCCCTTACCACTTGGGAAGAAACAACAGAGGACTAGGATTTTAAACTGGGCTCTTTTTTACCCAGATCGCAGCCCTATTTTTTTAACTACCTTGGGCTGAGAATTTTTATTTTTCTACAGCCACTTATAGGTGTCAGTTTAAAACCTGAGTCTCTTACCACAGGGGGGAAAACGTCAGGGTGCCTCGAAGGACCAAATGTTTCGAGGAGCCCCAAAATGACTCGTATTCCAATGAATTCCGTTTAGAAACTGCTGACCTGCTATGCGACCCTTTCTCAAGTGCGATAAGCACACCACTTGAGTACATATTTGTGTAGGCTGCAGGTTTTAGACCACGCTGTTTGTCTTGCATTTCATGGGTCCGATCCCTTAGAACTCTAACTTAATAATTGGTATATACAACAGTGTTCAATGCTTGAACATCACCTCAACTGGATTCCGCAACTATATGAAACTAACGACTCACATTTCAAAGATATTATTAGTGCAAAAAAAACTCCATAGTCCCATACTCCACACTTCAGGTACTACAAAAATTTAAAGTAAGTAAAAGGTTTGACCTTTTGGACAACTGTTTAAATGCTAGCGTTGTTTGAAATAAGTCAACAGATGTCCATGCAATTAAAAATTTATTGAAAATTTTTATTTACCGTACATGATAAAGCACAAATGTTTTAAATTTTTGGAAAGAAAGGAAGTCATGCGATCCTGAGCTTTATGCGCAAAGCCAAATATGTTTTGGTATACCGTCAACAGCAAGAATTAATAATTAATTTAAAAAAATATATAAATATACTTGTGCTAAAATTTTTATACCCTTGCAGAGGGTATTATAATTTTGTCCAAAAGTGTGCAATGCAGTGAAGGAGACATCTCCGACCCTATAAAGTATATATATTCTTGATCAGGATCACCTCCTGAGTTGATATGAGCATGTCCGTCTGTCCGTCTGTTTCTACGCGAACTAGTCTTTAAAGCTATCGTCATGAAACTTTGCACAAACCCTTCTTTCCTCTGCACGCAGTATATAAGTCTGAACGGCTCGGATCAGCCGACTATATCCTATAGCTGCTATATTACTGATTGATCGGAAATGGTATAACTTTGGTGTTTTTAGAGTTGGAGAGAACGAGCTATTCGTGTGACACGAGAGCTATTTTTGGCAAAACAATTTGACATGCTAAATTTCTTAAGGATCGGTGGAATATATCTTATAGCTGCCATATAACTGAACAATCGAAAATGACCCAACTTTCGTGTTTTTGAAGATAGAAAGCTGAAACTTAGTACAGATTCTATTTTTGGTCAGTTAACCAAACCAAATTTCATAAGCATCGGCCGAGTATATCCTATAGCTACCATATAACTGAACGATCGGAAATGGTATTTGGTTGAAATATCAACTTTCGTATTTTTGAAGATAGAAGCTTGGAACTTTTTTTTAGATTGTTTATTGTAATTAATTGGTTTTATTATGATGTAATCATAAGGATCGGCCAACTATATCCGATGTTTGCGATATATATCCGGTTTTGGCTGCAAGGGTATATCACCTTCAGCTCCGCCTGAAGTTAGCTTTCCTTTCTTGTTTTAATATGAAAAGGTAATATTACTGCTTTTTCGTCTTTAAGAATTATGTAGTCGGTTCACTGAAATCGTTTAAATCGCCACACTTGCGAAGACATTTTTTTCTTTCGACTTAACTCTACTCATTTGGATAATGCAATACAAAACTTAAGTTTTTTTTAAGACGACGAATAGTTATGAATCTTGCGATTGAATAAACTTTCATTGTTTATGTTTTTTACTTTAATTCACCTGATGATGGGAAACGAAAAAAAATTTACGAGGGAGCTGTAGCACATGAGGAACTTCATTTTCTCTGCTTCTATTTCTACGGCTACAGAGAGCACAGTATTTGATTTTTACCTATGGCTACTGCTAAAGTTTTTTTTCTAAAAAAAAACTCGGAGCAGAGCACAGCAAATATTTTTCCTGCTATACTGCTATAGCTCTGGTCCGGCTGTCAAAGTGAGAGTAATAAGCAAAGCCATATATTTATAAATCTGACTGCTGCCGAAAAGTAAATTCAAACACTGGCTGTCAGTGTAGATGTTCTAAAAAATGTTTTTCTAGATGTTCTAGATCAGTGGTGGGCAAAACTAACACATGTTTAAAATTTGAGTGTGTGCCTAGCAGAGAAAAACAATGAGAGCAAAGAGTTCACTGAGCGAAAAAAAACGTTTTTTTTTATTTAATTTTTCGTTAATTCAAAAGTTTAAATGGGCACTAAAATTGAGTATTTTATTTTAAAAACAGCTTTTCTAGCAACATTTCTTAAACAAACGAAAAACTACGCTTCCCTATTTATATTCTCCATGAAGAAAACTTTTTCCAACCCAATTTCTGAGAAAATTTTTCTAAGTGGAAAAATTTTGATTTTTAGTTTGGGCTGTCAAATGAATCAAAATGAGAGCAAATGAGAGAGCTTCTAAAAAAAATTTGAGAGTGCTCACACTGTCAGTGTGCCGGCAGCGCTGAGGCAGAATTTCCTACCCTATACTCGCGTGCTATGTAAAATGAGAGTTTGCCCACCACTGTTCTAGATCCAAAAAAAGTTTACTTTACTTAGCGTAATAATTAATTAATTAATTAAAACTAATTATCCTGTATACATATATTTGAAAGAAAAATGTAATCATAAGGTAAAATTAAAAAAGATCTAAAAATAAAAATAATAAACATAAAATGCTACATAAAAATAAAAAACAGCAGAATTTTTATGACGCTACAACGCATGGACTTGAAGTCTTTTCTCAATTTTTTTGTGATACTTTAGTCCTCAATTCCTTAGCCATTTTAATTCGACATATGCACAGCACGACCTTTGTTAAATGAGATTATTTTTTCTCTCACTAGTTCTCAACTATAAAAAAATAAAACATAATAATAGTGGCCGCTAAATAGATAAAAATGTCGAAAGCGAAAACGAAAAACAATGTGTCCTCTTCAACGTTATAAATCGAATTCTATTTCTGTAGTCTTAAGCCTAACTTATCTATTGCGGCGAATTCGCATAAGAGCGAATATGTGCTTTCGCTCCCGCTCCGCCCTAAGCTATCTTAGACTAGATTTAAACACTACCAATTAAAATTAAAAACAACCTCAAATTGATTTGAAATTCAATCAAATCCGTTTACACCGGCCCCGTTGAAGGCCTCCATCCGGCTTCAACCCACTGGCAGCCGCGCCAGCTTATGGACTGCTCTCCTATACTCCGCTCCAGAGCTAATCCTGACGACGGCGACCCTGACCCTTTCATTCGCGCCGGCGTGCGTTGCTCCTACTCTTCCTGTGAGCCACTGTTGTGACGGTTGGTGATCCTCTGCCATCAGGACCAGCTCGCCCGTCCGGATGTCGTCCTCCTGGTTTTCCGCGCCTGTAGGCCCAAGATGTACTCCCGGGACAATCGCTGCCAAAACGTTTGCTTGATTGACGAGACCCTGCTGGTCCGGGGTCCGCGGTGCTGGTGGGGCGATAAGCGGCCCGCCTGTCAACAGGTGCCCGGGAGTAAGCGCCTCGCCGTCGGTTGGGTCCTGACTCAGAGCCCCCAGCGGTCGTGAGTTCAGAGTTCAGGACGGCCTCGACTCCAACGAGACCGCTCCTTACCGCTCGTAGGAGTAGGTGTTTTGCAGACTTCACACCTGCCCCTTTTTTTTTTTTTTTTTTTTAACGTTGCTTTTATTTCTTGAATCTTCTATTTGCGAGACTAACAAGAGGTGTATCAAATCTTATATTTTTAACTTAACTAACAGTCATATTGACTGATACGGAGTTAGACGGCCCTAAAAATCGATTGCTGGGTTGGGAGGTCGTTGCGTCTGAGGCGGGATACGGGTTAATTGCAAAAGCCGATGAATTCCAGGAGAGGGATTCTGGATGGGCTATTAAGCATTTTACATTTTATGAAATACAAATATTAAAGCTAGAGCACCTTCCTGGATCAGGATATGTTGAGCACCTAAGAGCATAAGAAAAAGAAATGCTCTCATAAATGTTAAAAATAATGACATTTATTGTTTTTTTTTTTTTTTTTTTTTATTTTAACGTTGCTTTTATTTCTTGAATCTTCTCTTTGCGAGACTAACAAGAGGTGTATCAAATCTTATATTTTTAACTTAACTAACAGTCATATTGACTGATACGGAGTTAGACGGCCCTAAAAATCGATTGCTGGGTTGGGAGGTCGTTGCGTCTAAGGCGGGATACGCTAGAAACCCGAGTCAATCCCCGAGCGAGAAAATTTGGGTGCGAAGACAGTTTTTCTTTGTATGACTCTTTTTGCTTCTGGATTTCGTCTTTCACTGCGAGGATGCCCAGATCCCGGTGGATGTTTTCGTTGCGAACATACCAAGGTGCCCCTGTGATAGTTCTCAGGATTTTTGATTGTGCGCGCTGTATGATGTCTATGTTGCTGCTGCTCGCGTTCCCCCACAGCTGGGAGCCATACGTCCAGATTGGCTTTAGGACTGAATTGTACAGTAGTAACTTGTAGTCCAGGCACAGTGGCGATCGTGAGTTTATGATCCAGTGGAGGCTGCTGGCTTTCAGTTTTAGATGCATCTTTTTGCATTCGATGTCCTTACGCCAGGTAAGTCGTCTATCAAGGTGAACGCCAAGGTACGTTACGTCGTTAGCTTGAGGGATCTGCATACCGTTTAGTAAAAGCGGAGGGCATGTTTGTCTATTAAGAGTAAACGTTATATGTTTACACTTTTGTTCGTTTATTTTAATGCGCCAGTCGGACAGCCACCTTTCCACTATTGTGAGATGATTAGCCAGTTGGGTTGTTGCCTGCGTTGGGCATCTGGAGCGACTAAGGATAGCGGTATCATCGGCGAACGTTGACGTTGTTAGTTGTGCGCTCGTAGGAATATCCGCAGTATACAAAACATATAGACACGGCCCGAGTGCGCTTCCTTGCGGAACTCCAGCTTCGATGGTGTAGTCGCCCGAAGTAGCTGCGTTGCATCTCACTGAGAATACTCTATTGTAAAGGTATGATTCCAGAAGCTTGTGGGTGTATGTTGGCAAATACGTTTTAATTTTGTGCATAAGTCCAATGAGCCAAACTTGGTCGAAAGATTGAGATACGTCGAGGAAAATAGCGCTGCAGTATTCTCGCTGTTCGAAGGCTGAGCGTATTTTGGATGTTAATCTGTTCACTTGTTCGATGGTTCCGTGGTTTCTTCGGAAGCCAAATTGGTGTGCCGGGATAATATTGCAAGCTTTCAGATATGGTATTATGCGAGTTAACAAGCATTTTTCAAACAATTTAGACAAAAAAGATAGAAGGCTTATGGTCTGTATGATGACGGAATTGTGTGGTCTTTTCCAGGCTTGGTATCATAATGATGATGGATTTCTTGGGAAAAAGCCAAGATTAATGATCCCATTAAATAGTTTGCAGATGACCTCTATAACGCATTTTGGAAGTTCGATCAGCATCTTTGGCGTCAGTAGGTCACCACCTTTTTTGGTTTTAGCCCTCTTATGACTTTTTCGATTTCGTTCGGCCGGAATGAAGGTGCGGCTGGCTGAGGGGAGGACCTGGCTGAATTTCTGGCAGGAGGAATGAATTTGAGGCTGGGTTTGGCTGGAAGACACTTTGGAGATGTGTGGCGAATGTTTCAGCTTGGTCTTTGTCGCTGCGAGCCCAGCATCCCGAAGAGTTTCTTATCGGGGTGGTCGTTTCAATTGGGGCGCTAAGATTTGGGTGGGCCCTTCACAGGGGGTACTTTGTGCTTGTTGGCGAGACCTGCCTCTCATAGCCTATGTGCGGAGCCCGCGGCGATATAAACGCAAATACGCATCCTTTTTTTGATGCGTATTGCGTGACCACGTTGACCTCGTCCACAATTCTCTGACGAAGCTCTGCGAAGTGGCGACTCGCTACGACGAAGTTCGTCACGTTGTCGCAGTGCACGATCTGCGGACATCTGCGGATCTGCGCCCAACGAACCTTTGAAAAGCCAACAAAAAGGAATCAGTGGAAAGGTCGGAAACTACTTCTAAATAAACTTAAGCAGCGTATCCATTACCGTACTGTCTGACTCCAGATATGCGATATTCTATTTCATCTTGATACTCGTGCTCTTGGGCCACTATTTCGACGATTTTTTTAAGGGGAGGGTAAGGTATTAAATTTTTTTTTTTTTAATTTTTTTTTATTTATTAAATTGAATGCATAATATTTTAAGAATATTGTGTCAAAATTCAATTGTGTCAAGTCAATTAAAGCAAAATTGACGAAGTTATTAGTTATTGACGAAGTTGCTCATAAACGTTTTACACTTGATTTTTTTGTGTTTAAAACTTTAAAGCGTTTTTCCCACAACTCACGTTTTCAAAGTCGGTGCCCCTCATAACTTCAAAACTACTGCACCGATCCTTTTGAAATTTTAAACACTATTTCTGTACATACCATTTATTACATTATTATTTATTTATTTATTTATTTATTTTATTATTTATTTATTTATTTATTTATTTATTATTTATTATTTATTATTTATTATTTATTATTTATTATTTATTATTTATTATTTATTATTTATTATTTATTATTTATTATTTATTATTTATTATTTATTATTTATTATTTATTATTTATTATTTATTATTTATTATTTATTATTTATTATTTATTATTTATTTATTTATTATTTATTTATTTATTTATTTATTATTTATTATTTATAATTTATTATTTATTATTTATTATTTATTATTTATTATTTATTATTTATTATTTATTATTTATTATTTATTATTTATTATTGTACATTTATTCATTTCTGTACATTTCTGGTATTTTACGAGGACGCTGTCGAGTTTTTTTTGTTCATAATTTTGATTTTGCAATGACAAATTAACCGATTTTTTTCCAAAAAATTGAGTTTTTCACTTCAAAGTCTTCGAAAAAATTAAAAAATTGCATTTTTCAAAAAACCTTTACAGCGTTACCTGGGGTGAACTATTATCTAACGAATGAATTTTCATTTTTTGATTACAAATGATCCAGCACCGAGTTATGAGGATCCAGCACCGCAATTCAACTTTTTTTGGCGACACGTCCGGACAGTTGCTACCATTGCCATATTTTTAAATATTTTTTTGTAAAAATTTGATAAAACATTCTTCTAATGTCATACTTTAATATACCGTTGGTTGAATAAATAAATTTTAACTGTGTCGTCAGGAAAAAAATCACAAAAACATGGCTTTTTTCGCATGATTTGACCTTACCCTCCCCTTAAAGGCTTCATTATATTCAACAGGTGATAGAACAATATCAGAATTCACTACTAATTTCTTCGATTTCTTTATAAAGCGGAACATATAAACAAACACTCGCAGCAGTTTTAGGTGAGAGGAATATCCTTCTATCACTTCCATTCAATGTGAGGTAGATACGATTGCGGTGAATCCGACCGCATCCTATTTTTTCCATCTGTAGAAGTTCTGGTGACAGATTACGGTTTACGTGGGCTCGTTGGCCACTTATCTTCCGGTCCGGTTCCGGTAAAAATGATGGGCCTGTAAACCAATTCGATTCTACAGTCTCCTTAACGTCTTCACCTCTGGACACTATACCTGCCGGGTTCTGTTTAGTTGGAACATGCTCCTACGTGCTATCATCTGACCACTCTTGAATTTTAGTTACTCCATTCGATACGAACGTTGACAACGACGATGGATGGGTCCGAACCCAATGAAGAGTTACTTCTGAATCCGATCAAAATACACTTCGTACGATCGGAACTCTTATTAGAGGCTTTATCTTGCGATGGCAATCTTCGATGTCGCCGAAAGAATGTTTCGCTTGGTCGCCCTTTGACTCATGACTTAAGCATCAATTTCAAATTGAAATATATATTCTTTAGAAACCCAAGCAATTCCTTATGCTTCAGTCAGTTCTGCGTCCGAAAGTGTTATTGGCTTAACCGTGATGTCGAATGCGGTAACTTCAGGCGAGTTTGAAAACCACTTGCCCAATTCAAACCCAGCGTCTTGAAGAACCTGAGTTACTTCAGACTTAATTGTCTTTAGCTCCTCAATGAAACTAGTACCCGTTAACATGTCGTCGATGTAAAAGTCGGACCCAATAACTTCGGCAGCTCGAAGGAATGTATTTTTCACAGATTCACTCACCTCTTCAAACACCTTATGGCCATAAATGGGGCTGGCGCAGTGCCATATGTAACGGTGTTGCGCTTGCACAGTTTCAAGGAATCTGATGGGTCTTTGCTTCACACTATTAACTGGTATCGCCTATCGGCTTCATTTACCATTACTTGGCGATACATCTTTTTTATGTCGGCTATCAGATCGAATCTGTTCAGCCGGAACCGATGAAGAGTTGAATACAACTCTTCCTGGGTTGTAGGACCAACCATCAATAGATTGTTAAGGCGCTTTTGTGTTGATGGCTTAAATGACGTATCAAACATAACTCGTAATTTGGTCGATGTGCTTTGAGGCCGTAAAACACACTGATGGGGTATGACGTAGTGTAGAGTAGCAAGAACATCATTGCTTGTCATCATTGCCTAAGAATTCGTATTCTTCCATAAATTCAATATACATTTTCTTTAAATTCGGATCTCGAGATAATCTTCTCTCGAGCGACAATAAACGGCGTTTGGCTATCTCGAACGAGTTTCCCAAAAAACTTGGATCCGATTTAAACGGAAGCCTGACTCCAAATCGACCTGAAGGCAGTACAACTATATTTTTCTGATAATTTTCCTCACATAAATCTTTTTCAGGTAACAAAAGCTTTTTGGAAGTTGGTACTTCTTCCAACGACCAGCATTTTTTTAAATTGCCATCTATCGACTCGAGTAATTCTTCTTGGCAATTCAAGCTAGAGACAGGCTGTTGAGGAGTTGAGGTATTTGCCTTATATTTTCCCGATACTATCCATCCAAGTAGTTTTTTTTTGGAGGATGGAATGATTTGGACGTTGTTTTATTTGGCCAACGGACAACAGTACGAAAAATGACTCAGCTCCAATTAACAAGTCTATCCGCTGAGGTTTATAAAAATATGGTCCCAATCTTTCACGTTCACTTACTGGTCAGGGTGATAACCCGAGATAGTTCTCAAAATCCAAAAGTCGAGTTTCCACTACCAATAATTGTTGACTTTACCACAGTGTGTATCTTTTTCTTAACGTGGGATTTAGATTGACCGATTCCAAGCAAGTAAATACACGATTCCTCCCTGTATTCTGTGTTCTGAAAGCGTTGAGCAAGATCTTCAGTAATGAAGTTCATTTGTGACCCGGAGTCAAGTAATGCTCGGGCCAATATGTGCTCGCCATTTTTAGTTCTAACGCTTACGGTCGACGTCGCTAACAAAACCTTTTCTAGGGATGACGTATGCAAAGCATGTAACGTAGAAGGGCCATCAAGATGAAGCGCATGGAGGATGATGTTCATTTGGTGGTGGTAACGCCAAGTTATTTTCGGTCACAGTAAATCGGTGCAGAAGTTTGTGGTATGATCTTTCACAAATTTGACACCTAGTCGATTTACACTTTGCAACCGTGTGACCTTTTCGAAGACAATTTAAACATACTGAGGCTGACTTGACAAACTCAAACCGTTGCATTACAGCAAGGCGAGCGAACGGACTACACTGGGCAAGACTATGGTCTTGTGCGTTGCAATAACTGCAAGCTTGTTTGTTAGAAGCGGAGCAAGCCAACGAACTTCTATTGTGCTGCTTCCCGAACACAATTTTCTCCTGTTTTGGCTTGCCAGTCTGTTCAGCGGACAGGTGCTGGTACCTACGTTTTAATTTTTTTTCGAAATCGGACCACAGCGGCAATTCCTCATAATCCAGTGACTCTTCCCATTTTTATTGCTCCGGAACGCTATGGCTTGTTTTGGGAAAAGCGTTATAACTTCAACAATTTTCACAATTTCGAAATGAAATTGGTCTCGTTTTATTCAGAATTAACGAGACAATATTGATATGTATCAAAATGTCAATTTCTTTAGTAAAATTTGTATCCTTTCTGTTTAAATAAATTAAAGATGTATTTTTTTTTCAAAAGCTACAATATTTAACTATTGAAAAACGTAAAAAAATTGAAAATCGGCATAAAATTACGCGTTTAGGAATTTTTAAGAGCAAAACACTTTCGAAAAACCGTTATTTCGAAATAAATCAAGATTTGAGGGTGTATGAAAAATTTCAAACATGGTTTTATACTATACTCGACCTAATGAACAATTCCTACTAGGTCTCTTCAAAAATTCCAAATCACTGTCGCACTGTGTGATCATTGAGCTTACAATTTTAGTGTCATCTCCTACAGGCCCGGCAGGACACGTTCGGCCCGAGTGGGTAGTCTTCCTCCGAGTGGAGGAAAAAAAAAAGAAAAATTTTCATCATTTTTATAGTTTATATTACTAAGTCTATTTAAAACATGTATTTTTGTTGAGATCTTTCTACATATACGTAAACAAAATCGTGTCATTTTTGTAGCTTTGGCGGAGATCGTACTATCGACTTCGTTGTCGACCGATCGATCATCGAGGAATTTCAGCACTTCAGGATAATTCGCCTTGATTATCTTGAGAGGCCGTATTCTTATCGCTCATCTGGAAAATAATAATGAGAAGGTTTCAAAATAGGTTTGAAGGTTTTTTTACAATATGTGACGAAATTTTCGATCGTAGTTTTTACCTTGTCGGGTTGAAGACTGCGACAAAAGAAACATTTTCGTTGTTCTTTTCCATCGCTTCAGTCTGCAACTCCTTGAATTGTGCAACGCATTTTGGTGAATCTCGAATAAAGTTTATCTAATCCTTGATTGACCCTATGAATTTTCTGGCTGGTTGTACCTTTTCAATTGAATCTTGTACAACAAGATTCAGGTTATGGGCATTGCAGTGCACAAACAAAGCTCGAGGTTCCTTCTCACGTATACGCGCCTGCAATCCAGAAAATTTTCCAGAAACATTGGATGCCCCGTCGTAGCACTGGCCTCTTAGTTTTGAAAGAAGCCACGAGTTCACGAAAATGTTGTCAACAAGATCGAAAAAAGTTTCTGCTTGAGTGTTTGGCGTTGAAAAGAATCCAATAAAATTATTATTTGCAACTAAATCATCGGAAACGGAGGCATCTTTATCTATTCGTGAGGCATCTGGGGTTTCACCTATTAGAATCGAAAAATGCTCCGCTCTTCTTATATCGTCCATGATTTTTGACAAAATTGAAGTCGCCATCAGATCGAGTATTTCATTTTGACTTTAATGATCAAGCCATCTGTATCCATCTCTCTGCAACCAGGAATTCAGTTCAGGAACGTCTTCCGAGTGAGCCTTCAAGAACGCTATGAAATTGGAATTTTCGTCATTCTTGTCTCCTCTTAAAGGCAAACCCTGTTTTTTTTTTAAAGTGCTGAAGTAACGCCGTTCTATTCTTCATCATCTTCTTCATTGCCAGTGCTTCGGTGCAATTGATGTGTAGAACACTTGACGAATGTTTCTTCATCCGATATGACCCATGCTTCCAGTTTGAAAATCCATCATAGACCCAGGCTTGTTTTGATTCCACAGCCTGCGAGTCGAAATTAGCGATCAATTGCCGTTCACAAGCTTCAGTACAGACGTAGCAAATTGCGAGAGAGTTTTTGTTGAGTTCAAGCCACGGATAGGTTTTTTTCCACAAATGTTGAAATAATCATTTGAAAATATATCTTTATTATTTAAGTTATATATTCATTATACATTTTATGATACATTTCACGTTGTATCATAAAGTAAGTAAGTTTATGTTGTATTATATATAACATATAAGGCACGTTTGTTTACGTATAGAGCTCCATTTTGGAACTTTGATGAAATATAAATACATCACACAGAAACTAGCAAATCATTTGGATTTTTGTCGTATTCTTACATTGTTTAGAAGAATCGTTCGACGCTCGAGAAGACTCGGTTTTCGAGGATTTTTCTCGATCGGTTGCTGGTCGCAATCCGCAATCCTCCTTCTTCCTTTTCAGCCGCACGACGAATCTATCCAACTGTCGTCTCTCAAGTCTCTTTGCAAAGTACGCACGTTCTTTTTCTTTCAATCTGTTAAAGCACATACGAGCGAGAATGAAACGAATATAAGCATATGGTGATATACAGCCGTCGTTGGCATGAATGTGTGTTATATGTGCACGTACACCATGCGCATGCTCCGAGCGCGTATGTTTCCCGCGTGAAATTCAAAATGTGTAAATCGACCAAGTTGACGATATATGGTAGTTGATTATTTCGAGTGGGTAATTTTACCACTCGGGATTTCTCGAGTGGGTCTAGCCACCCACTCAACCCACTACTGCTGCCGGGCCTGATCTCCTATGGATAATAGTGACCCATAGAACGATGACACTGTGTCGATGAGACATATCAACAACAACGCAGACGGCTGGGAAACTTTCGGAAGGCTGAATAATTTGTTCGCAATGATGAGACATTCGTTATCGTAAACTCTTTTCAGACTAGCAATAGCTTTGTCATAATTACTCTCGGTGACTTGGAATGCCTTGATAGTTCCTAAGGCTTCACCAGAGAGGCACGAAATTAAATGGTTAAATTTGTCGATAACAGGAATATTCACATCCTTGTCTACTAATGTCTCAAAGAGACTTATAAAATTTTTAAACTCTGAATAGTTTTCACTGAATTTTTGCAATGCCAAACTGGAAAGTCGAGCTCGAGTTGGGGCTGCAGAAATTGCAGTATCTGGATGGGACTTTTCAGCTATAGTGAAGGCATTTAATGAAGGGGGCGACAGTGATGTGGGTATATGTATGTATCACGATTTTTATTAATTTTACACACAGGCAGTTCGTTAATTATTTTAATCAAACTATTCAAATTGTTAGCTCTACTAATTTCAAGTACGTTTTCGTATCAAGAATTGAAAGGAGGGTGCAATATTCCAGCACAAGACGTAGGTTTAATTCGTATTTTCTCAACTTTCATTTTTTTGCACAAGTATCTATGGTTCTACCTTGGGCTCCTTTAATCCCGCTGCCACTTTCCTCGTGCAGTCAATGCAGGTACACGGCATGGAGCTCGCTGGTGAGCCTGGTGGCGATGATCCTTGGATTGGCGGCTTGCGACGGTTTCACGACGCGGTGAATTTTTTTAAAATTTAAGTCGCACTTTACGGAGCGTCTCGAGCAGCTCTTTGATTTTGTTTGAATGTTTGTATTTTTGGTATTTGTTGTGTGTAATAACACGGTGTCACTGTCACTTTATGTTTTTTAAATATTTAGCCCAAATGTCCAGCCGGGGTCGCCAACATGTTAAAAGAGATTAGTTTATCTCTCACTAGTTCACACTTCTCACTACTTCTCTCACTAGTTCACATAAAAAAATAAAACATAATAATAGTGGCTGCTAAATATATAAAAATGTCGAAAGCGAAAACGAAAAACGTTGTGTCCTCTTCAACGTTATAAATCGAATTCTATTTCTCTAGTCTTACGACTAACTTATCTATTGCGGCGAATTCGCATAAGAGCGAATATGAGCTTTTACTCCAGCTCCGCCCTAAGCCATCTTAGACTAGATTTAGAGACTTACAATTTAAATTAAAAACAACTTCAAATTTATTTCAAATCCAATCAAATCTATTAACAACCTTCTTAGGGTCTTATGTTCGAACTACAATTGTTTCACCTCTATAACATCTCTTTACCGTCCTTCAAATGTAAAATTTAGTATTTAAAATTTCTTTACAAAACTTACTTAGCTTAATAAATAAAAAATAGCTTAATAAATACTAATAAATCGTTTCTTGAGCGCCACTCGGTCGTATGGGCCTCTAAGCTTTTTGATGAATGCAGGAATGCTAGCTGATGTACTAATTAATCAACAAGCCATTTCCTATTCTGAACGACCGCGAAAAAAACTATCCGATTTGTATCTTATAATTTATATAGTTACTTAACTGCCAGGATATACAATCCACCACCACCAAAAACACCAAAATACCAAGTACCAAGGTGAAAAAGATAAGTACAAGGTATCATATAGTCGGGAAACTCGACTGTAGCCGTCCTCTCTTGTTCTATTTGTTTTATATCTAAAAATGATTCCCTTTCTTCTATTGCATAAAACAAAAATTTGTCCACAACAGAAAAGGGAATATTAAAAAAGCATGGATATGGTCTGGTTCATGGGGAGCAACTTAAAGACAAATGGGGTGAAGACAGCCAGTCTGACAACCTCGAACTGATAGCTCAAGATGGACCATTGGCATCGTCCAGTGGCGGCGCCGCAGCCTCTGAAGTAGAGCGAACTTTAAAATCACTTAACGGATACCATGAAGATATTTTGGAGGCTCTACGTAATGCTGCGACACACCGTGGTACTGGAACTGGCAACACACCAGTTGGTAGTGGTAGTCTTAGTGAGGAAATGTTACGGAAAACATTACAGGAGTGTAACTCTTCCCAGCTGGGATACTCTGCTGAGTCACATAAACGAACTAATGGATCAAAGTCCAACTCGCGTGAAAATGTTTGCGACAAAGCTGCCGTGCACGCGATATTACTGGATTCCACTGGAACTGGTCTCGGAAACATGGGCCTGGGAGCAAGCATTGGGACAGTTGGCGGTTCGTCCTCTATGCCAGGCGGTGTCTCACATGGTACTGCATTGCTGCATCACCACCGATCGCAGCATCAGTTGCACCAACCTTCAAGTGTGGCACTGCAAACGCAACAACTGGATGAAGACGAAACACCAGCAACTGGACCTTTACGCATACGTAATCTAGAGGACTTAATAAGACAACTTGAACACCACTCATCCCGACACATGAGTCCGAACGGATCAGAAGATATTCGAATGTCAGAAACTGATGCTGATCGTCACTATAGATTAGATAGCTCCGCTGCTTGTAGTGAGTCATCGCAAGGGTTAGTGGCATTTTAAAATATAAAAATTATTAATTTGTATAGCTCATTTATAAAAATAAAACAAATTATTTTTGCTTGATTTTAATTAGTATCAAAAGTGGTTCTTTATTGTGAAACCTAATCATTTTTGTAGTGCTTTATACACAACTAAACTTTATAAAAAATTTCAATGTGTTTCACTTGTTAGTTTAATTTTCTTTATTTTTTTTAAGTAAAAACAAGCTTATTTATTTTTGTTCCAATTATATTTAAGCCAGTTATAAACGTACATATTTCTGGCAGAATGCAGGCCATGCCTAAGGTTAGTGCCCAATGTTCGATTTCGATTTTTTCACATTTTTTCGTACTAGACCCGAGTCAACAACGATTCATATTCCGGGTAATGTTCCATAATATTTTTTTCTAATTCCATTTCACATAATTTTTAAATTTAATCCTATAACGGACCGTTAATATTGATTAATCTTTAATCATTATTCTCTGAGCGACAACTCATATATATTCACTATTTTTTATTTATTTTTTCGCTCAAAAATATCATTCAATTCATGATTGCGGTCTATTTCTTAAATTATTTTGAAAGGTCATTGATCCACGTTTCAGACGTTGATCTTTTAATTTCAATAGCAAATTCGGTAAGGTATTAATAGGTATAATACTCTATGGACAAGAAATAAAAAATATTCCACAAAAAAGCACGCAATCTTGAGTGAGTAAGAAATTTTGACCGAAAAAAATTAATTTAATAATTATGTTTTATTATTTTTTTTTTAAGCTCAGCGAACAATGAAAATTTGTATTTCTTCGCTCTAAAAAAATTGATTATTACTGATATTTATTTTTTTGGTTAGCGAATAATCATTTATATCTAAGTGAAAAAAAATTAAATTGTGATAAAAAATAAAAATGAAAATTGTTCATTATATGTATTGTGATTACAAAAAAAAAATGTTAAAAGTAATCATTACTAACGGCCTCTGAATCTTATGTGTTATACATAATAAGAAGTAACTTATAACTAAAAAAAATTTGATTTCTATCATTCTCAGCTCCAATCAGTTATTAGCACAATCGCAGAAAACTGCTACAATTCATACATCTTACAGTAATCGTTGTCGTCCACGCTCCGAAGAGGAAGCAAGATTTTCACTTGGTAGCCGCTACCGACAACCACCGCCAGCCGCAAGACACGCGCCACATCAATCCCATTCACCTCATGCATTTGGACATCATACGCACCACTCTCATGCGCATGGACATGCAACACACGGTCCACACTCGTCGCATCACTCCTCGCACAGCCATTTACACCAGGAGGATGAAGCTATTTATGAATCAGCTGACCATCATGAACACAATCTTGTAGATGCGCGTCTTGATCGCCATGAAACAGCAGAAAGTGAAAGGTAATTTTTACTTTCTCTACTATAATTAGCTTTTTTATACCCTTGCAGAGGGTATTATAATTTTGGTCAAAAGTGTGCAACGCAGTGAAGGAGACATCTCCGACCCTATAAAGTATATATATTCTTGATCAGGATCACCTCCTGAGTTGATATGAGCATGTCCGTCTGTCCGTCTGTCTGTCTGTCCGTCTGTCTGTTTCTACGCAAACTAGTCTCTCAGTTTTAAAGCTATCGACTTGAAACTTTGCACACACCCTTCTTTCCGTTGCACGCAGTATATAAGTCGGAACGGCCGGGATCGGCCGACTATATCCTATAGCTGCCATATAACTGAACGATCGAAAATGACCCAACTTTCGTGTTTTTGACGATAGAAAGCTGAAACTTAGTACAGATTCTATTTTTGATCAGTTGATCCAACTTACCAAATTTCATTAGGATCGGCCGACTATATCCTATAGCTGCCATATAACTGAACGATCGGAAATGGTACTTGGTAGAAATATCAACTTTCGTATTTTTGAAGATAGAAGTTTGGGACTTTTTTTAGATTTTTTATTTTAGTTAATTAGTTTTATTATGATGTAATAATAAGGATCGGCCAACTATATCCGATGTTTGCAATATATATACGGTTTTAACTGCAAGGGTATATAAACTTCGGCTCCGCCCGAAGTTAGCTTTCCTTTCTTGTTTTTATTTCATTTACCTACCTTCATTACCTTCCTACATTTAAAGATGGTATAAATATAAAAATGATATTATTTTTGCTTTAAGGATGTAGTCTCATGTTCCGGCCTACTTTTTAGAGTTTATTTCAAAAAATTTTTTTTGGAATAAAAATAATGCTATTGTTTCAATTTTCGAATATGTTTTTATAGGCATCATAAACTATTTGAAAATATTTTGTTTAATTTATTCTTGTGTAGTTTAATACACTTTAAAGCATGCCAAAGTATGCATATAAAAAAAAGGTAGGTCCCTGGCGCAGGTGATTTCGACTGCTAGAGTCATTCGAAACAAAAAATTAAAATAGATTATTGTTTTGTAAGCTTATGGCTCTGTCTCGTACTAGAATGAAATATTTTCATCAATAAACAACAAAATGGCGAACTAATCAAACTAAAAAAACTAATCATTAAAAATAAATGATTCTAGTACGGGACAGAGGTGTTACTTTTTAGAACAACATATCCAAATTTCAGCTAGATACCATGATTCAGCTAGATTCGGTACCATGAAATTTTGTGAATCACCTGCGCCGCACGACAAATGTCATTCCGAGAAAAACGCGTTTAAAATTTAGACGCTACCGAGTAACTCATTCTATTCGGTGTAGGCACGCTCTCGATTATGGGCTGTATCTCTGTCATTATTTGATATTTTTATTTGAAACTTAACAGTACATTCTTAATAAACAGTACTTAATAAATATGTGAATATGCGAAATATGAGTCTCGACATGAGACTACATCCTTAAGGTGCGCCACACTTATGCTTTAAGTAATTTCGAAAACATCGACAATCTACAGTTTTTTTTGCAGAAATAGCAGAAACCAAAATAAAAACTTCTAAATTTGATTAGATTAAATTTTTTGAAGTGGTTTTGACCATTTTGCAAAATTTTTAATTAATGAAATATTTTCTTATTTTAACCCTGCTTGATAAAAAAAAATGAACATTCCTTTTGGAACATTTAAACTTTTAACATAAAAGAGCAGATTCTCATCTACATTGATCTATTACTGATTCACGGAAAAACACTGACAAGATTCTTGGTGTTTTATACCCTTGTAGAGGGTATTAAAATTTTGGTCAAAATTGTACAACGCAGTAAGGGAGACAGGAAGGAGTGATTTTTAAAATAAAACTCATAATGATTACGGTCTCTAGTTATTTTATTGATAGTTTCGATATAGTCTTGGATAGTAGGAGTTTTCCCCCTGACCCCCCAAGATATGTAAACCAAACTTACAGATTGTAAAAATATTGTCCAAATCGGAAAACTATATCATACAGCTGCCATAGCAAAAATTGTAAACACAAATAAGTACCAGTTTCAAGTAATATAAACAAATTAGGAGCCATAACAAATAAAATAAAAAAACACAAATTTCTACCAAACACCATTTCCGATCGTTCAGTTATATAGCAGCTATAAGATACAGTCGGCCGATCGTTATGAAATTCGGTAGTTCGGATAAACTGACCAAAAATATACCGTTTATAGTATCGTGTGTTTTATATCTTCAAAAACACGAAAGTTGGGTCATTTCCGATCGTTCAGTTATATGGCAGCTATAGGATATAGTCGGCCGATCCTTACGAAATTTGGCATGTCGTATTATTTTGCCAAAAATAACTTTGAACTCTCTCACTCTAAAAACACCGAAGTTATACCATTGCCGATCAATCAGTTATATGGCAGCTATAGGATATAGTCGGCCGATCCGGGCCGTTCCGACTTATATACTGCGTGCAAAGGAAAAAAGGGTGTGTGCAAAGTTTCAAGTCGATAGCTTTAAAACTGAGAGACTAGTTTGCGTAGAAACAGACAGACGGACAGACAGACGGACAACTCAGGATCCTGATCAAGAATATATATACTTTATAGGGTCGGAGATGTCTCCTTCACTGCGTTGCACACTTTTGACCAAAATTATAATACCCTCTGCAAGGGTATAAAAATAATAATTAGTTAAATTCTTCTAACAAATTTAACGTTGGTTTCATTAAATTGGACTTAAATTTGCAAGTTAATTTCCTTCGTCCTGTAATAAATGGATCAGAAGACAAAAGTAGTCTATTAATCAAATCGGTATTTGTGGCAATTCGAGATATTTTTCGTGTTCTGCTTTCTATATAGTTTTATGTCTTTGTTTCGCGACTGTGCAGCTTCTTCCGATAATTCTTCAATTGAAACAAGACCAAAATTAATGACATCTGCATCATGGAATAACACTTTGTTTCTATTTGTTTCTTGTTTCTATTTACTTTGTTGTTTCTAACACAATTGTTTTTATTTCATTCAGCCAAGTTGTTTGATATTGCATATTGCATTTTAGCTTCTTTTCCCTAATATGGGTCAATTCCATAATCAAATCCTACTCCAATCTCTTGTCCTTTAAATGGGTAATCAATACTTTTTTTATCCGATCACAATTCAGTTCTGCCTCCTGCCGATTACCTCTACATTCCATCTTTCTTCGCCTTTAATAAGGCTTAAACCATTCAATTTGTTAGTGTACTTCCGAATAATTTCTACTAATTTTTCTATTACCTTTGTTTGGTCATTAAGCGTTTTCAATGCCGTAAATAAAAGACGATTTTGTATTTAAATTGAACGTTATAAATGTTTATTTCTGCATGCAGATCAAGCCGGATGATCGGCAGATAGACCGGCTATGGTGCATGCAGGGACTCAAGAAAAGTACAGAGAGGGCGGCCCGACTGGTCACTGCGAAGCTAAAGCTCTCGAATAATGGAGAGGGCGGCCCGACCTAGACACTGCGAGCTAAAACTCTCTATAGAAAGCCCGTTGAGTCGAGCGGCCGAGAAAGAGTCGGCTTGCGATCAACAAAGCCTTTGTACAAACTTAAGCCTAATAAATAAACATTACACTAATAATTACGCTAAACATTATTTAAACATAAACATTAAACGCCGTGCTGCTGCTTGACCCGACAACCTTATTAGCTTCTAAAACATTTGTTGTCGTCACTGCTGCAGGTCTAACCTCCTCTGTCATAACGAATCTAGCTTTAATACTATTGAGCTGTCTTTCCTTACTTGTTTTATCCATACTGTATGTGCGATTGTTTGTGTTTAGTAGTGTACTTAGGTGTCTAATTTCTGCTTAATTAAGTGTTTTTTTCACTTATTCAATGTGTATTTAATTGGTTTTATTATGATGTAATCATAAGGATCGGCCAACTATATCCGATGTTTGCGATATATATCCGGTTTTAACTGCAAGGGTATATCAACTTCGGCTCCGCCCGAAGTTAGCTTTCCTTTCTTGTTTTTCTTTTTTTTTGTTTTCCATTTACCAAATTTTTCTTTCCTTAGTTTTATTAACTATTACTTTTATTAATATATTTCCTTCAATTCCCACGCTAAGCAGCCGCCTGTGCATTACAGAGCGCCGCCTTATACATGTTAATGGATATATATCACTTATTATTTTATTATTTCCATCGAATTAATACCTCCAATTGCTAAGCGGCCGCCCTGTTCTCCACAGTTCGCCACCTAATACAAGTGAAAGCACAATCGATACTAATTATTATTCATCTTTAATTGATTACAGTATTTTACCTCCCTCTCATGCTAAACGGCTGCTCTGTGCAAAACAGTGCGCCGGCTAATATGTTCATACGAACGAAAAGAATAACGTTTTTTTTTTTTTAATTTTTCAAAATTTATTTAAAATTTTTTAAATTAAAATTTTAATCTAACTCCTTTGTTTAATATCCACGTTCATTGTGTATACCTCTTGCCTAATTTCTTTCATCCTGCCCTTGTTCGGCTTCGGACAATGTGCACTTAATTATTTCTCATTCACTTTTCCCTGCCTGTGGATCCAATTACCGGCTTTATTTTCACTAGTTACAACACGATTCCCTTTTCCTTTTCCTGTATTCGTTGGCTAGTTAATTTATTGTGTGATTTATTGATTCGTTGTACTTCTATCTTGCATTTTCTATTATTTATTCTACTTATTTTTACTCCATTGCACCCACCTCACTCTACGCACTCTTACATAATAACAATAAATAAAATGCTGTAAATCCTTGTCATCCTTAAAAAATGCTATAGATCTTTGTCATCCTTCGTCGTCTCAGATCCTTCCTCAATCCTGGGTAGAATCCGTCCTTGGGCGAAAGGCTACCGACTGCGCCAGTTAAGGATGTAGTCTCATGTGCCGGCCTACTTTTTAGAGGTTATTTCAAAAAAATTTTTTTGTAATAAAAAATAATGCGATCGTTTCAATTTTCAAATATGTTTTTATAAGCATCATAAACTATTTGAAAATATTTTGTTTAATTTATTCTTGTGTAGTTTAATACACTTTATAGCATGCCAAAGTATGCATATAAAAAAAAAAGATAGGTCCCTGGCTCTGTCCCGTACTAGAATGAAATATTTTCATCAATAAACAACAAAATGGCGAACTCACAAAACAAAAAATTAAAAAAAATTAAAAAAATTTATCTTTAATTAATGATAAAAAAAAAACTAATCATTAAAAATAAATGATTCTAGTACGGGACAGAGGTGTTACTTTTTAGAACAACATATCCAAATTTCAGCTAGATCGGTACCATAGAATTTTGTGAATCACCTGCGCCACACACAAAAATGTCGTTTCGAGAAAAACGCGTTTAAAGTTTAGACGCTACCGAGAAACTCATACTTTTCGGTGTAGGCGCACTCTCGATTATGGGCTGTATCTCTGTCATTATTTGATATTTTTATTTGAAACTTTAACAGTACATTCATAATAAACAATACTATCAAAATATAAAAAAAAATTGATTTTTTCAACCTCACACATGAGACTACATCCTTAATGATACGTGGGTTAACAAGCAGAAATGTCCAGTTGGGTTGGGAGCACCGTTTTTGTACTTATGCTGAACTAGCGGAATGGATTTCAAATTGGTGCGGATGTATAAGTGGGACTTAAACCTGAAGTGGTTCCGATGCTTATGTTTGTTTGTCAACTTTATTGCCAACAAAGTATTTGGTTTCTAGATGTTTGCGTTTGGTTCGCAACTTTATTGCCAACAAAGTATTCAGTTACTAATTGTTTAGCAGTCGTCAAAACCGCCGGTGAGGAAACGCCGAGGGTAGCTACTGAGGCGGTAACTCGCGCGCTTTCCATCAAGGCCACCCTCAAAATTGATTTATTGATACTTAAAGTTGTTAAAGTTGTCGCCAACGGATAAATCTTTACATGGCTACAAAATAAAAACTTACAAACTAATAAATAATAGTACAATACTAATACAAACTTAATAAGTCTCTCATTAACAAGCGTTTAAAGACAACCTTATCAGAGCCCCACTTAATTCGGCGGCTAGGTGGCAAAGAGTTAAAATATGAAAAAGCCCGCTCAATCGGCTCATTTAAAAGGTAATTGGCCCTGGGACACTTGATCCGAAAGGGGTCAAAGGTACGAAAATCCCTTTGAGGAACAATTAAATTTTTGAGTCCTAGTAAGAAAGGGGCAATCAATGTGTGGACTTTTAAATTGGTTCTCGCGCCTCTTCACAAAGCCCAGCATAGCATACGCTTTAAGCAGAATATAGTCTAAGTGACCAGAAAATTTAAATTTGATGTCAAATAAGACACCAAGGACTAACACCTCCTCACCTCCTAATTAGAACTTACACCTAATTATTGATGGAATAACCCTAGCAGATGTCAAGAGACCGCTTATTGTAACAGGTAAACAGACACTTTGATAAGTTTAATGGAAAAAGATTTCGGGAGCACCATGAGTAGACTCTGGATATAGTGATAGCTATAACTGATTTTAAGGTCATCCACAATTATTAAAAAGTAGGAATAACGAAAGCATGAAGATAAGTCATTAATGAAAATAGTAAATAGGAGAGGTCCTAGAGAGCTGCCTTGTGGAAGACCAGAGAACCAACTTGAACCATCTTAATAGGCAGAGAATGTAGTCAGTGTAAATAGAATCAGTGAAGTCAGTGTAAATTGAATCAACCTGAAATTGGTTTTCAAAGGCTTCAATGCAGTGCTTAGAGAAAACCGCTAAGTTAGTTGTAGTGGACCTTCTAGGCAAAAAACCATGCTGGTTGGGGGATATAAAATTACGAGCCAGAAATGACAATTTTTTGGTAACTATCCGATCCAGTATCTTAACGACGTTGCAAATTTTAGATAGATAGTTGGTCGACCTACTGCCACCTTTTTGAATAGGCGTTACAGAAGTAATTTTCCACCGACTGGGGAGTCTACCAGATGAGAGGGACAACGAGAACAGCAGTTGAAGGGGAGTAGAAAGGAAAGCAATTCTCTTCTTAAGAAAGAATGAGGCGATACCATGTTACTCACATTGAGAAAAGGCTCAATGCTAAGAAGAGTTTCTTTATCACTCCAAGGAACCTTCGGCTCCAAGTTAGAGGCAAAGTATTTTGCAAAAAGTTTCGTAACGCCCTGATCCGAGTCGGCTGCTAAATTACCATAACATATGGATGAAGGTATGTCCGATTTTGACTTTTTGTTGTTAACAAACCGCCAAAACGCTCTTGAATTGGACCTTCGAAGGCTAGCTTCGACATCGGATATATACTGATTGTAAAGAAACTTATTAAGTTTCCCCGTCTTAATAAATCATTCGTAATGCTTATCCCTTCTATTTTTTAAGTTTTTTAAACCAGGGAAGCCTTAAGGATCCTCACAGCGGCATAGATATCAATAATTTTAATAAGGGCAACCAAGAACTTAGTATAACAATCATCGATTGAGCCGTCCGAAAAAAACCCAATCAAAGGCTGAAATAGAGGCATAAATAAGTGACAAGATAGTATCATTCAGATGATAATATGGAATGGGTGAAACAGAAGGCAAAAAGCTATAAAATTCAATATGAAATTACAACGGCTTGTGGTGCATATCACATGGACTTTAAGTTACATTCTATAATTCTACTTTACTTTTAACCACATTATTGAAAAATATAAAATCAAAAATTTTGGATAAATCAATAAAAATATTATTTACTTGGGAGAGAGAGGCCCAGACTAAAAATATCGTCAAAAACTACAATTTCATGACTTTGATGAACGTTGCTAGGTAGCACGCAGGGAGACTTCGGGTCTCGCAACCAAAAAATGAAGCTCAAATTGATTGCTTAATCGCCAGTTACCATAAAAGCAGTAGGACCCGACATTCTAGCATAGACACTAGTGATGTTTTCCATATGCGCCTAATATATACTAACTGCGCTGTTTGAAGGGATATACGACGCAATGATGACGAACGGGCCATGGACGCCTTCGATTGAAACGGCAAGCTGATCCAGTTGAAGTTCGACCGCCGAAAGGTGTAGCGGTGCAGCCTGAAAAGATCGACGGATAGCAATGACCACACCACCTCCTTGCACACACTGTCTACTGAATGCATCTCGGTCTTTTCCAAATACATGATACAAGTTAGGCTCGAAGAACTCAGAGGAGCTAAATTTGTCATTGAGCCACGTTTCCACAAGGATGATTACATCAAAACCGCAGGCAGATGAATTTAGGAATACCATCCGGGACTTGGTTCTCATTCCCGATATTTTTGGGAATACAAATTTTATGCCTTTATTGGGGTCCGAGGACGAGTAGCTACAGTCCAAACTGGGATTTGGACGGCTAGGCGACAATGATGAAAGAGCACTCCTGGTACTGGTGCAAGTGGAGGCATATCCAATACGCATAGCTTGCAAGATAACCGACGAGGACACATAGAAATTTCCATTAGGCTAAAAAGTAGACCTGTAGAGAGTCCAGTTGCAAGGAAAATCCAGTGCCAGGTGAAAACATAGAGCGTTCATAGTCAGGAACATCCAAACGCAGCAAAGATCCACTCTCACGTCCAAAACGTAAATAAACAGCTTCCATCGGCGAAAAGAAAGCACCAGCAAGTGGCCCAGCGAAAAGAGATAAGATGAGCAGCGATGCGCTGCCAACGTTTCGATTACGATCGTCTTGTTGTTGCTGGACATCCACAAGTTAAGATAAGAAGTATACGACTCGCCTTCAAAAAATTTGTTGTTGTTGGATAATATCGATCAGAAAACGAAGAAAATTATTGGAGGAATTGAAGAAAGCGTCAACCATAACCATTAACGCCCGCGCCGTTTGTTGTTGGTAGCGCACCAGAGAAAGAGTAAAGAATAGAGAAGGGGTCTATTCGGGGTAAAGAATAGAAGCTTGTGAAGAATAAGAAGTAACGGCGCCAGCGGCACCGCTTACTGGAGGTTTTTTTAAGATTGCGATTGTGGTAAGACATAGACCGAAAATTATCATTGAAGACTGTAGGGAAATGTTGCTCCGAAACTCCCAATTTAAGGTTGACGAACTTGAGGGCGTTGATTTCAGCATTTTTTTTTATCAGCCTAGCACAGGCTAAATCACTCGGCTCCACGCTCAGCTTATCTGCGACAAACTTGCGCACTGCATCTGGTTTGGTAGACGTCGCGAATTTACCAATATGAAGGTATTTTAAGGTGGGAAGCACTTGAAGCTAAGCGCAAGTGGGTGCTTGTCCCACCATGCGCCTATTAGGGTTGACCCGCTTCTTCCTCGAGAAAGCCACCTTAGATGCCGTTGGGGCCTGGCCCAGTGTAGCCATTTTGCTCCCAGTGCTGGTAGGTATAGAAGGGGGCGCAACAACATGCACCCCAGCCGACGAGACTTCGGGCCCAACGGGTCCCAACTTTGGCTTTAAGGCTTTTGGAAAGGGATTCTAGATCCAGAACCTTATGCTTAAGCTCATCTATTTTGGAATGCGAATAATTTCTAGTTATCACATTGCCACATTAAGTTTGGAATGTTAATAAGTAGTTTTATAGCCTCCGAGGGCAAATCCACACAAGCGGTATGGTAGGCACACCGGCAGATCGACGCGAACCGAACGGCCTCACGTCCACGAAGTTGGACTGCAGTAAATTCTGCATTGCACTCGGTGCAAACGAGAGGCGACATGAGCAAAAGTAAACTTCCGAACTCAAAGAAAGCTATATGCAGCTGATAGTATTAAAGCTATCAGCTTTAAAGCTTAGCACAAACCCTTCTGTTTCCAACCTAAGACTCCACAGAAGTTAGTTTTCCTTTCTTGTTATTAATGATATCCCTATCTTTTTCTACCAAGTCACTGTAAAATGCTAGGAATCTTGACTCGGTTAATTAGTTTGGTTGAAAGGGATCCGGTCATTTTATAGCAGTGGGGGGCAAAACGCACACATGTTTAAAATTTGAGTGTATGCGCAGCAGAGAAAAACAATGAGAGCAGAGCACTGAGCGAAAAAAAAAGTTGTTATACCCTTGCAGAGGGTCTTATGATTTTGAGGAGGCATCACCGACCCTATAAAGTATAAATATTCTTGATCAGGATCACCTCCTGAGTTGATATGAGCATGTCCGTCTGTCCGACTGTTTGTTTCTACGCTAACTTGTCTCTCATTTTTAAAGCTATCGACTTGAAACTTTTCACACACCCTTCCTTTCTTTGCACGCAGTATAAAAGTCGGAACGGCCGGGATCGGCCAACTATATCCTATAGCTACCATATAACTGATTGTTTCATAGGGATTGGCCGACTATATCCTATAGCTGCCATATAACTGATTGATCGAAAATGTTATAACTTATGTGTTTTTAAAGTAAGATAGTTCGGATTTTGCATGAATGCTATGTTTAGCAAAATAATACGACCTGCCAAATTTCATAAGGATCGACCGACTATATCCTCTAGCTGTCATACAAATAAACGATCGGAAATGACCCAACTTTCGTGTATTTGAAGATAGCAAGCTGGAACTTAGAACAGATTATATTCAGTCAGTTAATCCGACCTACCAAATTTCATAATGATCGGCCGACTATATCTTATAGCTGCCATATAATTGCCATGAACGATCGGAATTGACCCAACTTTTGTGTTTTTGAATATAGAAAGCTGGAACTTGGTACAGATTATATTTTTGATCAGTTAATTTTATATTTATACCGACCAAATTTTATACCGACCGGCTGACTATATCTTATAGCTGCCATATAACTGAACGATTGGAAATGGTGTTTGGTAGAAATACCAACTTTTATATTTTTGAAGATAGAAGCTTGGGTGATTTTTTTAGATATTGTATTATAATAGATTGGTTATATCGGTGATATGGTTATATCAGCTCTATATATGATATTCTTATAATGTTCGGCCAACTACATCAGGTTTTTGCCATATATATCCGGTTTTAACTGCAAGGGTATATAAACTTCGGCTCCGCCCGAAGTTAGCTTTGCTTTCTTTTTTTTTTTTAAAGATATTTTATTGTAATATATTGGTTTTATTGTGATATTCTCATAAGGATCGGCCAATTATATCCGATGTTTGCAATATACATCCGCTTTTAACTGCAAGGGTATATCAACTTCGTCTCCGCCCGAAGCTAGCTTTCTTTTCTTGTTTATTTCATTTTCGTCAATTTAAAATTTGGAATGGACACTAAAATAGTGTATAGTTTTTTAAAGAAAGCTTTGCTTACAACAGTTTTTAAAGAAAAGAAAACCTACGCTCTCTTATCTATATATTCTATATTTTCTATAGAAAATTTTTTTCTGGGGAAACATATTTTTAAGTTTGAGCTGTCAAATGAGTCAAAATGAGAGCAAATGAAAGAGTTTCTAAAAAAATTTGAGTTTCTAAAAAAATTTGAAAGTGCTCACACTGTCAGTGTGCCGTCAGCACTGCGGCAGAATTTCCTAACCTATGCACGCGTGCTATGGAAGGGGTTATGTATGTTCTATAGGGAGTTATTTTATACATCATAACTGCATATGGAATAACTTCTCTTAAATTTCTTTGGTTTGCAATAGGCATTTACCTTTTAATCTTTTTACAAACGATCTGTTTATATTCCCGACAATTCGTGACCATGGCCCTAGACCAATACGGTGGTGAGGCTACTCATTCTGTTTAAAAAAAAGCTCGTTCGGTTTTGAGCTGTACGCTAATGTATTGCCTTCCAATGCCTGTTTTTTTTTTTGATCTAATCGTAGCTTAGCTTAGGACGACTGCCAGTCTTTCTAAAAAAACTCCGACACACTTTTACCGTGCTCTGTCTCTTGTGATAACGTATGTGAATCTACTTTCCTTTCCCGTAGGACCAAGGTCAAGCCATTTCCCCACCCTGAGATATTGATCCATTTTTGGATCCATTTTTGGATCAATATCTGACACCTCCGTCATATCAGTTAGGAATGGATCTCCGAGATGTTAAATTCTTAGAGACTATGGCATAGAATATGCTTCTTCTTCTTTTTTCTTTCTCCTCATCGCCTTTACAGCTGCGGCAGTAGTCGTTATGAGGTGAATTATTGTGCTTAGTATGTGTTCCTACTAGCCAGTGCCCCGTGATGACTCTAATAGTCGTGCTAACTCGGGTACTATCTATCCTTGATAGTTGGGATGATCTTTTCTTGGGGATATAAGGCCACAGTTGGCGGGCCAACCGAAAATTTGGGAAACTGTCCCATTTGAGATGGTTTTTTCTTTTATTGGCGTCCCTAAGTTGGAGTTTTAGGAGATTATTGGTATGCCAGTACCCTCGATTTCATATACAGCATATACAGCTGTCGCTGTATATGTTGACTTCGCTGTGGCGAGGTTGCGTAAAAGGAGGTATTTGAGTGTTTCTCTTATAGCTATCATTTTAGCCTGGAAGGCGCTTCATTGATTGGGTTTCCTAAAGAAGACATTGATGCCTAGTTATTCGGAGTATGAACCGAACCTCCTTCTATTTTAGTTTTCCATTTGAGCCATCTGATAAAAGCATATTGGATTCTTGGGTCCGGGGTTTGACCGTTAAAATCATTTTTTTATAAAAATTTCCGCAGATAGGAGTTTTTATAGTAGTCTGTACTTTGATCTAGGGGGTCCGGTAGTGTTGGTATTCAACTGGCGGTTTTTCTTAGCCTGACTGCCGCAAATTTCGCATGTATCATACCAGCTAGTTCTAGATTGGATAGGTTGAGTATTGCGTTAAAGTCTGCATTTTGAGAGCGCCACTGATGTAATGTAATATAGTAATGTCGCTCTTTGAATTTTTCCCAACTTCTTTGTGAAGGTTTTATTTTTGACCATATTATGGTCATATTATGGCTCGCCACCATATCTCCATACCATATGGCATGCAGTAGTATGGGTCTGACTATGGCAGTATAGATTCAGCTTACAATGTAGAGGAACATACACAATTTAAGACCTATTGTTTTTGCAGCTGAAGAGAGTTATCGTAGCTTTCTTCGACCTTTCTTCTATGTTTGGATTCTAAGGTGATTTCCTGTCTAGTACCACCCCTAGGTACTTTGCGCTATCGCCGAAGGAGACCCTCTGGTTGTTTAGTAGTTGTAGACCTCCCCAAGCTCCTGTACCGCCAATTCAAACAGCTCCACTGACCGCTTATTGTCACAATCTTGACGCTCTCCTGGAACCACCCAACATCTTTACATACATGTGCGGGGCATGGTTCCATGGCTAAGTGGCTTTGGCTATCTCCACAAAGGACATTTTTAACTGCGTTCGTGATCTCTTTGCCATTGGTCTTCTTGCACATCCTGGGAGCGTTCTCACTTGGGTTGTCCCTCGGGGCTGTGGGCGTTGGCGTCATGCCATGTAATGGTGGCACACTCCTTGCCCATTACACCTTTTTTAGCCACCCGGCTTATCGACTTTGGTTTGACAGGTGGGCTTACTCGCCATCTTCGCCATTTTGACCGGACTCACTCGTCGAGGTCATGGGTTTTAGGTTGGGGTTTTTTTTTTTGGGCATTCCAACTAGTTTTTTGTGTTGCTTGAAATGTCCATAGGTGGTCTCACGAGTTGCGGAGAAAAAATGGTCCACCCCAGCCCCCGCCCGCGTAAGGCTTCATAGAACAGGGGGTACCCAGTTATCCTGTGCCCTGAGCCATCCTGATCCTAGAGACTGGGCAAAATTTGCATCCCAGGCCCCCAGCCAAGGTGACTCTTGACACGGTTAACACGACACGAGTAACACCGTATTCCGGGCCGAGGTGAGATGGTGTTTTAAGATAGGAAGTGGGTGGGTAGAAAGTTGTGGTAAAGAGGGGATGTGTAAGGCTGCTTATTAGAGGCGGCAATACAAGTGATTCGTTGGTATCGCTTACGGCGCGGATACACGATAGCTGTCCGGTGCTGTTTATTTCTGAGGAGGGTCCCTTCTACACACAGAGCTTTGTTCACAGCTGACCTTCCCAGAAATGCCTTTATTATGTTATATTTGTGGAGCGGGAACGACGGCTCGAAGTCGGTGGTCCGAACGGCACGATGAGTTCGAGACAATTGAAGCTACTCTGAGCTTATCAGTCAAATGCATTTTAGTAGAGAAGTCGCACACCATGGGCGAAAGAATGAGACAGGGGGAACTTATGTCGCATATACGAAGTACGCCCGGTCGAGACAAGTTCGGGGCACATGCCTAACTACTAATACAATGAATAAATTGCAACAATCCTTACAGTCTTTTATAAATTTCTCAACATCTCGGTCTATCTGTGGCCACCAGACTTTTAATTGTAGCCAGCTCTTCATAGCAGTCACGCCTCCGCCTCCCTTATCTGCCAGCGTCAAGAGTGAATATCATAATGATAATAAACGATATCATTGATACTAGTATACCTGTGCAAGTTTCTCGCATCAATACCGATCCTTTTTTATTATAGTTCATACCTGAATAGAAAACAAGAAAGGAAAGCTAACTTCGGGCGGAGCCGAAGTTTACATACCCTTGCAGTTAAAACCGGATATATATCGCAAACATCGGATATAGTTGGCTGATCCTTATGATTACATCATAATAAAACTAATTAACTAAAATAAAAAATCTAAAAAAAGTCCCAAACTTCTATCTTTAAAAATACGAAAGTTGATATTTCTACCAAGTACCATTTCCGATCGTTCAGTTATATGGCAGCTATTGGATATAGTCGGCCGATCCTAATGAAATTTGGTAGGTTGGATCAACTGGCCAAAAATAGAATCTGTATTAAGTTTCAGCTTTTTATCTTCAAAAACACGAAAGTTGGGTCATTTCCGATCGTTCAGTTATATGGCAGCTATAGGATATAGTCGGCCGATCCTTATGAAATTTGGCATGTCGTAATGCTTTGCCAAAAATAGCTCTCGTGTCAAATTTGATTTCTCTAACTCTAAAAACACCAAAGTTATACTATTTCCGATCAATCGGTTATATGGGAACTATAGGATATAGTCGGCCGATCCGGGCCGTTCCGACTTATATACTGCGTGCAAAGGAAAGAAGGGTGTGTGGAAAGTTTCAAGTCGATAGCTTTAAAACTAAGAGACTAGTTTGCGTAGAAACAGACAGACGGACAGACAGACAGACGGACAGACGGACAGACGGACCGACGGACAGACGGACATGCTCATATCAACTCAGGAGGTGATCCTGATCAAGAATATATATACTTTATAGGGTCGGAGATGTCTCCTTCACTGCGTTGCACACTTTTGGACAAAATTATAATACCCTCTGCAAGGGTATAAAGACTATTTTAAGATGACGCACTCCACGATCTGCAGACAAGACATGTTGTCTACAATTTCCTCGTCACAAATTTTCTGCAATTTTGATGATACTAAAAGCCGATGATATTCAAGTCTTACATTTGACTTTGAGCTTGAACGCTTGAAGTCTAAGTAACCACCTTGCTTAAATTAAAATTCCAAGCCGGTTTGGTAGTAATAAAACCTTCAATCTCACCTCCAGGAAAATAGGGACTCTTTGCATCGTTTTTTGTACTGGTTTTATCTAAAGGTTAATTGACATTTTTACGCTTCCTCCCTTCCACCGTGAAAACACTTAAACTTTCTGGGTATCCTTACCTCTAACTTCTAATCCTCCAGACGCAGAACGTTCAACTTCATAGCCATCACTTGGCCAAGCAAAGATTTTTTTCTTTTTTCGATGACGAAAGAGAGACAATTCTTTGAGCTTTTCGCCTATTAAAATTTTCCAATACACAAAATAAGCAGGGGTGTGGACGAAGAAAGCAAAAGAAAAGTGGGAGTGTATTGGTGAAAAAATTAAAGTTCAACACTGAGCAGATCTTAGAGTGCGCTGCGTATGAAATTATAAAGGACCTTAAAAAATTTTATAGGTTTCGGCAGCGAAAAAAGATTTACCGAAGAAATACAACAAGTGGGGAAAATATTTTTCATTTTTACTCAATTCATTTCAGTTCATTTTCCAGTGTTGTTTGCAGTGCATAGGCAGAATGTAGAGAGCGACTACGCTCAAGTGTCAAACTAACGCCGAATATTAAACATTTTCGTGTACTGTGTGGGTAAAAAACCGAAGAAGCCCAAGCCCTCTCCGGTGGCTATGTCTTTAGGGTATGCCTGAGCAGCCATCGATGCTATGAGTTGGGCGAAACATGAAAAAAAACAGTTGCCTTGTTGCGTTGCAATAAGGCCCAGCCAGCTTGACAGATGAGGTTATGTCGAGATTCCGAATCCGAGATATTATACTTGGTATTCATCTCTCCCAGCAAAACTTAAACTAACTTTAAAAGTTTAATAGCATGAATTTTCAGCAACAAATTGTTGCACAAAAACAATTTGGTAAGGAAAAAAACAGCTGAGGCAATTCAGTAGAGAAGAAAAGTAGAAAGTCTGTAAAAATTCTATAAAAAGTCTAATAAATAAAAATTCGATTTGGCGAAGTTTGCCATGAAAACATTTCCCAAAAATATTAATGAACAACGAAATTTCCATTTTGGGGGATATTATATCATAATATTATATTTAAATAGAAGAAAGGAAATCAAACTTTGGATGGAGTTAAAGAAGATATACCCTTGCGTCTAAGATCGGATGCATATCGCAAATATCGATTTTGTCCGATTTTTATGAGAATTTATAAGAAATTCAATTTCTTAGAATTCAAATTGGATCGTTCAGTTATGGGGCAGCTATAGGATAAAGTCAGCTGGACTTTATATTTGGCACAAATATAACCCATACAATATCCCAACAGTCTTAGTTTAAAACAAGAAAGGAAAGCTAACTTCGGGCGGAGCCGAAGTTGATATACCCCTGCAGTTAAAACATGATATATATATCGACAAACATCGGATATAGTTGGCCGATCCTTATGAGAATATGATAATATAACTCAAGTTATTATTATACAAAATCTAAAAAAAGTCCCAAACTTCTATCTTCAAAAATAGCAAAGTTGGTATTTCTACCAAAAACCATTTCCATCGTTCAGTTATATGGCAGCTATAAGATATAGTCAGCCGGTCGGTATAAAATTTGGTCGGTATAAATATAAAATTAACTGATCAAAAATATAATCTGTACCAAGTTCCAGCTTTCTATATTCAAAAACACAAAAGTTGGGTCAATTCCGATCGTTCATGGCAATTATATGGCAGCTATAGGATATAGTCGGCCGATCCTTATGAAATTTGGTAGGTTGGATCAACTGATCAAAAATAGAATCTGAACTAAATTCCATTCTATCTTTAAAAATACGAAAGTTGGGTAATTTCCGATCTTTCAGTTGTATTGCAGCTATAGTATATAGTCGGCCGATCCTTATGAAATTTGGCATGTCGTATTATTTTGCCAAAATTAGCTCTCATTTGAAATTTGAACTCTCTAACTTTAAAAACACTAAAGTTATACCATTTCCGATCAATCAGTTATATGGCAGCTATAAGATATAGTCGGCCGATCCGGGCCGTTCCGACTTATATACTGCGTGCAAAGGAAAGAAGGGTGTGTGCAAAGTTTCATAGCTTTAAAACTGAGAGACTAGTTTGCGTAGAAACAGACAGACAGACGGACAGACAGACGGACGGACAGACGGACAGACGGACATGCTCATATCAACTCAGGAGGTGATCCTGATCATGAATATATATACTTTGTAGGGTCGGAGATGTCTCCTTCACTGCGTTGCACACTTTTGGACAAAATTATAATACCCTCTGCAAGGGTATAAAAACCAAAGTTATGGCATTTCCGATCAATTATTTAAATCGCAGTTATTGGATTTGCTCGGCTGATCCCAGCCAGGAGAAGAAAAAGGAAAGATGCAAAAGATAGAAGGTGTTTTTTTTATATTTTATTTAAACATATTAAATCTAGTATTAAATACTAACGTTAATATTAGTAAGGTGCTAGATACTTAGTTTTTTGGCCTGGTACATTGATATTTAGTATTGATTTCTAAATACGGACCAGGCGGACCAGGCGGAAATGAGGCTTTTTCGCGGGATGGACTTATGGATTTGTATCTGTGGTTATAGACACTTTAATCCATTATTTGTATTTGTTCAGTAGCAGCTTTTATAAGCGTTTTGATATCTTTGGTGTTAGTGGGGAAAAATTGCCGTGTTCATGTATCGGGCAGCCACGTCGGCGTTTTGGTTTCCAAGAATTCCCTAGTGCCTGGCCTGGTGGCCCAAACAATAAGTATCTTTGTTTTGTATTTTGCGATAATCTTCTGTATTTTGCATATTGTTGGGTCTGAGTGCCTGTGTTTCTCAAGAGCAGAAATAGTAGAAAGGCTGTCCGAGCAAATGGCAAATTTCCGTTTGGAGTTGGAAGCGAATCGGCAGGCCTGTAGAACAGTAAATGCCTCGATGGTAAATATGGAGCTAAAGTTCGAGAGAGTCCCGCAGGATAAAATTACGTTATCACTGTTCACAACAGCGAATGATAACGACAGTGTTGTTCTAGAGCCGTCGAAATAAAGCCAGTTTCTATGGCTTAATTGACTTCTCGAAAATGTGAATTGTGATTGGAAGACTTCTTTTGGTGTGTCGCTTTTTGTAAAGTGATGTAGCTGCTTGTTTATTCCAGAAAATATGGAAACAAGGTGGAAGGAGGCGGGTGTTTGTGTTTTGTTTGGGCGGTGGCAGGCCCAGCAATATCGAGAAGTAAGAGCTATTATGAACGGTTGAGAGAATTCTGGTCGCGCGTTTTTTTTTTTAAAGTAGATATAAAATCTTTTATATCTAATAGCGATCGGTTAGGGCTAGCGAGCAGCCTAGGAATAAGATTCTTTGTCGACATTTCTAAACGATCGAGAATGTTTGATAATCCTGTTTCAGCTAGAACTAGAAATGCATTGATTGAACGACGAGCTGATGAGTGATATGAAGGTTGGATTTTCTTCAAGTTGGATGTAGTGAACCAACCGTAGATAGGGAGGCCGTAATCAATTTTGGAAAGGATGAGGGTTAAGTTGGTTAGACTATTAGAGTGGATATGTGAGAATTTGGAGCTAAGAAATTTGATTATGTTAGTTCGGGTTTCAAGTTGTTTTCTTAACAAGATACAGTGATCCTTAAAGCTAAACCTGGAATCAAAAGTGCTCCCAAGTATTTTTAAGTTAGGAACAGGATGGATAGACTTGTTATTGAATTCCAAAGTTGTGAAGCAAAAGTGGATTTTACGACAGATGTGCAAAGTGTTCCATTTTTCAATAAGAAACGAAGCATCAGAGTGTAGACCTCAGGCTTCTAAATCTTGAAGAACTTTAATGAATGTGTGTTTTACAGGGACCGTAATCATTATGAGTTTTATTTTAAAAATCACAAAATAATCACTTCCCTCTCTTTCTCTTAAGCGAACGGTCGTGTTTTTTTGTGCGCACTGCGTTTATGTTATCTATTGGCAAACAGGTGTTTACTAACTTGTGAATCGAATTTATTGAGAATCTTAAAAATCTTAAGCTTAAATCGTATCGCTTCGCAAGTGCAGTGGTATATTTGGAGGCGAATTAATAACTTGTCTAAATTCAATTCCAAGCATAGCTCAGCTTTGCTTCTTCCCCGTCTTATCTCTATTTCTGCATTTTTCTGTTGCACTCTCAAAAGTTCCCGCTTCGGCTTCCTATTTGGCACAGTGGCTCAAGGTATAGTGTTTTTTAACTTTTTATACCCTTGCAGAGGGTATTATAATTTTGTCCAAAAGTGTGCAACGTAGTGAAGGAGACATCTCCGACCATATAAAGTATATATATTCTTGATCAGGATCACCTCCTGAGTTGATATGAGCATGTCCGTCTGTCCGTCTGTCTGTCCGTCTGTCTGTCTGTTTCTAGGCGAACTAGTCTCTCAGTTTTAAAGCTGTCGTCTTGAAACTTTGCACACACCCTTCTTTCCTTTGCACGCAGTATATAAGTCGGAACGGTCCGGATCGGCCGACTATATCCTATAGCTGCCATATAACTGATTGATCGGAAAAGGTATAACTTTGGTGTTTTTAGAGTTACAGAGTTCCATTTTGACACGAGAGCTATTTTTAGCAAACCATTACGACATGCCAAATTTTATAAGGATTGGCCGACTATATCTTATAGCTGCCAAATAACTGAACGATCGGAAATGACCCAACTTTCGTGTTTTTGAAGATAGAAGTTTGGGACTTTTTTTTTTAGTTTTATTATGATATTCTCATAAGGATCGGCCAACTATATCCGATGTTTGCGATATATATCCGGTTTTAACTGCAAGGGTATATAAACTTCGGCTCCGCCCGAAGTTAGCTTTCCTTTCTTGTTATATATTAATTTTGTTCTACTTATTAAAAATTATGGAATTTAAACTGTTCTGTTCTATGAAGTCTTGTAACAAGACAATTTCCTCATCCCAGCCTACCATCCATTGCTGGCTATGTGAAAACATTGTACACGCCAAGTGTGCCGGGTTCAGTGCCTCAGTTTTGAATGCCATTTCCCGTAGGTCTGGTATACACTATTGTTGTGAAAATTGTCGTGCTGTCCAAGGCGAAATGAGGTCGTTCATGAGACAGACCAAGAATGGATTTAAAGAGTTGATCACTGTTTTTTGTAAAGTCAATGACCAACTCTGTGCGCTTGACACTCAGTTTAGCAGCCTTCAGCTACTAACTGAGTCTTCCAAGCTTAAGAAATTCGCTGTTTGTGATCCGCCTCAGCCTACTCAGCCGTCAATAACGCAGCCGCTCATATCTTTGGTCAACCCAAGGGCTAGAACTAAGAACAATTCGCCGTCCGAATTTCTCTAGGAAAATGAGCAATTGTCTGATATCTCCTCTGTGGTATCCCTTCAAGTGATACCACAGGTCCTAGTGAATGAAACCCCGGTTAGAGTCACCCAAAAGGGTATTCCACAGTCCGGACCACCGGCACCGACTGATGCTGCAGTTCTCGTACCTGCGGCACCAAAACCCTTACAGGTGATTCCTCCATCGAAGCATATATTTGTTTTTCGGCTTGCCCCTGATACTTCAGAGATTGATATCTCGGCGTATATCAAAGCCAAGACAAAAGACGATATAAAGGTGGGAGAACATAGCTAAATTTAAATATAATTATATACGGCGCACGTCTTCTTTCAAGATTCGTGTGCCCTCGCTGATGTTCAAGACGATTTGTTCACCCAGTATTTGGCCAGAGAATATTTTCGACCAAGAACATCAGCCGAGTTCCGTGAAGAAAAAAGTTATAGAACCTGTGGGAGTTAAACTACCCGATATCAGAACCACTGACCAACCTTCCACCTCTTCTTCGTCCACTAACCCAAAAAACTAGTATCGCCATTAACACTTACCTATCAGCATACTAGGGGCTATGTAGTAAGCTTCCCAAACTATATTCTGATAGTTCTTTCTTTGCATCCCATATTATAGCCTTTACAGAAACTTGGTTAAAGACGGAGATCTTTAGCTCCGAATTTTTTCCTTGTAAGTAAGCACACCACTTTAAGAAGGGATCGACCTCAGCGAAGGGGGGTGGAGTCCTCATTTCGGTAGACTCCACTCTTACTTCTGAAGAGGTGAAATCACAAGAGTTTGGTGACATTGAGTTTATTTGCATTAAAATCATTTTGTCCGAAAAATCTTTATATATTACATGTTTGTTTATACCGCCTTCGTCTGAACCGCCCACATATTGGCAGCATTTGTCCGCTATTCAATCCGTATTTAATCTTATGACTGATCGTGACCAGCTTGTCGCGGTGGGCGACTTTAATATACCAGAATTAAAGTGGTCCAATGTCGAGAACTCACCATCTTTGTCACTTATCACTCACCATGACTTCACCGCGGACATGTTTGACATGTCCCTAGGTCAGATTGACCATGTTAAAAATTCGTTAGGTCGACTTTTAGATTTATATTTTGTATCTGATCCTGATGGTACCGTTCTCTCCAGAGCTTTTCCCCTCTCAACCCCAGAGGACCCATATCACCCCACGCTGGAGGTCTCTATCGAAACCATTCCTGGTACCGATCAGATGTCTCCACGGGTGGTAAACAAAATTCGCTGTTTTTGTAATGCTGATTTTCATAAACTTAATAACCTTATCGATACATATGACTGGTCCGATATTCTGGCATGCACTGATCTTAATGTCACTTTAGAAAAATTTTACTGTACTTTAAATACATTTTTTGACTTATGTGTGCCATGGAAATATCCGTCCGCATCAACAAATCCTCCTTGGTTTACAAGGTGCCTAACTAACCTAAAAATAAAAAAAATAAGCTTTTACTTAAATATAAAAAAACCTGCAGTAGTATTGATTTTTTAAGATATCTAATATCTCGGTCGAACTTTACCGTACATAATGCTGAATGTTACAGGAATTATATCTGCCGCTGCCGGATAAAATTTACTCGGGATCCAAAGCAGTTTTATAATTTTGTAAACACTAAGCGTAAACACGTGCCTTTTTCACCCCTGCTTTCGTTTGAAAATTCCCGAATTCCGCTGAATTTTTTCAAACAACTTATTCTCCGCCTAAATTGACAGATCAGCCTTACGCATATAACATTCAAGCAGCAAATCTTATTTTCTATCCGTTTTTCTCTGATAACAACTTATTATCTAATCTTTTAAGGGTCAAACCCATTTATTCGCCAGGCCCCCACGGAGTACCAGGCTGTGTGCTAAAATACTGCGCCAGGGCTCTGTGTAAACCTCTTCTAAGACTTTTCAAATTATCTTTGGAAACCTCGATTTTTCCCCTTAAGTGGAAGGAATCTTTCATAATTCCTTTAAAAAAAAGGGAAAAAGTCCAATTCTGCCAACTACAGAGGCATCTCTAAGTGGTCGGCAATTCCAAAGTTATTTGAAAAATTATTTACCCCTCATTTGCAAGACCTTTGCTCTTCGATTATCTCTCCCTGTCAGCATGGCTTTATTAATCGTCGCTCCACCACCACAAATTTAATGGAGTCGACATCCTATATCATAGATGGCTTTTGAAAGGGATATCAAACCGATGTATTTTACACAGACTTCAGCAAAGCATTTGATTCAGTTAATCACTCACTCTTGTTGAGTAAGCTGAATATGTTGGGTTTTCCTAAAGACCTCTTAATGTGGATCTCCAGCTAATTAAATGGAAGGACAAAAAGAGTCTTATTTAAAAACATACAGTCCCGTCTGGTCTGGTTCAGTCTGACCTTGATAACTTTCAAAAATGGTGTTTAGCTTGATCTAATACTTAATGGATCAAAATTCAAGCATATGTCTTTTTATCGTTCTTGCCCTCTGCAAGCTATGTATTTTATTAATGGGATTGCCTTAGAGAAATTAACTCAAGCTAATGATCTTGGCGTCCTATTAGACATTAAACTTAAATTTTTCGACCATATGTCCTTAATGGTTAATAAGGCTAAAGGAGTCCTTGGTTTTATTAAAAAGTGGTCAAAAGAATTTAATGACCCATATATAACCAAAACATTATTTATTTCTTTGGCCTGTCCGATACTGGAGTACGGTTCATGTGTCTGGAGTCCCCAATATGAAGTACCTAAGGACCGCATAGAATCCGTACAAAAGAATTTTTTAATATTCGCACTTAGAGGTCTATACTGGGATGCAAATCTTCAGCTTCCATCCTACAGTAGCAGACTTTTACTTATAAACTTACCTGGCTTAACAAATCGTAGGACAATGCTCGGTGTAGTCTTTCTGCTTAACCTTTTTAATGGGGATGTAGAAAGCCAGCATTTACTAACACGCTTAAAATTTAACATTCCTAATAGAAGGACCCGAAACTTTAGTCCTCTGTTCCTTAGCCGTTGTAGTTAGACATATGCGCTGCATGACCCTTTTAGGGTATTATGTTTGAACTACAATGGTCTCTACTCTATAATATCTCTTTCCTGTCCCTCTTATTTAAAATATAGAATTTTAAATTTTCTTACTAACTTCTCCTAGCTTAATAAATTACGTATAGCTTTTACATATTCTTTTTTACTTTTTTAATTACATATTTACATATTTTAATTACATATTCTCTATGATCGAAAAATAAAAATCATGAATAATCATTATTTTTGATTGTTATTTTTTTTCGCTCAAAAATATCACTCAATTAATGATTTCGCGCTAGGTATTCAAATTTTTATATTTTTGGGAAAAACTGAATATGACGATTTTTTACATTAAGGGGGAACATCTGAGTAACAGACGAAAAATAAGCTGATTTTCTGGAATTTTTTTGGCCAAATGAAAAAGCCAATCGAAAACTTATAAATGAGGTTTTATTAAATTATATTTAAAGTACAAAATAAATTTTTTGTTTAATAAATCGAAAACAAAATGGCGGCTCTGCAGCCTTTATTCGAAGGCCCTATTTTTTTAAAGGGGGTCCATGGCCGAACACCTAACGTCCTTAATTTTTGATCTAGAACAAAAAATCATGTTGTGTTAGTTTCTGTACATCAACGGCTATCGACACACGTATATTGCGATATATTGATTTTTTGCAAAATGATGAGTGATTGAACAAAATTTTCAATTTTCACGAACAAAAAACGTCAAAAAATTGTTGATAAAAAAAAAAGGAAGCAATAAAAAAAAAAAATGTGTCGTGTGTCGATAGATATAGGTATTCCAAATATACTATACCAAATATATACAAGTATATAGCTTATAGGGTCGGAAAAACAAAAAAAGAAAACTGGAAAAGTGTGCGTTGCACACTTTTGACCAAAATTATAAGGGGGTATTTCGGTTGTTGATTTAATAAGGTATAAAAAGTTGTTTCCATTTAGTCTCGCGTTTATGTGTCCGGAGCACAACAAGATAAGCAAATACTCAATTAAGATTTAGAATTAAAGTTTTTGTTGTTTTTCTTTACACACATGCATGGCTAAAATTAAAAAGAATGATTACATTCTTAACAGGCCAATATATTTTTATTTTTTTTGTTACCAAAAGCCGTTGTTCCTGTTATGATTATTATTTTTTAGTGATGACTTTATTCAAGCTCAACAACAGTTAGCCCGGTGGGCGAATGAGGACGTGGTCTCTGTCGTGATATTGGACCAGCCACCACCCGAAATTATGTCGGATTCCCAACCATACAACGACATCGGGCTCATGTCGGGGGCATCAGCGAACAACTTTATCCACGACCAGCATTACGTCGATCATCAATCATCTACAGCAAAGGCAGCAGTAGTCAACAACTCTATAATGGGTTTATCACTAGTCCCGAATGGTATAAGTGTAAGTCAGAGGGACTTTTATCCCTCGCCACCGTCGACAGGCACGGAAAGCAGTGGAAGTGTAAACCAGCCTCTTCCATTTCGCACTTTGCAGTCATCAGATACGACGGACTTAAGTCAACAGCAAATGCCATTACAGAAAGTACCGTTATACCTCCATCAGCATCAACAGCGTATTCAGAAATCGGTCGATACCAGCAGCAACAGCAGCCAGGTAGGACAAATCTTAGAGGATGGCTGCTACCCGGAATATAAGCATTGATAATGGAGACTGCTTGCTTTCATAATTGTTATATTTTTAAATAAATCAGGCCTACTCTTTTGTGCCCAGAAATATCGTGAAGAATCACATATTATTTCTTCTATTATTGGCACTAGTATCGAACTTTAGAATTACTTTATAAAATAGACATATTTCGAAAAATATTTATACCTGGAATTTCTTAAAACTAAATGAATATTTGATGTAAATGTAAATTAAAAAAAGTTAACGTTGTGAGAGAGATGCAAACAAATTTTTTGCAATTAAAATTAACATAGTTTTAAAGCAGGGATGGTAAAAACCTTGCACTGAAAATAACTGCATCTGTTAGTTATGAAAAGCTGAACAAATAAACTCTGTTTTTACGGCATTTACTATTCTTCTTTTAAAATATATCACTGGGGGAGGGCTCTGGTAAATCGCAGGTATATACCATATACCGTAAGTACACTATTACTATTACTACTATTACTATTACTATTACTATGACTATTACTATTACTATTACTATTACTATTACTATTACTATTACTATTACTATTACTATTACTATTACTATTACTATTACTATTACTATTACTATTACTATTACTATTACTATTACTATTACTATTACTATTACTATGACTATTACTATTACTATTACTATTACTATTACTATTACTATTACTATTACTATTACTATTACTATTACTATTACTATTACTATTACTATTACTATTACTATTACTATTACTATTACTATTACTATTACTATTACTATTACTATTACTATTACTATTACTATTACTATTACTATTACTATTACTATTACTATTACTATTACTATTACTATTACTATTACTATTACTATTACTATTACTATTACTATTACTATTACTATTACTATTACTATTACTATTACTATTACTATTACTATTACTATTACTATTACTATTACTATTACTATTACTATTACTATTACTATTACTATTACTATTACTATTACTATTACTATTACTATTACTATTACTATTACTATTACTATTACTATTACTATTACTATTACTATTACTATTACTATTACTATTACTATTACTATTACTATTACTATTACTATTACTATTACTATTACTATTACTATTACTATTACTATTACTATTACTATTACTATTACTATTACTATTACTATTACTATTACTATTACTATTACTATTACTATTACTATTACTATTACTATTACTATTACTATTACTATTACTATTACTATTACTATTACTATTACTATTACTATTACTATTACTATTACTATTACTATTACTATTACTATTACTATTACTATTACTATTACTATTACTATTACTATTACTATTACTATTACTATTACTATTACTATTACTATTACTATTACTATTACTATTACTATTACTATTACTATTACTATTACTATTACTATTACTATTACTATTACTATTACTATTACTATTACTATTACTATTACTAGTAATAGTAATAGTAATAGTAATAGTAATAGTAATTACCTATCAGCATACTAGGGGCTATGTAGTAAGCTTCCCAAACTATATTCTGATAGTTCTTTCTTTGCATCCCATATTATAGCCTTTACAGAAACTTGGTTAAAGACGGAGATCTTTAGCTCCGAATTTTTTCCTTGTAAGTAAGCACACCACTTTAAGAAGGGATCGACCTCAGCGAAGGGGGGTGGAGTCCTCATTTCGGTAGACTCCACTCTTACTTCTGAAGAGGTGAAATCACAAGAGTTTGGTGACATTGAGTTTATTTGCATTAAAATCATTTTGTCCGAAAAATCTTTATATATTACATGTTTGTTTATACCGCCTTCGTCTGAACCGCCCACATATTGGCAGCATTTGTCCGCTATTCAATCCGTATTTAATCTTATGACTGATCGTGACCAGCTTGTCGCGGTGGGCGACTTTAATATACCAGAATTAAAGTGGTCCAATGTCGAGAACTCACCATCTTTGTCACTTATCACTCACCATGACTTCACCGCGGACATGTTTGACATGTCCCTAGGTCAGATTGACCATGTTAAAAATTCGTTAGGTCGACTTTTAGATTTATATTTTGTATCTGATCCTGATGGTACCGTTCTCTCCAGAGCTTTTCCCCTCTCAACCCCAGAGGACCCATATCACCCCACGCTGGAGGTCTCTATCGAAACCATTCCTGGTACCGATCAGATGTCTCCACGGGTGGTAAACAAAATTCGCTGTTTTTGTAATGCTGATTTTCATAAACTTAATAACCTTATCGATACATATGACTGGTCCGATATTCTGGCATGCACTGATCTTAATGTCACTTTAGAAAAATTTTACTGTACTTTAAATACATTTTTTTGACTTATGTGTGCCATGGAAATATCCGTCCGCATCAACAAATCCTCCTTGGTTTACAAGGTGCCTAACTAACCTAAAAATAAAAAAAATAAGCTTTTACTTAAATATAAAAAAACCTGCAGTAGTATTGATTTTTTAAGATATCTAATATCTCGGTCGAACTTTACCGTACATAATGCTGAATGTTACAGGAATTATATCTGCCGCTGCCGGATAAAATTTACTCGGGATCCAAAGCAGTTTTATAATTTTGTAAACACTAAGCGTAAACACGTGCCTTTTTCACCCCTGCTTTCGTTTGAAAATTCCCGAATTCCGCTGAATTTTTTCAAACAACTTATTCTCCGCCTAAATTGACAGATCAGCCTTACGCATATAACATTCAAGCAGCAAATCTTATTTTCTATCCGTTTTTCTCTGATAACAACTTATTATCTAATCTTTTAAGGGTCAAACCCATTTATTCGCCAGGCCCCCACGGAGTACCAGGCTGTGTGCTAAAATACTGCGCCAGGGCTCTGTGTAAACCTCTTCTAAGACTTTTCAAATTATCTTTGGAAACCTCGATTTTTCCCCTTAAGTGGAAGGAATCTTTCATAATTCCTTTAAAAAAAAAAAGGGAAAAAGTCCAATTCTGCCAACTACAGAGGCATCTCTTAGTGGTCGGCAATTCCAAAGTTATTTGAAAAATTATTTACCCCTCATTTGCAAGACCTTTGCTCTTCGATTATCTCTCCCTGTCAGCATGGCTTTATTAATCGTCGCTCCACCACCACAAATTTAATGGAGTCGACATCCTATATCATAGATGGCTTTTGAAAGGGATATCAAACCGATGTATTTTACACAGACTTCAGCAAAGCATTTGATTCAGTTAATCACTCACTCTTGTTGAGTAAGCTGAATATGTTGGGTTTTCCTAAAGACCTCTTAATGTGGATCTCCAGCTAATTAAATGGAAGGACAAAAAGAGTCTTATTTAAAAACATACAGTCCCGTCTGGTCTGGTTCAGTCTGACCTTGATAACTTTCAAAAATGGTGTTTAGCTTGATCTAATACTTAATGGATCAAAATTCAAGCATATGTCTTTTTATCGTTCTTGCCCTCTGCAAGCTATGTATTTTATTAATGGGATTGCCTTAGAGAAATTAACTCAAGCTAATGATCTTGGCGTCCTATTAGACATTAAACTTAAATTTTTCGACCATATGTCCTTAATGGTTAATAAGGCTAAAGGAGTCCTTGGTTTTATTAAAAAGTGGTCAAAAGAATTTAATGACCCATATATAACCAAAACATTATTTATTTCTTTGGCCTGTCCGATACTGGAGTACGGTTCATGTGTCTGGAGTCCCCAATATGGAGTACCTAAGGACCGCATAGAATCCGTACAAAAGAATTTTTTAATATTCGCACTTAGAGGTCTATACTGGGATGCAAATCTTCAGCTTCCATCCTACAGTAGCAGACTTTTACTTATAAACTTACCTGGCTTAACAAATCGTAGGACAATGCTCGGTGTAGTCTTTCTGCTTAACCTTTTTAATGGGGATGTAGAAAGCCAGCATTTACTAACACGCTTAAAATTTAACATTCCTAATAGAAGGACCCGAAACTTTAGTCCTCTGTTCCTTAGCCGTTGTAGTTAGACATATGCGCTGCATGACCCTTTTAGGGTATTATGTTTGAACTACAATGGTCTCTACTCTATAATATCTCTTTCCTGTCCCTCTTATTTAAAATATAGAATTTTAAATTTTCTTACTAACTTCTCCTAGCTTAATAAATTACGTATAGCTTTTACATATTCTTTTTTACTTTTTTAATTACATATTTACATATTTTAATTACATATTCTCTATGATCGAAAAATAAAAATCATGAATAATCATTATTTTTGATTGTTATTTTTTTTCGCTCAAAAATATCACTCAATTAATGATTTCGCGCTAGGTATTCAAATTTTTATATTTTTGGGAAAAACTGAATATGACGATTTTTTACATTAAGGGGGAACATCTGAGTAACAGACGAAAAATAAGCTGATTTTCTGGAATTTTTTTGGCCAAATGAAAAAGCCAATCGAAAACTTATAAATGAGGTTTTATTAAATTATATTTAAAGTACAAAATAAATTTTTTGTTTAATAAATCGAAAACAAAATGGCGGCTCTGCAGCCTTTATTCGAAGGCCCTATTTTTTTAAAGGGGGTCCATGGCCGAACACCTAACGTCCTTAATTTTTGATCTAGAACAAAAAATCATGTTGTGTTAGTTTCTGTACATCAACGGCTATCGACACACGTATATTGCGATATATTGATTTTTTGCAAAATGATGAGTGATTGAACAAAATTTTCAATTTTCACGAACAAAAAACGTCACAAAATTGTTGATAAAAAAAAAAGTAAGCAATAAAAAAAAAATGTGTCGTGTGTCGATAGATATAGGTATTCCAAATATACTATACCAAATATATACAAGTATATAGCTTATAGGGTCGGAAAAACAAAAAAAGAAAACTGGAAAAGTGTGCGTTGCACACTTTTGACCAAAATTATAAGGGGGTATTTCGGTTGTTGATTTAATAAGGTATAAAAAGTTGTTTCCATTTAGTCTCGCGTTTATGTGTCCGGAGCACAACAAGATAAGCAAATACTCAATTAAGATTTAGAATTAAAGTTTTTGTTGTTTTTCTTTACACACATGCATGGCTAAAATTAAAAAGAATGATTACATTCTTAACAGGCCAATATATTTTTATTTTTTTTGTTACCAAAAGCCGTTGTTCCTGTTATGATTATTATTTTTTAGTGATGACTTTATTCAAGCTCAACAACAGTTAGCCCGGTGGGCGAATGAGGACGTGGTCTCTGTCGTGATATTGGACCAGCCACCACCCGAAATTATGTCGGATTCCCAACCATACAACGACATCGGGCTCATGTCGGGGGCATCAGCGAACAACTTTATCCACGACCAGCATTACGTCGATCATCAATCATCTACAGCAAAGGCAGCAGTAGTCAACAACTCTATAATGGGTTTATCACTAGTCCCGAATGGTATAAGTGTAAGTCAGAGGGACTTTTATCCCTCGCCACCGTCGACAGGCACGGAAAGCAGTGGAAGTGTAAACCAGCCTCTTCCATTTCGCACTTTGCAGTCATCCGATACGACGGACTTAAGTCAACAGCAAATGCCATTACAGAAAGTACCGTTATACCTCCATCAGCATCAACAGCGTATTCAGAAATCGGTCGATACCAGCAGCAACAGCAGCCAGGTAGGACAAATCTTAGAGGATGGCTGCTACCCGGAATATAAGCATTGATAATGGAGACTGCTTGCTTTCATAATTGTTATATTTTTAAATAAATCAGGCCTACTCTTTTGTGCCCAGAAATATCGTGAAGAATCACATATTATTTCTTCTATTATTGGCACTAGTATCGAACTTTAGAATTACTTTATAAAATAGACATATTTCGAAAAATATTTATACCTGGAATTTCTTAAAACTAAATGAATATTTGATGTAAATGTAAATTAAAAAAGTTAACGTTGTGAGAGAGATGCAAACAAATTTTTTGCAATTAAAATTAACATAGTTTTAAAGCAGGGATGGTAAAAACCTTGCACTGAAAATAACTGCATCTGTTAGTTATGAAAAGCTGAACTTTTCATAACTTTTCATAGTAATTACTATTACTATTACTATTACTATTACTATTACTATTACTATTACTATTACTATTACTATTACTATTACTATTACTATTACTATTACTATTACTATTACTATTACTATTACTATTACTATTACTATTACTATTACTATTACTATTACTATTACTATTACTATTACTATTACTATTACTATTACTATTACTATTACTATTACTATTACTATTACTATTACTATTACTTTTACTATTACTATTACTATTACTATTACTATTACTATTACTATTACTATTACTATTACTATTACTATTACTATTACTATTACTATTACTATTACTATTACTATTACTATTACTATTACTATTACTATTACTATTACTATTACTATTACTATTACTATTACTATTACTATTACTATTACTATTACTATTACTATTACTATTACTATTACTATTACTATTACTATTACTATAATATCAGCCCTTGTTAACATTACAGGTAGCAATGTTCAAATTGCTCAAATTGCGAAAAAAGCCATGTTTTTGTGATTTTTTTCCTGACGACACAGTTAAAATGTATTTATTCAACCAACGGTATATTAAAGTATGACATTAGAAGAATGTTTAATAAAATTTTTACAAAAAAATATTTGAAAATATGGCAATGGTAGCAATTGTCCGGACGTGTCGCCAAAAAAAGTTGAATTGCGGTGCCCCTCATAACTCGGTGCTGGATCATTTGTAATCAAAAAATGAAAATTCATTCGTTAGATAATAGTTCGCCCCAGGTAACGCTGTAAAGGTTTTTTGAAAATTGCAATTTTTTAATTTTTTCGAAGACTTTGAAGTGAAAAACTCAATTTTTTGGGAAAAAATCGGTTAATTTGTCATTGCAAAATCAAAATTATGAGCAAAAAAAAAAAAACTCGACAGCGTTACCTCGTAAAATATGTACAGAAATAGTGTTTAAAATTTCAAAAGGATCGGTGCAGTAGTTTTGAAGTTATGAGGGGCACCGACTTTGAAAACGTGAGTTGTGGGAAAAACGCTTTAAAGTTTTAAACACACAAAAATCCAGTGCAAAACGTTTATGAGCAACTTCGTCAATAACTAATAACTTCGTCAATTTTGCTTTAATTGACTTGAAATTTTGACACAATATTCTTCAGATATTATGCATTCAATTTAAAAAATAAAAAAAAAATGAAAAAAAAAAAAAATTTAATACCTTACCCTCCCCTTAAGCAACTATACACTCCCGAACACAGGCATTTCAATTGGAAGCTGAACTTATGAATATCATCTAAAGTCAATATCATCGCCCCAACCAGAGGGGGCTGTTCCACAAACCTCAGAGAATTGACATATTGCTTGGCGCTGACGCATGTTTCGAATTATTAAAGGAAGGGAAATTTGAGCAGGAAACATATGGTCCAGTCCTACAAAACTCCGTTTTTGGATGGATCATATCAGGTCGGCGCAAGTCATCAAAAACAAATTTCAAACAGGCTACATCAATGTTGAGCGCGGTTGAATATCATTGCAGTGTAGATTCGAAAATTCTGGGAAATATAAAGTCTCCCGAGCATTGCACAGAATAAACTTTACACTCCGGAGCAAATTATGTGCGAAAAAGCATTCATCGAGAGTATTGTTCGGTTACCCTTCGGTCGACTTCAAGTTTCATTGCCATTTAAGTCCAGCCTTACTTGTCTCGGCTCGTCGTTTGAAATCGCACAAAGGCGGTTCTTAGCACTACAAATGAGGATGTCCAATAACCCAGAAATAAATTCCATGTACGTTGCCTTTATGAAGGAGTACATTTCCTTAGGCCACATGACGTTGGTCAATGATGAAATTCCGACTGAGCCTCATTTCTTCATTCCTTGATCAGACGTGATCAGACCGCAAAGTTCAAGCACTAAACTTAGAGTGGTTTTCGATGAGTCGAGTAAGACAAGTTCTCAAGTGTCATTGAACGAATTGCTGATGATCGGACCAACTATACAGCCGTGTCTATACGCTACGCTACATTACTAAGGTTTCGTCTTCGCAAATACGCTATTACAGCAGATTTTGTCAAAATGTACAGACAAGTGGAAATAAATGAATCCCATCGTAATTTTCAACTAATAGTATGGAGACAGTATAAGGATGAAAAATTATAAGTCTATTGCTTGAATACCACATTGCTTACATACGGCACGGCCTGCGCACCGTTCTTAGCTATCCGCTGGCTCAAGTACCTTAGTGAGATATATTCAGTTTCTCACCCTCTTGGATCCTTAGTCTTATCAAATAGCTTCTACGTTGACGGGCTTGTTCTTTCGAAGTGGGCAACCAATTGTGAGCAGCTAATAGATCTTAATCAGTCTACAGATGTATCTGTCGGGGAGAATGAAGATACAAAGGCGTTAGGGCTCGTTTGGAACCCAAAACATGACATTTTTAAGTTTTCTTCGCGAGAGATCTGTACAAGCCATGCGCCAACAAAAAGATCTATGTTGTCCCTTACTGCTCGCCTATATGATCCTCTCCGGCTTATCTGTCCTATTGTCACAAAGGCTAAAATTCTTATACAACAGATTTGATTGCTTAAGATAGAATGGGATGATCCAATTCCTGACAGCCGGCAGCAAAAATGGCAATTGATCACAATTGGTTTGGAAGAGTTGGATATATTGACAATTCCAAGGCAAGTAGGTACGAGAAAAAATACTGTATGCCAAATACATGGCTTTGCGGATGCCTCAACTGAGGCATACGGATGTTGCTTTTACATCCATGTCGAACATCCACATGGTGTGGAGGTTAAATTGGTTACTGCAAAATCAAGAGTGGCCCCTCTGAAAACAAAGTCGGTACCACGACTGGAGCTTTGCGCGGCGCATTTGCTAGCCAACTTGTGGGAAAAAGTTCGTCCACTGATCGACTCTCCAGTTGAACGAGTTGTAATATGGTCGGATTCAGAAATCGTATGGTATTGGCTGCAAACACATCCTTCAAAACTAAAAACCTTTGTTGCCAACCGCGTAAGTGAGATTCAAGAGATGGCATCATCGGCTTGTTAGCAATAGCGATGGCGACCCACTGATAGCAATCCAGCAGACTTTCCATCTCGCCGTTGTACAGTTAGGGAATTAAAAAATACATTTTGGTTTAATGGTCCTCACTTCTTGACTCAACATCAAAGTCTTTGGCCTCAAAATACAAAAACTCAGCAAATCAACATTAATGAAGAGTTTGAGATTCGGAATATAAAACTAGCCACATTACAACACAACTCGAGCCAAATCCGATAGAAAAAACTTGACAAAAAAAAATCTTTCTTAAAGTAATGCGCATTGTTGCTTACTTCCTGCGATTAATGCAACAATATCTCGCTCGTGGTCTGCACTAAATCCTACCTCGGTTGAGCTCGGCTCGGCCTTTTTACTCGTTGTAAGCGTCATCCAGGAAAATGCATATAAAAGTGAACTCATAAAATTACAACAATCAGTTAAGTTGCCAAACTCACTTCAAAAGTTAAGTCCATTAGTTGTGACTGAATAAATTAGAAAGCTTGAGGTGTCTATTCGCCAAGCAATATGGCTCATAAATGATAGGCGCGAATGTAGCGCGGTCGTACGACAATGTGTACATTGCTTTCGATACAAGCCAAAATTAGCTTCACAAATAATGGGTAACTTACCAGCCGATCGTTTCATAAGAACAAGGCCGATTGCAATTAATGCAATCACTAGGAATTCGTGGTAAGCCTCCAATCAAGATGTATGGTATGTATCGATATTTATTTGCTTCAAAAGCTTTATTGTCAAAAGCCGTTCATCTTGAACTTGTAAAAGATCTCACCGCTAATACATTCATTATGTGCTTATCTAGATTTGTCGGACGACGCGGACCCATCGAGAAATTGTATTGCGATAATGCCACGAATTTCTCGGGCTCGTCTCGCGTCATACATGACCTAATGAGCAAATCGGAAACCCATAAATTCTCTTTCTTCCTCTTAAGCGAACGATCGTGTTTTTTTTTGTGCGCACTGCGTTAATAAATATTGGTAAACCGGTTGGTTACTTACTTGTGAATCTATTGAGAATCTTAAGTTTTGAGAATTTTAACCTTAACCGTATCGCTTTGCGAGTGCTGTGGTATATTTGGATATTTGGCATAGCTCAGCTCTGCTTCTTCCCCGTCTTATCTATGTTTCTGCACTTTTCCTTTTCACTCTCCAAAGCTCCCGCTTCGTCTTCCTATTTGGCACAGTGGTTCAAGGTATAGTATTTTTTAACTTTTTATTTATTAATTGTGTTTATTATTAATTATAAATATGGAATTTAAACTTGTCTGTGCTATGAAGTCTTGTAACAAGACAATTATTGCTGTGAAAATTTTTGTGCTGTCCAAGGCGAAATAAGGTCGTTCATGAGACAGACCAAGAATGGATTTAATGAGCTGATCACTTGTTTTCGTAAAATCAATGACCAGCTCTGTGCGCTTGACACTCAGTTTAGTGGCCTTCAACTGCTAAATGAGTACCCAAAGCGTAAGAAATCCGCTGTTTCTGATCCGCCTCAGCCTGCTCAGCCGACATTAATGCAGCCGCTCATATCTCTGGCCACCCCAAGGGCTATAACTGAGAAAAATTCGTCCAAATTTCTCAGGGAAAATGAGCAAGTGTCCGATATGTCCGCCATGGCATCCCTTCAAGTGATGCCACAGGTCCTAGTGAATGAAACCCCGGTTAGAGTCACCCAAAAGGGTATTCCACAGTCCGGACCACCGGCACCGACTGATGCTGCAGTTTTCGTACCTGCGGCACCAAAACCCTTACAGGTGATTCCTCCATCGAAGCATATATTTGTTTTTCGGCTTGCCCCTGATACTTCAGAGATTGATATCTCGGCGTATATCAAAGCCAAGACAAAAGACGATATAAAGGTGGGAGAACATAGCTAAATTTAAATATAATTATATACGGCGCACGTCTTCTTTCAAGATTCGTGTGCCCTCGCTGATGTTCAAGACGATTTGTTCACCCAGTATTTGGCCAGAGAATATTTTCGACCAAGAACATCAGCCGAGTTCCGTGAAGAAAAAAGTTATAGAACCTGTGGGAGTTAAACTACCCGATATCAGAACCACTGACCAACCTTCCACCTCTTCTTCGTCCACTAACCCAAAAAACTAGTATCGCCATTAACACTTACCTATCAGCATATTAGGGGCTATGTAGTAAGCTTCCCAAACTATATTCTGATAGTTCTTTCTTTGCATCCCATATTATAGCCTTTACAGAAACTTGGTTAAAGCCGGAGATCTTTAGCTCCGAATTTTTTCCTTGTAAGTAAGCACACCACTTTAAGAAGGGATCGACCTCAGCGAAGGGGGGTGGAGTCCTCATTTCGGTAGACTCCACTCTTACTTCTGAAGAGGTGAAATCACAAGAGTTTGGTGACATTGAGTTTATTTGCATTAAAATCATTTTGTCCGCGAAACCCTTATACATTACATGTTCATATATACCGCCTTCGTCCTAACCGCCCACATATTGGCCAAATTTTTCCGCTATTCAATCCGTATTTAATCTTATGACTGATCGTGACCAGCTTGTCGCGGTGGGCGACTTTAATATACCAGAATTAAAGTGGTCCAATGTCGAGAACTCACCATCTTTGTCACTTATCACTCACCATGACTTCACCGCGGACATGTTTGACATGTCCCTAGGTCAGATTGACCATGTTAAAAATTCGTTAGGTCGACTTTTAGATTTATATTTTGTATCTGATCCTGATGGTACCGTTCTCTCCAGAGCTTTTCCCCTCTCAACCCCAGAGGACCCATATCACCCCACGCTGGAGGTCTCTATCGAAACCATTCCTGGTACCGATCAGATGTCTCCACGGGTGGTAAACAAAATTCGCTGTTTTTGTAATGCTGATTTTCATAAACTTAATAACCTTATCGATACATATGACTGGTCCGATATTCTGGCATGCACTGATCTTAATGTCACTTTAGAAAAATTTTACTGTACTTTAAATACATTTTTTGACTTATGTGTGCCATGGAAATATCCGTCCGCATCAACAAATCCTCCTTGGTTTACAAGGTGCCTAACTAACCTAAAAATAAAAAAAATAAGCTTTTACTTAAATATAAAAAAACCTGCAGTAGTATTGATTTTTTAAGATATCTAATATCTCGGTCGAACTTTACCGTACATAATGCTGAATGTTACAGGAATTATATCTGCCGCTGCCGGATAAAATTTACTCGGGGTCCAAAGCAGTTTTATAATTTTGTAAACACTAAGCGTAAACACGTGCCTTTTTCACCCCTGCTTGCGTTTGAAAATTCCCGAATTCCGCTGAATTTTTTCAAACAACTTATTCTCCGCCTAAATTGACAGATCAGCCTTACGCATATAACATTCAAGCAGCAAATCTTATTTTCTATCCGCTTTTCTCTGATAACAACTTATTATCTAATCTTTTAAGGGTCAAACCCATTTATTCGCCAGGCCCCCACGGAGTACCAGGCTGTGTGCTAAAATACTGTGCCAGGGCTCTGTGTAAGCCTCTTCTAAGACTTTTCAAATTATCTTTGAAACCTCGATTTTTCCCCTTAAGTGGAAGGAATCTTTCATAATTCCTTAAAAAAAAAAGGGAAAAAGTCCGATTCTGCCAACTACAGAGGCATCTCTAAGTGGTCGGCAATTCCAAAGTTATTTGAAAAATTATTTACCCCTCATTTGCAAGACCTTTGCTCTTCGATTATCTCTCCCTGTCAGCATGGCTTTATTAAGCGTCGCTCCACCACCACAAATTTAATGGAGTCGACATCCTATATCATAGATGGCTTTTGAAAGGGATATCAAACCGATGTATTTTACACAGACTTCAGCAAAGCATTTGATTCAGTTAATCACTCACTCTTGTTGAGTAAGCTGAATATGTTGGGTTTTCCTAAAGACCTCTTAATGTGGATCTCCAGCTACTTAGATGGAAGGACACAAAGAGTCTTATTTAAAAACATACAGTCCCGTCTGGTCTGGTTCAGTCTGACCTTGATAAATTTCAAAAATGGTGTTTAGCTAATGATCTAATACTTAATGGATCAAAATGCAAGCATATGTCTTTTTATCGTTCTTGCCCTCTGAAAGCTACGTATTCTATTAATGGGATTGCCTTAGAGAAATTAACTCAGCTTAATGATCTCGGCGTCCTATTAGACATTAAACTTAAATTTTCCGACCATATGTCCTTAATGGTTAATAAGGCTAAAGGAGTCCTTGGTTTTATTAAAAAGTGGTCAAAAGAATTTAATGACCCATACATAACCAAGAAAATATATTTTTCTTTGGTCCGTCCGATACTGGAGTACGGTTTAAGTGTCTGGAGTCCCCAATATGGAGTACATAAGGATCACATAAAATCCGTACAAAAGAATTTTTTAATATTCGCACTTAGAGGTCTATACTGGGATGCAAATCTTCAGCTTCCATTCTACAATAGCAGACTTTTACTTATCAACTTACCTATCTTACCAAATCGTAAGACAATGCTCAGTGTAGTCTTTGTGCATAACCTTATTAACGGGGATGTAGATAGCATGCACTTACTAACACGCTTAACACGACAGGCATCGGACACGCTATTATTGGTTTTGGAACCCACGGTGGCCGAACAAGCTTGTTCGTCCCCCACGCTGGGCAGACGGAAAAGATCCGGGTCCCGGTGTCAATGCGCACCAGCGCAGTCGGCAACACGTTGACGCTGTTCCGCTGCAGCAGCGATGATAATGTGGGCGCAGCGGCCGCGTCCTGCAGGAGCCCTCGGCGAGAAGCGGAAAATTGCCTAGGCGCGAATGACGCGGGCGGACGAGCGGTGTACGCCACCCGATGAGTGGTGGATGAAAGCCGTGGAGCGCTTGACAACTGTCGGCCAGTGGCGGAAGAATGTCGAGAAGTCGCTGACAAGCGCCGGGAAGTCGGAGGCCGTGGATCGGCTTGTGAGTGCCGGAAAGTGGCGAACGAAGGCCGAGAAGCACCCGAACCGAGCCGGGAGTTGGTGGATGACGGCCGAGCGCCAGCCGAGACACTCCGTATACTGTCTCCCGCGCTCCCTGACCGGTGCTCCTCTTGACGTGCCTTGCGCACGAGGTGCAGTAGCGTGTGGTGATCCTGACCACACATCTTGCAGCCGTCCCCACGCCGACACGATCCGTCGGAGTGCTCGTGAGCCAGGCAGCTGGAGCAATACCAGTTCTCGACAACCGCCCGGAATCGCGTCTCGGCACTAAGGCGTAGGAAGCACCGACACTTCTTCAATGGATGGATCCCACTGCAGACTCGGCATCGGTAGGACTGTGTACCTCGGGAACATCTGCTCTCCAAAGACTGGGCGCTGCGTGGACGTGGCGAAATCGTGCTGAATATGACCTTTGAATTTAGAATTTTGCCCGGATCAGACGGATCATCGGCTGATTGCCACCGTGCAGCGTGATGCGATGCGGAAATTGAAGGAGTCAAGACAGAATTGTGCTCGCAACCTGAATCCGATTCCGAACTAACCGAAGCTTCCGGCAACTCGAGTGGAAAAAACGGACACGCTGCGGGGTTGACTAGAGATAATGGGCCTGTCAGCACCCATCCGAATATGGTCTCCTTACCGAGAAGCGACTCGCAGATGTTAGCCTTGGAATTACCGAGGAGAATGGACGCAAGAATGTCAGCTCCTAATAACACATCGACTTGGGAGCACTCAAAGAAGTTGGGGTCCGCCAAAGGAATGTCGGGCAGCCCCTTGAGAAGATCTCGCGAAATCGGATATGATGGCAGATTTCCTGCCAACTGCGGAAGAAAGTAAGCCGCAGTCTCTAATTGTAGCCCGGGTCTAGACGGCGACCGAATGGAGAAATGGCACAATTTAGTAGATTGCGCGGAAATGGTCTGATTAAGGCCGGAAACATGGGCGTGAATCGTCTTGAAGGGAAACTTGACAAGGTTGAACAGTCGTTCCGTTATGAAAGTTGCTTCGGAGCCTGAGTCTATCAGTGCTCGTGCCTGGACGCTGCACCCCAAATGGCACACGTTGATAAGGGCCGTGCCCAGTAGGACGGCTCCCGACCCGGAAGCGAAACACACCTGCACATTCGACTGATCCTCTGAGCCGTTTGCTGGCGTAGGCGGACTTGGAGCGGTGGCGAACGGATTGCCACGGTGCAGGAGGGTGTGGTGTCGGCTGTGGCATGTGAAGCAGGTTTAGGCGCTCGTGCAGTCTCGCTGCTGGTGCCTTCGGGCAAAACAGTTTAAACATAACTGCTTTCTCTTAATGTAGTCAGAGCGCCCATTTACATCCACTTCTAGGAAACGCGGACATAAGCAAATAGGGTGTTCCTACCTCGAACAGAGATCGCAGCCCTTTTGGCCGGAACCACTCGAGTCTCGTATGAAGTGAGCCTTCGAGCAGAGGCAGTAGGAAGCCCCGACCTTGGCGGAAATTGCACGGGGCCCTAGGCCTGACGTCGTCGATGGCCTCCAGAATGTCATGGCGCTCTATCAGGATGTTATCTAATTCCTTCCATGTTGGAATCTCGGCCTTATTATGTACGGATTGCTCCCACATAGAAAGTGTGACTTTGGAAAGCTTTGAGGAAATCGTAAATACAAGGAGGCAGTCCCAAGGCTCAACATTGATGAAAGACATTTCGATTGTATCGACGTATTCGTCGGACGCGGCTTTTTGTCGTCTCCCGTGGGAATTCTCAGAATCCAATTCGCTGGTCAGCGCTTGTCGACTGACTTGCGCAGTAGGTGCCTCGTACGAAGCGGTGGCCGGTCACACTAATGTGATGAGACCGAGGAGATAGCGGATGAAATTCGATTACAAGGCACAAGTGGGAATATTAGCGCCGATGTCGAAAGGAACGTAGTATGCGGCAAATTTCGAATGTAGAAGAAAACTTCAGGAACCCAAAAAAAAAGCCAAAGGGGACGAGGTTTGTTGAGATTCTAGGAGGACGTTGCCTGATGCGGAGTAGAAGCAGCGTTAGAGGGACGGAAAATGGACAAGTACCGGAAAATTCGTGCTCGTTCGGGAAAAAATTGATGATGGTCTATTTATGTATATTTCGACAAGTGTGGCTCGTACGTAGATATTGAATTTTTAACTATTTTCGAACTTGGGAAGCTGGAGAGGTGGACTTGACTTTGGCTTGGATTTAACACAAAAAAAAAGAAAATAAATAATAAATAATAATTAATTTTTGACTAATTGTCGGATTTAATTATTATGGAACAGTACCACTTCAACCTCCGAAGAGACAAGTCGTATTAGAACACTATCGATCCCGCGTTCGCAAAAAACCCATTGAGCTTATCAGCAAAAGTTGAAAAACAAATATTAAACACAAAACAAAACTAAAAAGACAACAACAAAAAACACACCATTTCTTACCACTCGGGCGCAAGCCCTTTACAAACAACCATGCACGAACCACCAGACATAGCCAAATACACTACGAGACCGTATCACCTAGGAGAACCCAAATTTATTGTCACCAAAAGGAAAAATGAATCCTCATTTAAAAATGTTTCACCTTTCATCATCGAGAAATCTGTGGATTTCGCCTGCGGAGGAAGAGTTGATTCTGTGAAAAAACCAGAGACGGCGGACTTTTGATAAAAACAAAAAACAACACACAAGCCACAAAACTCCTAAAACTTACCAAAATCGCAGATATGGATGTAACAGCAACCGAACACAAGACACTTAATTTTTCAAAAGGCGTTATCTACTGTAATGACCTTAGATACATAGACGAAGAAACAATCCTCCGAGAACTAAAACCACAGAAAGTAATTGAAGTCAAAAAAATAATGAAGAGACAAAACACCAACAATAACGCCAACACCAACAACTACAGCAACACCATCAACAACAAAAACACCAACAACAACAACAACCACCCCAACAACAACAACAACCTAATAGAAACCGGACTCATAATAATTACATTCGAAAACCATCAACTCCCGCAAATGCCCCACATTCCTCAAACAACAAGAACTCACTGCCATAAAAAACACCGATAAAGTCGATCATAAAACTGCTCTGAGTATCTACTTTGAGCGATACGGATACAAAACAAGAAACTCTTATGCAAACACACTTACAAACACCACAACCACAATAAGAACTCGATCTCCAAATACGCTCACATCAACATCTGCAAATGCACAAACTACATCCACATCCTGCGATCACAACCAATCAAACACACCTTCAACCTCATCTGCATCAACCAAAACAACACCGGCACCGGAAAAAATACTCCAAAAACGCAACCAACACGACCAGGACGACACCGAAGCCATGGAAACGGACAACATGAACCCCACCAGAATAACAACCTCATACGGATCTCAACTCACGAAGGACCTTAAACTAAAAATTTTCCCTAAAGATAAGTCAAACCCTCTGTGTACTAACTTCAAACCACCCAAATCAAAAGCCAAATCCTCTAACAAAAACAAACATTCCACTAACAGCGACAGCGAATCGGTTTAAAAGCCACAGATCTCCTATACTTTAAGGTTCAACCCTAGAACTTTTTACACTACCAGTATGTCACTAATTTTAATTCAATGGAACATTCAAGGACATACAAATAACTATAATAATCTCCTTATCCTGATTAAAAAATACTCTCCGCATATCATTAAACTTCAAGAAACTCACATACATAATACTAACAATATACCAACTCCAATAAATTACACTCTACTAACAAACATAGCCACCAATAGATTTGGCGGCGTAGCGCTATTAGTCCACAAGTCAATCCAATATTCCATATTAAACATTCCAAACGACCTTGAATCTCTAGCAATACACATTAAATCCAAGAAGAACATGCACATAAAGACAACATACATTGCCCCAAACAGATCTGTCACAAACAAAATGCTTGAAGACACTTTGTATAATAACCAAACACCATCACTAATTCTAGGAGACTTTAACGGATGGCACTCTGCCTGGGGTTCCCCGAAAGCTAACTCTCGAGGAAAAACAATACAACAATTTATTGACAACACACAGCTAACCTTACTAAATGACAAATCCCCCACACATTTCACAACACACAACACATACACGCATATCGACCTTTCACTTTGCTCAGCAACACTAGCCCCACACGCCAAGTGGGAAATACTTAATGATCTCCATGGCAGCGACCACTTTCCGATAGTTATCTCTTTATTCCCTCCAAACACTATAAACAAATTCTCAAAACCATTTTTTATATTAAAACAAGAAAGGAAAGCTAACTTCGGGCGGAGCCGAAGTTGATATACCCTTGCAGTTAAAACCGGATATATATCGCAAACATCGGATTTAGTTGGCCGATCCTTATGATTACATTATAATAAAACCAATTAATTAAATTACAAAATCTAAAAAAAAGTCCCAAGCTTCTATCGTCAAAAAAAACAAAGTTGTTATTTTTACTAAACACCAAATACCATTTCTGATCGTTCAGTTATATGGCAGCTATAAGATATAGTCGGCCGATCCTTATGAAATTTGGTAGGTTGGATCAACTGACCAAAAATAGAATCTGTATGGAATTCCAGCATTCTATCTTCAAAAACACGAAAGTTGGGTCATTTCCGATCGTTCAGTTATATGACAGCTATAGGATATAGTCGGCCGATCCTTATGAAATTTGGCACGTCGTATTGTTTTGCCAAAAATAGCTCTCATGTTAAATTAGAACTTTCTAACTTTAAAAACACCAAAGTTATACCATTTCCGATCAATCAGTTATATGGCAGCTATAGGATATAGTCGACCGATCCCGGTCGTTCCGACTTATATACTGCGTGCAAAGGAAAGAAGGGTGTGTGCAAAGTTTCAAGTCGATAGCTTTAAAACTGAGAGACTAGTTCGCGTAGAAACGGACAGACAGACAGACAGACGGACAGACGGACAGACGGACAGACGGACAGACGGACATGCTCATATCAACTCAGGAGGTGATCCTGATCAAGAATATATATACTTTATAGGGTCGGAGATGTCTCCTTCACTGCGTTGCACACTTTTGGACAAAATTATAATACCCTCTGCAAGGGTATAAAAAGCAAACTGGGAGCAATACGAGACTCTCACACACAAAAATAACGAAATTTTCCCCACTTCACCAAACGTCAACAAAGAAGCCGCACAAATTAACAAAATTATATTACATAGCGCAAACATTTCCATCCCACAAACCTCAGTAAATACAAAGCCCTACAAGGTTCCCTGGAGGAACAAAAAACTCGCACAGCTAAAAAAAGAAAAACAATTAGCTTGGAAAGCACTTAATCGCAACATCAACCTTACAAATATTATAAACTACAGACGCTTAAACGCCAAGTACAAGTTCGAAATCAAAAAAAGTAAAATCGAAGCTTCCAGATCCTTTACATCCACCATACAACCAGAAACCCCTTCATCTAAAATATGGAGCAACATAAGACGCTTCTGCGGTCTTAACCCAAGCAAACAAATCCACGCCATACATAATCCCAAAAACAACACTACAACAACAGATACTCTCGAAATAGCCAACTCCCTCTCGCAACACTTCTCAGAGCTCTCAAGCGACCTAAACTTCTCAGACGAATTCCGAAATAATAAATATAAAATCAACACAACCAATTATACACCGACCTCAATAGCCAAAACTATCGAGGAAAACATAAGTCACCTTGAATTAATTTCAGCACTACAAACACTTAAAGGATCCACTCCAGGATTAAACAGAATTTCGTACGAAATGATACGCAACAGCTCCCTTACCACTAAAAACAGAATTAAATACCTCTTTAATCAAATTTTCGACAGCCACATACCTCAAGCCTACAAAATAAGTTTAATCATACCAATACTTAAACCAAAAACCGACAAAACAAACATCTCCTCGTACAGACCCATTTCCCTCAATTGCTGTCTAGCGAAAACACTGGACAAAATCATAGCGAAAAGACTTTGGTGGTTTGTGACCCACAACAAACTCTTAAATACAAATCAATTCGGCTTCAAAAAAGGCAAATCGACTTCGGATAGTCTCCTATACGTAGACCATCTCATAACGAAGTCGAAAAGGCACACCTCCCTCGTCACTCTTGACTTTTCAAGAGCCTTTGATCGAGTAGGTGTGCACACTATAATTGATCAACTCCAGGAATGGAAAACAGGCCCTAAAATAATCAATTATGTCAAAAATCTTATGCTCAAACGTAAAATAATAGTCAGAGTCGGTCCGCACATGTCAAATTCACTCCCATTATCCAACGGTATCCCACAAGGATCACCTATATCGGTAATCATCGGTTCTCACCGCATACAATAAACTCTCAAACGTAATATCTCTACACAAAGAGATTAAATTTAACGCTTACGCCGATGATTTTTTCCTTATTATAAACTTCAGAAACAAGAAACACCTTAATTTTAACCTAGACAACCTTTTACATGATATAAGCAACTGGTGCTCATATTCAGGGGCATCTCTATCCTTAGCTAAATGCCAACACCTCCATATATGCCAAAAACACAATTGCACTAGCACCATAAGCTGTAGTAATATACCAATAAAACAAGTAACAGCACTCAAAACCTTAGGGATAACCATAAATAGTAAATACAAATGGGACACACACATAAAATCACTTCTTCCATCAATACACCAAAAATTGAATATCATAAAATGCCTTTCCAACCTCAAATTCAATTGCAACACTCAAACACTACTCCACGGGAAAGCAACAGTCATAGCAAAAATCGAATATGGCCTGTTTCTATACGGACAGGCTCCGAAAAGCGTGCTTAACAAATTAAAAACCCCATTTAACACCGCAATTCGTCTAGCCCTTGGCGCCTACCGAACTACACCCATAAATAACTTGCTATACGAAGCCAACATCCTCCCATTGGGAGCAAAAACGAGACCTTCAAACAGCCAAACTCACAAAAAACCTTATATTTTCCAAAGATACACCAATACACAAACTTGTCAAACAAAGTAAATCAAAAAAGAATACATCAACCATAGACCGCACAATAAACCTCTGCCAAGCACTAAACCTACCCTACGAACCAGTTAAACTACACAAATACCAGCCACCTTGGGATCTCCCAAACCTCATAGACACAAAATTTAGAGCGCACAAGAAACAAACCACAACACCAGATACATACATGAAACTATACGAACATACCAAAGACAGCCATAAAACACACCAATTCATATTCACGGATGGATCAAAAATGAACTCCACTATATCAAATGCTATCACAACAGATACTTATATTATTAAATATGGTATCCTACCACCCCACTCATCAGTACTCTCCGCAGAAATAATAGCCATATTAGTAGCGATCGACCAAGTCAAAAGCACAAGAGGAAAGCTCATGATCTGCTCTGACTCTCTCTCAGCAATTGACGCCATAAGAACGCCCAACAAAATTAGATCACTCCTTACAAAACTAGCCCCAAAAATTAAAATATTGTACATCCCTGGTCATGTAGGCATAGCAGGCAACGAGCTAGCCGACCAAACAGCAAAATCGACATGCAGCATGCCCCTTATTTACACCCCAAACATAAATTTAACAGACATAAACAGACACTTAAAACTAGAATTCCTAACAAGAAATAAACTAAACATAGAACACTGCAATCAATGGTATAAAAACATTAACAAAGACAATTCAAACATCGACAATTATTGCAGATCCTACCATCCCAAACCGAGCAGACTCGATCAAATTAAAATAATACGCCTTAGACTAGGCCACACAAAACTTACACACGAGCACAACTTTAATCAAAACCAAACCTCACCCTGCCCCTTCTGCCAAGGCGACAATACCTTACCCAAACTATTAAATTCATGCCCATCACTCCTTCTTACTAAACTATCTATCTTCAAAAATACAAACCAATTAAATCTCCTTAACGAACTCAACACTGATAATTTAAAAAAAATCTTAATTTTCTTAAAAACTTCAAACCTATACCACAAAATTTAATAACACCCAAAATATACATAAACAAAATTTACCAACTAAGTAGCCTAATTACAACGAACAATATGTAAATAAAATAATAGACTTAAATAGCAGTAACCTTAAAAGCCGAAGGCCTCGCTGCCAGCGCTTTACCAACTAAGTTAGTCTAGTTTTGCAAACTTCTCTATCTTTAATAATAAATAAATAAAAATAAATTATTATGGAAGGGTGGAGTTAAAACCTTAATCTTTAAATTATTGGATTTAATTATCCCGAAGCCGGAAAGGTGGAATTGAAACCGCGGCTCTATTCGGATAAAAGGTTGATAATTAAATTATTCATAATTTTCGATTATTAATTTTTTAAATAATTTTAGTTGTTGAGTGGCCGGAAAGGTGACTTAAAACAAAACTGGCCCTTCGCTCGGACGAAAATATTAATTAAATAAATTGTGGTGCTTATAATTATAAATATATAAATTTATAATTAATTTTTTTTTTGTTTGAAGTAAGTTGTTACGCAGCCGGTTATGCCGTCGGCACCCTGAACGTACCCCAAAGAAAAAAAACAGCACCAAAAACACAACACGGATAGGTCGCGAATTTAAGCGACACAATCACGGATTTTTAGTGAAATGGCGTTTTATAATTGGCGGTTTTAATAAAATTTGATTTTTATGTAATTTTATCAGTTATATATTTCCTGAAGTTAAAGGCAGAAAATATATGGAAATATATACATATATGGACTTGCATGCAAGTACGGATATATGTAAGGGCATGTGGGGAATACGTAGGCACAGTGTAACTTTGATAAGTGGACTGTATATGTAACTGTGTATGACTGTATAAATTAACGGGTGTAAGGGGAGGGGAACGGTCGAAGTGCTGTCCCTCGCCGCTGTCTCCAATAATTAGTAGCCGGTTGGCCGTACTGCTCCTATGCTGAGATAAGGAGATATGGTGGAAGGGAACTGTCCTTCGATACCGCTGTCCTAGAGACTCAGTCGGTATATTAGTTAATAAAGGATTTGACGACTAAGTGCCGGAGTTTCATTAGTATGAGCTGGTGCTCTTCCTTTATTGAATATAAAATATGAACCAACTTAAGACTTAACAAAAGCTCATGCAAGACCGCATGCCCGTGGCAGACCGCTAACCATGGACTTTTGCAGAAGTCATACGATCGCTGTCAGCCAATGAGACAAGGCCACTGTCCATAACGGCCCATGAGCTTTAACGGCCCCCTGTCCATAACGTCCTATACATGAGTGGTATAAGAGTTTGTAATAACAATAATAATACTAATAATAAGTCATAATAATAATTATACTAAAAAATGGTAAATATTTATAAAGAGAATTGGCCGGCTCAGCCTAAGCTGGGAGTTGGTTGTTAACTACTTCCCCTTAAATTGGACACCGTCCTCGGTGACAGCCAATTCGTCGATGGACTATCGTAATTGGGATGCCTCTCGTTTGCGCCTGCAGTGTTGTTGGAGCAGGACCAAGCCGCATAGTGTGAGGCTGACGGCGACTCCCGCGGCGAACCAAATCCTTGGTGCACCTCCAGCCGACGCGTCGTCTTTGAGCTTCTGCATCAGACGCAGGTTGTGCTCGTTCATTCGTTGTGGTAGTGGCTGACTGAGTATGTGATCGTGTCCCGTGATGGTAGTTAAGGGAGAGGCCGCGATTCCCAGGCTCTTTTCCACAGAGTAATTGAGGTTCAAATCCTTTCAAAAGTAAAAAGGTGGGTCTCTATCATGGTTCCTGTGGGACGGTCATCAGATTGCTGAAATCTCGCCTGCACGTAATTGCCTGGCGCAAGGTTTAGTTGTGGGTTAGTGTCGTGGGACGCCTTTTGCAAAATGTGGCCAAGTTGGTAGAAGCGCAATCGGAGACTGCTAGGACTCCGTCATCGCATTCCTTCTCTTCTTTGTAGCATGGTATGGAAGTGTGCGACAGGGAAGAGCAGGACTTTTTTACAAATAAGCTTAACTCCAGGATACTGGACTATGTAAAAACATGAGATTGAAAAAATTTATATCTTAGATACAGCCATAAGGCTAACTATGGGGACCTCCGTGAGCTGTTCGTCAAAGATAGATTTAAGGTCGTTGTGAATAAATATATTTATAATATTGTTCTTGACAAGTGTGATTGCGAGCATGCAATTTTGTAACTCTGAATTTTGTAACTCTGGGTTCGTCACTCTTAGTTCGAATAGTGGCGATGACAGGGGTGTTGAAAGTTAGCGCCTCGTTAGAGAAGAAAGCGTAGAATTTTTAGGTTTTATAGTTACTAGAGGGGGAACAAAAACAGAACCTGAAAAAGTCAGGGCAATACAAGAGTTCCCCGAACCCAAAACTCTGTTTAGCCTCAGGTCCTTCCTCGGCCTGGCGGGCTATTACAGAATCTTTATCAAGAATTTTGCCTCCATTGCCAGGCCCCTTACTCACATTCTCAAAGGGCAAAAGGGATCGGTCAGTGAAAACATGTCAAAAAAACTTCCTATTACGTTGGATGAAACCCAGCGCAATGCGTTTGACCATCTGCGTAATATCCTGGCATCAGAAGATGTCATTCTGATGTACCCCGATTTCAAATTACCATTTGACCTAACCACCGACGCTTCAGCCAGTGGAATAGGCGCGGCATTGTCCAAAACAAGAGGCCCATTACAATGATCTCGCTTACGCTTAAAGATCACGAACTAAATTACGCCACCAACGAAAGAGAATTGTTGGCGATAGTTTGGGCCATAGGCAAACTACAGAACTACCTTTACGGCACTCAGGGGGTTCAGATCTTCACAGACCACCAGCCGCTGACTTACGCGGTATCTGACAAAAACACCAACAGTAAAATCAAGCGATGGAAGGCCTTTATAGACGAAAACAAAGGGAAGGTGTTTTACATGCCTGGGAAGCAAAACATTGTAGCCGATGCACTGTCTCGGCAACACTTGAACAACCTAGAGGATGAGGCTCAGTCCGATGCTGCCACGGTGCATAGTGAGCTTTCGCTCTCATACACCATCGAGACTACGGATAAACCCCTAAACTGTTTCAGAAACCAAATTATTTTGGAAGAGGCAAACCAAACACTTCGGTTGTTTCATTGTTCATTGTTTGTTCATTGGAGACTTCATTGTTTTTGGCAATAGAACTCGCCGCATCCAAGCACCAGTTAAATAGGCTGAGGGAAGTGCAGACACGTGCTGCTCGACTGCCATCCGGACTTCCCTGGTATGTTACAAACCAGGCCATCCAAAACGATCTACGCCTTGATCCGGTGGGTGACCTCTTAAACCAACACAGCAGACGGTATTCCGACAAGCTAACGAGTCACCCAAATCCACTGGCTAGCAGGCTGGCCGACCCGCAAACTTTTAGGCGTTTAAAGAGGATCCACCCCAGCGATCTGTCGTCCCGTGTTGTACACTAATATTGTAAACAAATGTAAATAATTGTAAATTATTGTATGTATATAGTCCAGGCCCATATCCCATATGTACCACTCACCCCATCTTCTAAGCGCCCGGTTATGTTCAAATGGTTCTGAAAGATTCCGGCGACGTCATCTGATGGATTCTGATCATCTGACCATCAGGATTCTGATGGTCGTCTAATGATGTCCGAAATGCGAAAAAACAACCTTTGGTATTATTATGGTTTGGGTATTCTTTACATGGTGGCATTTAGATGGTTGAAAACTTATTGAGGAATCATTAACAAAAAGATTATCTTTAAATTCTCCAAGCCATTCCTGCAAACTATTATATTTTAATAAATCTGCCTACTTCGAGGAATAAATCGTCTTCCGACAAGATGGGGATTCAAAGCGCGCAGCACAAATTCCTAAGGAATGGATTGTGTATCGAGTCAAGCCAAAACCCATGTCAAAAGTTATTGCAAATAAGGGAGTAAGAAAATGTGCAAAACTGATTTAAATTGAGTCTTAAAATTTACCGAATAGGTTTTTGTTTCTTTGCTAAATTTAGCTAAAATTAATAAATAGAAAATAAAAAAGTAAATGGTTGGATATACTAGTGTGGCTTAGTTTTTACATATATATATATTAGATGTACATATATCCGGTTTAACCTGCAAGAGTATATCATCTTCGGCTCCGCCCGAAGATAGCTTTCCTCTCTGGCTTTAACTTGGCCAAGCAAATTTTGTTGTACTATTTATATATATTAACTATTTTTATATCTCTAGCTATTTCTGTCTTTGAGCCTGTAACGAACAACATAGAGCTGGTGTTCTTTGCAAGCTAATAACACGGCACGCATTAAATTCCGGCTCTAGCTCGTCAGCGAATGGAGTGGTGTTCTTCAGCGGTTATAGCCTACAGGTGCTCATAGTTATCTGAGATAAATCAGTTTTATTTGCGTGCAAAAACGAGCCAATTTCGCCGGGACAAGAGATAGCTTAACAAACGGACGGACAAGAACTAGGAGAGTACTCTCACTTTGCGCACCGCGAGATGTAAAAGGGGTGTCTTCAGCCCACCCTACCGTGCGTTTTCCCAACGATCCTGCAACAGGTCCCTTTGAGTTTATGACCCTACGACGGCTCTGTGATCGGCATGGAGTTACAACAGGGTTTTCTACTCTTTCATTATAATGGCGTATTTATTTAACATAAAGATGTACATCTCGTTTTGTTTACTTTTGTTTTCTTGAGTTAAAGCCTAAAAGATTACTTCATTTCTTAATAACTACTGTTTTACAAACTTCTATTACTTAGAACCAATGCCAATAATTTGTATTCGCATTTAGGAAGGATTTCTTAACGTATTATTTATATATTTATATTTTACTAAGTGTAATATTTATTATTAAATACAAATATTTCATTATACTCAAATATTATTCATTATACTCAAATATTTTCTTTTTATTTTTAATTTTATCTTCTCCTTTTTTTTTCTTTAATAGTGCCTTACAAGTTAACTTTATTTTCAACGTTTTCATTTCATTTCATTTGATTTCAAATTTCGGTTCTGAATCGAGATGACATGCATATGTAGACGAAAAAGGTAAATATTGGGTAGACTTTGCTCACCTGATATACTCCACCGTTGAAAGCGCTTGCAAATATCGGAGATGTCGTAAGAAGTCTGTAAATAAATGCAAGTCCAAAGCGACTCGCGAAGACTAAAATTTTTCTGCACACACACCCACATCGAGACTTAACCGAATTTGTCTTAGGCGTTTTTATTCAATTTCGCCCTCTTTCTAATTCAACTTCTTACTCGTTTCTAATCATCATCTTTTCTAATTTACATCACACCCGTTTTTGATCTATTCCTTTTTTTTCTTCTTTTTCCTTTTTTTTTTTTTTTAAATTTGTATATTTTTGAACAATTTTAGCTTGTGGTTTTAACCTAATTTTTTTTTTTTACGATTTTAACTTTGTACCGATTTTAAATTTGCTAAACTAGGTGTTTGGTCATTGAGCGTTTTCAATGCCGTAAATAAAAAGACGAATTTGTTACTTTTGAACGTTATAAAAAATGTTTATTCCTTCATGCAGATGAAGCCGGATGATCCGCAGATAGACCAGCTATGGTGCATGCAGAGACTCAAGTAAAAGTACAGAGAGGGCGGCCCGAAAAGGGCTTAGTAAAATCTGGGCTTTGAAGGACGGGCGCAGTACATAACCTGCGCTTTAGGTCAATGAATGCCTGATGTCCTTTTTCGGTCATTGTGAATTTCCTTTTAGCTCTGAGTAAATCAGTAAGAGGAGCGGCTACAGTGGCAAAATTGTCAATGAATTTACGGTACCAACCCGCCATTCCGAGAAAACTTCTCAGACTCTTCAAGGTTTTCGGCAGAAGAAACTTTTCAATCGCTGCCACTTTTTCGGGATATGTGCGTATTTCGCCCTCCCCGATCACATGCCCTAAATATTTGACGTGCTGAACGCAGAAATGGCTTTTCTGAACATTAATTGTCAACCCGGCAGACCGGATGCAGTCCGCCACTGTCTTTAGAACCCTTATGTGGTTTTCAAAGGTGTCCGAAACTAGAAGTAGATCGTCGAGGTAGATGAACACCTCATTTCGCAGTGACGCCGGAATAACTTTGTCCATGAGTCGCGACATTGTTTGTCCGGCATTACACAAGCCAAACGGCATTACCTTAAATTGGTAAAGTGGGCGACCTGGGATCGTAAACGCAGTCTTATCCTTGGACGATGGATCTAGCGGAATTTGCCAGAATGCATCCTTTAAGTCGAGCCTGCTTATAAACATTGCTTTTGGCAAGCGACTCAGAATACCATCTATCTGTGGAAGCGGATACGCATCCTTCACGGTCACGGCGTTCACTTTCCTGCTGTCGAGGCAAAGTCTGACCTTACCAGGTTTCTGCACCAGAACCACTGGAGAGGACCAGGCGCTGTCTGATTCTTCTACAACCCCCAGTTCCAGCATTCGATCGACTTCACCATATAACAGCTTCTCTACAGCTGGCGATACGGGGAAATGCCGTTGCTTTATGGGCTTTGTTTAAAAGATTTGTTTTGCCCAATCCAGCGGAGGCAAATGATGGAAACTGATCCACTACTCCCTGCAAGGTTTCCTTTTGGTCCTGGGTAAGATTGTGAGCGCTTAGCTCCGAAATTTGAATATTTGGAGGTAGTAAGTCAAAGAGTTTCCAAAAATCTACGCCTAAGTAGAGGTTTTGTTTTAAAGATGGAACTATGTATAACTGAATCGCCTTAATCTGGCCGTTGTATTCTATATTTGTGCTTAATCGATCTATAATATTTTGCTTACTTCCATCTGCTGTAGAAACATTATTAAAGACTCTGTGGATAGGAACTTCGCTCCCCAGAACTTCCTGTGCAAACTGACCCCCAATACAGCTCATAGATGCGCCCGTGTTCATAAGCCCTTTGATATTCCGATCCAGGATTTTTACAATAGTATACGGACAACCGTCGCCATTATTGCTGCGAAGCGCACACAAATCCTTAGTGACTTTCCAGAATCTTTTTAATCTATTGGTATTCCGTGACTTATTTTTAGCATCAAGTTTCTTAAGATAAGCTTGTTTATTGCTAATGTTCCTAAAAATATTGATTTTCTGATGCCATCCCTCTACAGGACCAACATCAGTTTTGAATGAGTCCATGACAGGACTTATAGTTGCTCGCTTTCCGTATTTGTCAACTGAGTCCGTTGAACACACCGAGAACGAGCGGCTTGGGTGTTCAGCAGCTTATTTTTTTGGCACTTTAGGCATGCCGGCTTATATGTGTTGCGTGCCCCACATCCGTAACAAAACACTTTACGAGGAGCCGTGCAATCCTGGTACCTGTGGCCCTCCTTCCTACAGTTCCAGCATATTAATGACATTGCTTCTATGACCCCCTCTTCGTCCTCAAAGAATTCCGATTCAGACTCTTTATGCTCAACTTGAAGAAGTTCTGAGACTTTACTTTTGAATGGGATATATCTGATCCCGTTTTACTTCCTCTAGAAAACATTCTCTCTTTCTACATATTTCGCGAAGCTTTGAGATCGACTCAGTTGGGATATTTAAAATTTCGTGTCTGATCTCAGCTCGCAAATTTCGCCGTAAAATCTCTATTAAAGATTTATCCTCTAAAGGGCAGTCTAAGCTATCCGTTAATTGAACCACGGCGTCATAAAACGAGTCGAAACTCTCTTTTTCTTTCTGTTTGCGATCCCGAATTAATTCTCGTATATCAACATCCGTTCTAGTATCCCTGAACTGACGGCGAAGTGCGTCACACAATTCGGTCCACTTAACGGATGGCACCGATTTATGATATCGCCAGTAAAAGTCATTGGCTTTACCCTCAAACAAAGCACTTGCGTTGCCACACATAACATCGAACTTTGACTCGAGGGTTTGACCGGTTAACGCGTGTACCCTATAAATAAAATTATCTACGCTGATGCCTCCCGGGTCTCCACTAAACCGAAGTTTCCATCCATTTATTATATGCGCCACCTTATCTGGCCTTTGTGAAAGTTCTGAGGCGCTTCACCGAGGAGAGATGTTAGCCTGCGCTTGTCTTTGCCCAACATTCACCTGGTCAGCATCTATGCCAAGAAGCTGATCAAGTGACGGACTTGGGTCTGTCGCCCCTGAAGTGGCTGGTGAGGAATTCTGGCGGCTAGGTTCGACTGGATCATGAGGGACATTTTCTCTGTTAGTTGGGTTAGCAACTCGTGCTGCATACTTTTAACAGCATCTAATACCATACTTTGTACATCCTCACCCCTTCGCTCTTGACTCTGCCGTTCTTTCTCCATACTTTCTGATCCCCGACTTTCGCCTTCTGTTTGCGAACTTATAAGTTTCTGCCTTCTTGTATTTTGTGCAATAAAGCTATCTGATCTCGCAATAGGTTCCCCAGAGAAAGTCGCTTTGCAGGTAGGGCAAGTTTTCTTGCTCTTTAGATGTGTGCTCATACACTTCCTATGAAACCCGTGCCCACATTTCGTTTTGTATAACTCTTTGTCAGGAATTCGCGAATTGCATAAAATACAAAAATGAGATGATCCTCCAGCTTCTTCGTTATCTGAATGGTCTACACCCATATCCTATGATTATTATTATTTGTTGTTTTATTTCGAAACTATTGTTATTCAATTTGAAGATCTCGTGCTTAGCGCTGCCACTTAAAACCACAATTCTGAATATTTAAAGATATAAGCCACTAGATTATGTCCACAAAAATATATATATTACGATAAAAAAATTAACTCCATGCCTAACCAAGAGCTGATTGTCGAAGGTCTTTCTTATTATTTTTGTTTGTTTTTTTTTTTTTTTTTTTTGTGAGAGGAACCTTTGTAACAAGCCAATCTCTACTATTATAAGTTATCTTTGAGATTGTACTTCCAAGCACTTCATACTTAGCCTCAATAAAGTTTCAATACTACAAACTGCCTAAAGATTTGCTTCCGAAATTGCGGCCAGACTCTTGCTCGCAAGCATTTTCTCTGTAATCCTGCATTCTTGACTTACTAGACCTTTAGCTACTTCACCTATTCCTCGCTAGTTCAAGCGCGGTTAGCCAAACTAATAATTGATCGTAATTGGCCAAATCCAAAGCGCTTGCCTATTGTGGATGAACACAATTAAAGGAGACTGCTGTATTAATTCTTTCTTCGTGGTGAGTTTTTTCTTTCTAAAAATATAAAAACTACATTCGAATGCGACTGAAAGTTAACACTGCTGACTAGGAAATTTATGAAAATGGAAATGAAAAGAAAGGTTTGTTTGTTTCGCTATTGAGTGAGCTTCACTGTACAGTCAAGCCCCACGTTGGGCGCCATGATTATTCAGATATTACTTATTACACAGCCACACAAAAAAAAAAAAGTGTCCGGGTTGGGAGATCAGAGTACCCTATCCCCATGTATTTTGGACCGCTGAACACGAATCTGAAGTCCGTTTTGGTCCTGCACGTGTACGTTTCTTCCTAACCTCAAAAAAATTTTTACATTTTTGGAGGTATACGACTTTATTTTTAATTTATTGGATTTTCATGAAACTGGGTACCCAGGGGTTTTTGGGGTCGCTGATTACGAATTTGAAGTCAGATTTTCAAAATTCAATATGGCGGACGAATTTTCAAAAAATTCGTGGATTTTCATTTTTGAAAATTTGTCCGCCATATTGAATCCGCCATATTGAATTTGGGAAATCTGACTTTAGATTCGTAATCAGCGACCCCAAAAACCTCTAAGTACCCAGTTTCATGAAAATCCAAAAATTGTTCAAAAATTCGTCCGCCATATTGGATCCGCCATATTGAATTTTGAAAATCTGACTTCAAATTCGTAATCAGCGACTCCAAAAACCCCTGGGTACCCAGTTTCATGAAAATCCATTAAATTAAAAATAAAGTCGCATACCTCCAAAAATGTAAAACTTTTTTTGAGGTTAGGAAGAAACGTACACGTGCAGGACCAAAACGGACTTCAGATTCGTGTTCAGCGGTCCAAAATACATGGGGATAGGGTACTCTGATCTCCCAACCCGGACACTTTTTTTTTTGTGTGGCTGTGTTATTATTCCTGTAACGAACAACATAGAGCTGGTGTTCTTTGCAAGCTAATAACACGGCACGCGGTTATAGCCTACAGGTGCTCATAGTTATCTGGGATAAATCAGTTTTATTTGCGTGCAAAAACGAGCCAATTTTGGCCGGACAAGAGATAGCTTAACAAACGGACGGACAAGAACTAGGAGAGTACTCTCACTTTGCGCACCCCGAGATGTAAAAGGGGTGTCTTCAGCCCACCCTACCATGGCCAGTGCGTTTTCCCAACGATCCTGCAACAGGTCCCTTTGAGTTTATGACCCTACGACGGCTCTGTGATCGGCATGGAGTTACAACAGGGTTTTCTACTCTTTCATTATAATGGCGTATTTATTTAACATAAAGATGTACATCTCGTTTTGTTTACTTTTGTTTTCTTGAGTTAAAGCCTAAAAGATTACTTCATTTCTTAATAACTACTGTTTTACAAACTTCTATTACTTAGAACCAATGCCAATAATTTGTATTCGCATTTAGGAAGGATTTCTTAACGTATTATTTATATATTTATATTTTACTAAGTGTAATATTTATTATTAAATACAAATATTTCATTATACTCAAATATTATTCATTATACTCAAATATTTTCTTTTTATTTTTATACCCTTGCAGAGGGTATTATAATTTTGTCCAAAAGTGTGCAACGCAGTGAAGGAGACATCTCCGACCCTATAAAGTATATATATTCTTGATCAGGATCACCTCCTGAGTTGATATGAGCATGTCCGTCTGTCCGTCTGTCCATCTGTCTGTTTCTACGCAAACTAGTCTCTCAGTTTTAAAGCTATCGTCTTGAAACTTTGCACACACCCTTCTTTCCTTTGCACGCAGTATATAAGTCGGAACGGCGCGGATCGGCCGACTATATCCTATAGCTGCCATATAACTGATTGATCGGAAATGGTATAACTTTGGTATTTTTAGAGTTAGAGATTTAGGTTCAAATTTTAGGTGAGAGCTATTTTTGGCAAAATAATACGACATGCACAATTTCATAAGGATCGGCCGACTATATCCTATAGCTGTCATATAACTGAACGATCGGAAATGACCCAACTTTCGTGTTTTTGAAGATAGAAAGCTGGAATTTATTACAGACTCTATTTTTGGTCAGTTGATCCAACCTACCAAATTTCATTAGGATCGGCCAACTATATCCTATAGCTGCCATATAACTGAACGATCGGAAATGGTATTTAATAGAAATATCAACTTTCGTATTTTTGAAGATAGAAGCTTGGGACTTTTTTTAGATTTTGTATTGTAATAAATTGGAGTATATATTCCTATTCCCATAAGGATCGGCCAACTATATCCGATGTTTGCGATATATATCCGGTTTTAACTGCAAGGGTTTATAAACTTCGGCTCCGCCCGAAGTTAGCTTTCATTTCTTGTTTTTCTTTTTTTTCCTTTTGTTTTTTTTTAATTTGTATATTATGACACAATTTTAGTTTGTGGTTTTAACCTAATTTTTTTTTTTTTACGATTTTAACTTTGTACCGATTTTAAATTTGCTAAACTAGGTGTTTGGTCATTGAGCGTTTTCAATGCCGTAAATAAAAAGACGAATTTGTTACTTTTGAACGTTATAAAAAATGTTTATTCCTTCATGCAGATGAAGCCGGATGATCCGCAGATAGACCAGCTATGGTGCATGCAGAGACTCAAGTAAAAGTACAGAGAGGGCGGCCCGACTGGTCACTGCGAAGCTAAAGCTCTCGAATAATAGAGAGGGCGGCCCGACCTAGACACTGCGAGCTAAAACTCTCTATAGAAAGCTTGTTGAGTAGAGCGGCCGAGAAAGAGTCGGCTTGCGATCAACAAAGCCTTTGTACAAACTTAAGCCTAATAAATAAACATTACACTAATAAATACACTAAACATTACATAAACATTATTTAAACATAAACATTAAACGCCGAGCTGCTGCTTGACCCGACACTAGGTTTTTAGATTATACTTTATATTTAACTAAAGACTTCATGTGGTTTTGATGACACTTGGCATGGACGACACCTTTGCCATCATCGCGACGTTCCCTAATTTTGGGTATTTGCTTGGGAGCTAATCGCACGGAGTTCTTAGCTGTCTATCAGCAACGCGCAGACTAAACCAGACACGAGTTTTCGTCTGCTCTTTTTCTTGTGTCTGACGATCACCCTACGAAAACAACACCGCAAACCAATTGATGCTGATATGGGCTGGGCTGGGATGATGGGCTGGGCGTAGATAATGTTGACTGGCGGAGTTCTGGTTCTGGTCGGTATGGGTAATTTAGCTGCCCTCTTGGGGCAGGAATTAGCGTTCCTATGCTCGCCTCCTTCGGCTCCAAAGCTGGGGTTACTCGGCGATAGCTTCAACCAAAAATTTGTGGATGGATCTGACGTACATCCGTGCCGGTCCAGAGTCTGATTCCAAAAGAAAGCACCAGATTCTCGATCTCAGTTTCTACAAGATGGCTTACTGCCAGGGCTAGACTTCTGCTACTCCTAAAACGCTAAAGCAAATGCAGTCCTGCCTAATCCCTACGTCTAATGTTGCCAATTTACCACCCGTACCGCCCGCTAGGTGGCACTAGTAAGCACAGGGTCTGCGGTTTTGAACCCCACTACAACACCCCCCCCCCCCCCCCCCCCCCCCCCCCCCCCTCGCTAACATCAGACTTGGGGTAAACCCAACAAGGCTGATCCCGCCAGGACTATTGCCGCAGATCCTTTGCATGGTAGCGTCCAACCAGCTTACCTTGCAGATCCTCAATATCGTAGTACGAATTTCCTAGCTTCTGACGGACCCGTGCCTTTACAAAAGCAGGACCTAATTTGGCATTATATCCTGTCTGGAACCTACTTTGTTTAAAATTTCTCCGAAAAACTTCTTGCCCGATGGAGTAGGAAATCTCACGTGATCTAAGATTATAGCGATCTCTGTTAACACCATCTCGTTTTTCTGACAGCATAACTGCCTTATTATGAGCTAGCTCTAATGAGTCTGACTTAGTTGTTTACGTGAGGGGCCGGTGTGCCGCAACTTTAAGAGCGCACCCGCGCTGAAGAGCGCACCAGCACTGAAGAGCGCACCCGCGCTGAAGAGCGCATCCGCGCTCGCCCCTCTTTGCGCTCTCGCTCCTTCGCCGGCCGTCGTCGATCGTAGTTTTTCTATTACTTTTTGTACTAGTTTTTAAGCAATTAATCTCATGTAAGCAGCCGAATAAATCTGACCGCGTTATACCATCCGAAAGACGCCCCCGACTTATCATTTCATCCCTAATCCTGGAATCTTTTGCGGAACCAACGCCCCCCTACAAACATTGGTCCTTCGAGCCGGATAATTACTGGATTTTCTTCTGCCAGCAGTTCTTGGCATTGTTCCGCCAAAAGATAAGTACATTTTTCCGTCCCCATCTCTCTGCCGGTCTTCAGCAGTGATCCGAACATTAAATTTCGTTCACACTGCTGCAAGATTGTTTTTCCCTCCGTGTCAACTCCAAGTCCGAGTTTTCCGACACAACGGCAGGTTGAGATTTTGTAATAATCTATAATAATCTTAAAATTCGGCAAATTTTTCTATCAGTCTCCGTTTTGTGTGCTGCCCATATTCCTCGCCGTGTTCGGCCTCTCCGTTATTCATTCGCTTGCCAACGGTCGAGGCATATGTGCATCCGCATGCATACATACGCACATACATATTTTTTTTTGGTGGAATTAATCCGCGAAAAAAATCGCAAGTGAACAGTGAAATTGTGTGGTGACAAAAAGAAGGCATAATTAATATTGGCCACCGGTGTGAATTAGTTCCGGAAATTCCAAATTCACCGAACAGTCCGCCGCTGTCGTAATATTTGTTTTTATCTTCCTCAATCAATGTCATTTTTTACACCACATAACTTTTCTGTTCCCCCAATTATACAGTCCACTTATCAAAGCTCCACTGTGCCAACATATGCCCACATGCCCTTACATATATCCGTACCTGCATGCATGTCCATATATTTTCTGCCTTCAATTCCAGGAAATATATAACCGATAAAATTTAACATATACAGTCCACTTATCGAAGCTCTACTGTACCATCATATGCCCCACATGCCCTTGCCCTACTTGCATGCATGTCCACATAATTTCCAAATATTTTCTGCCTCCAATTTCAGGAAATATATAGCCGATAAAATTTACAAAATATTTTACATTTTCTAAAACCAACAATTATAAACCGCCATTTCACTACAAATCCGTGATTGTGTCGCTTAAATTCTCGACCTAGCCGTGTTGTGTTTTTCGGTTCTGTTTATTTTTCTTTGAGGTACGTACAGGGTGCCGACGGCATAACCGGCTGCATAACAAAATAGATTAAAAAATCAATTAATTATAAATTTGTGTATTTATAATTATAACTACGAAAATTTATTTAATTCTTATTGTCCGTTCGAGCAAAGGGCCAGGGTTTAATTCACCTTTCCGGCCACTCAATAATTAAAGTCGAAGATTTAACTATCGGAAAATTATAATTAATTAATTTAATTATCCACCTTCTGTCCGAATAGAGCCGCGGTTTTTAATTCCATCTTCCCGGCTTCGTGTTAATTAAATTCAATTAATCAAATATTTAGGTTTCAATTCCACCGTTCCAGTTTCGTGATAATTAACCTCAATTGATTAAAAATTAAGATTTTCCACTCCACCCTTCTGGCTCCATCATATTTAAATCCGACAGTTAGCCAAAAATTAATTATTTATATCTTTGTGTGTTAAATTCAAGCCAAAGTTAAGTCCACCTTCCGGCTCCGCAAATTCGAAAATAGTTAAGAATTTAATATCTCAGTATATATTAAATTCAGTACGAACCACACAAGGCGAAAAATACATGTACATATATAGACCGTCATCATTTTTTTCCGAACAAGCACGAATTTTCCGGTACTTTTTCCATTTTTTCGTGCCTCCAACTCTGCTTCTACTCCGCATCAGGCAACATCCGCCTACAATCCGAACAAACCTCGTCTCCTTTTGGGTTTTTTCTGGTGCCTGAAGTTTTTCTTTCCACATTCGAATTGTGCCGCACACGACTTTCCTTTCCACATCGGCGCCACTAGTTCGCACTTGCTCCTTGTAATTGCCTTTCATCCGCGATCTCACCGTTCTCATCACATTAGTGCGACCGGCCACCACTTCGTACGGGGCACCTGTTGCGCGAGTCAGTCGACAAGCGCTGATCAGCGAATTGGACTCTGAGAATGCCCACGGGAGACGACAAAAAGCCGCGTCGATCCCAGCCATCCGTTTGGACAGATCTCAATCCGCATCTCCGCGGACGCCTCTTTTGAAGCCTAAGGCTACCAGTGTCAGTCCAAGGGCAAGGAGTGACGAATCCGTCAATACAACCCCCGGTCCTTCACAAAGGCAGACTCACTCCGTCGCAAAAATGGCTCCAAGTGCGGTCGAAGTGGCGTTGAAAAAGTTCATCGCCACAACAGATCGAATTATCCAATTTGAGGCTAACATAAGTACTCCGGGCGCCCCAGAAACGGAAATAGGCTCCCAATACATGTGCGAAGTTCATCGGGACCAAATTCAGGCACTATGGGAGAAGGTGGAGAAGAGCTATGAGAGCTGCTCCGATTTGCTAGCTGTGTCCGACGACAATGCGGCCGCCTCGACAGTGCTGGAAGCGAAGTACAGCTACTGTTACTCCGTCTATTCGAGATGTATTGCCCAGCTTCGGGATAAAATTGCTTCCCAATCCACTTAGGCTCCCGTCAATGTCCACACGCCCGCGCCTACAGGCTGCCGGTTACCTCCGGTGGATACCGAGGTCTTCGCGGGTGATTATCTTCGGTGGCCCACCTTCAGAGACTTGTTTACGGCCATTTACATCCAAAAAACGCCGCATGGCAAAGCCTCACAGACCGCTTTGAGAACCGGCGGCTATTGGTCAACAGCCAGTTAAAGATCCTTTTCAACATCCAGGCTATTTCTCAAGAGTCCGGGGTCACGCTGAAAGAGCTGCAAGCTACCATTCAGAGTTGTTTGACAGCCCTAGAAATGTGCTCCGTTAATGTTGAGGCTTGGGACTGTCTCCTTGTATTTATGATTTCGTCAAAGCTCCCCAAGGTCACACTTTCTATGTGGGAGCAATCCGTACATAATAAGGCCGAGATTCCAACATGGAAGGAATTAGATAACTTCCTGACAGAGCGCCATCGCACTCTGGAGGCCATCGACGACGTCAGGCCTAGTGGCTCCGTGCAATTTCCGCCAAGGTCGGGACTTCCTACTGCCCCTGCTCGGAGGCTCACTTCATACGAGACTCGAGTGGTTCCGGGCCAAAAGGGCTGCGATCTCTGTTCGAGGGAGGACCACCCCATTCGCTTATGTCCGCGTTTCCTAGAAATGGATGTAAATGGGCGCTCTGACTACATAAGGAGGAAGCAGTTATGTTTAAACTGTTTTGCCCGAGGGCACCAGCAGCGAGACTGCACGAGCGCCCATACCTGCTCCACATGCCACAGCAGACACCACACCCTCTTGCACCGCGGCAATCCATTCGCAACCGCTCCAAGTCCGCCTACTCAGCTTACCGCTCCAAGTCCGCCTACGTCAACAAACGGCCCCGAGGATCAGTCGAATGTGCAGGTGTGTTTCGCTTCCGGGTCAGGAGCCGTCCTACTGGGCACGGCCCTTATCAACGTGTGCCATTTGGGGTGCACCGTCCAAGCACGAGCACTGATAGACTCAGGCTCCGAAGCGACGTTCATAACGGAACGACTGTTCAACCTCGTCAAGCCTCCCTTCAAGACGATTCAAGCCCAAGTTTCCGGCCTTAATCAAACCATTTCCGCGCAGTCTACTAAATTGTGCCATTTCTCTTTTTGGTCGCCGTCAAGACCCGGGCTACAATTAGAGACTGCGGCTTACGTTCTTCCGCAGTTGGCAGGAAATCTGCCATCATATCCGATTTCGCGAGATCGTCTCAAGGGGCTGCCCAATATTACCCTGGCGGACCCCAACTTCTTTGAGAGCTCCCAAGTCGATGTGTTATTAGGAGCTGACATTCTTCCGTCCATTCTCCTCGGTAATTCCAAGGCTAATATCTGCGGGTCGCTTCTCGGTCAGGAGACCATTTTCGGATGGGTGCTGACAGGCCCATTATCTCCAGCCAACCCCCGCAGCGTGTCTGTTTTTCCGCACGAGTTGCCCGCAGCCTCGGTGACTCACTGGTTCAGGGTTTCGATTCCGGATGCGAGCATAATTCTGTTACGACTCCTTCTTCGATTTACACATCGCATCACGCTGCACGGTGGCAATCAGCTGATGATCCGACTGATCCGGGTCTAATTCTAGATTCCAAGGTCATATTCAGCACGATGTCGCCACGCCCACGCAACGCCCCGTCACTGGAAAGCAGATGTACTCGAGGTACACTATCCTACCGATGCCGAGTCTGCAATGGGAGTCATCCGTTGAAGAAGTGTCGGCGCTTCCTACGCCTTAGTGCCGAGGAGCGGCTCCGAGTGGTTCTCGTGAACCGCTATTGCTCGAGCTGCCTGGCCCACGAGCACTCCGACGGATCCTGTCGGCGTGGGGACGGCTGTAAGACGTGTGGTCAGGATCACCACACGCTGCTGCACCCCGGGACCAAGGAGCACCGGTCACCGCCCACGGGAGACAGTACATCTGGTGTCTCGCTCTCTCGTCGGCCGTCATCCGCCAACTCCCGGCGCGGTTCGGGTGCTTCTCGCCCTGCGTCCGCCATTTTCCGGCACTCACAAGCCGATCCACGGCCATCGACTTCCCGGCGCTCGACGGCAACTCCTCGGCATTCTTCCGCCACTGGCTGGCAGTCGTCAAGCGATCCACTGCTTTCGTCCGCCACTCATCGGGTGCCGTCCACCGCTCTTCCGCCCGCGTCATCCGCGCCTAGGCAACTTTCCGCCTCTCCTCGAGGGCCCCCGCAGGACGCGCTCGCTGCGCCCACCCTATCGTCGCTGCTGAGACGGAACAGCGTCAACATCGGGACCCGGATTTTCGACACGGGGGCCTTCATCGACCATGTACGCCCTCTAGCTGCAGTGACGCATAGCTAGCGACGAGGGATATATTGCAACCCGAGCGATTGCAAGGGGGGGAGGATGTTTACGTGAGGGGCCGGTGTGCCGCAACTTTAAGAGCGCACCCGCGCTGAAGAGCGCACCAGCACTGAAGAGCGCACCCGCGCTGAAGAGCGCATCCGCGCTCGCCCCTCTTTGCGCTCTCGCTCCTTCGCCGGCCGTCGTCGATCGTAGTTTTTCTATTACTTTTTGTACTAGTTTTTAAGCAATTAATCTCATGTAAGCAGCCGAATAAAGCTGAACGCGTGCTTTACACTAAACCTAAAGACGCCCCCGACTTTCCACTTTTAAACCCCATTCTGGAATCTTTTTGAGGAACCAACGCCCCCCTACACATTAGTGAATGCTATTCCTCTGTCTTGTAATGATTGTAGCGACCTTAACAAAGCGTAGGTACCTCCAGATGTAACCATGTGTTGGCCAAACACCATATAGTAGGGCGATGTCCCGAGGGATGAGTGGGTAGCTGACCTGAGGGCGCAGCAAATGCTGCTTAGATTCACATCCCAATCTTTTTGGGTAGTATCTACATATGCACGTATAGCCGTTATTATTGTTCTATTCACCCGCTCTGACGCATTTGCTTGAGGGGCATGAATGGCTGTGAGCTTATGGGTAATTCGGTGTTCCCTCAGCAACTTTTGAAACAATTCAGACCTAAATTGTGTGCCGTTATCCGAAACAATTAACTCTGGCACTCCGAACAAGTGGAACAATTCTTCTTTCATGTATTTCACTACGACAGTCGACTTCATTTTCTTTATGGCTTTTAAAAAAACAAATTTTGAAAAGTGATCTAGAACTATGAAAATTGCGATGTTTCCACTACGCGACCACGGATATGGTCCCAGAAAATCGATGTATAAACGCTGAAAGAATCGTTGCGATTCTGGAGCTTTTCCCATGGGAGGTCTTAACGGACAGTTGGGAGCTTTTGTAGCCTTGCATGCATCGCAATTACTGACATAAGCCTTAACATCGCTTACCAAACCTGGCCAGTAATAGTAGCGGCGTACTCTTTCTAGCGTCTTATGCACTCCTCCATGAGCAGCAAGTGGGTGATCGTGTGCATTTTTCAGAACATTGCCCACCAGCTGTAATGGTACCCACAGTTTCCAGATATAGACATCATGAAGGGGCGCGCCTGTTGCGTGCTCTGAGCGTCGGTAAACCAAGTTATCCACAACCTTCAAGTCGGGAAGCTTCGCACTGTTGGCCCTGACACTGTCTACCAGGCTTAAATATTCTGGGCCTTGAAAATGTTCGGACGCTACATCCACCAGCAACCCATGCGAAGCATCAATACTCGCTATTTCGTCTTCGTTGACCTTTGACAGAGCGTCTGAAACAACGTTAAGTGATCCTCGGCGATGCTCAACCTTAAATTTAAATCCCTGCAGTTTAAGAGCCCATCTCGCTAAGCGGGAATTCAGGTCCGATTGGCCCATTAACCACTTTAGGGATGCATGGTCAGTAATTATTGTGAAATCCTGGCCTTCTACATAGGGACGAAATCTTTTCACGCCTACTATTGCTGCCAAACACTCTTTTTCAGTTACTGAATAGTTTCTTTGTGCCTTATTAAGTTTTTTAGAAACGAATGCGATCGGGCATTCGTCACCCTGTTCCGTTTTTTGGACCAAAACTCCACCTACGCCACTTTTGCTGGCATCGCACTGGATGTAAAAGGGCTTAGTAAAATCTGGGCTTTGAAGGACGGGCGCAGTACATAACCTGCGCTTTAGCTCAATGAATGCCTGATGTCCTTTTTCGGTCATTGTGAATTTCCTTTTAGCTCTGAGTAAATCAGTAAGAGGAGCGGCTACAGTGGCAAAATTGTCAATGAATTTACGGTACCAACCCGCCATTCCGAGAAAACTTCTCAGACTCTTCAAGGTTTTCGGCAGAAGAAACTTTTCAATCGCTGCCACTTTTTCGGGATATGTGCGTATTTCGCCCTCCCCGATCACATGCCCTAAATATTTGACGTGCTGAACGCAGAAATGGCTTTTCTGAACATTAATTGTCAACCCGGCAGACCGGATGCAGTCCGCCACTGTCTTTAGAACCCTTATGTGGTTTTCAAAGGTGTCCGAAACTAGAAGTAGATCGTCGAGGTAGATGAACACCTCATTTCGCAGTGACGCCGGAATAACTTTGTCCATGAGTCGCGACATTGTTTGTCCGGCATTACACAAGCCAAACGGCATTACCTTAAATTGGTAAAGTGGGCGACCTGGGATCGTAAACGCAGTCTTATCCTTGGACGATGGATCTAGCGGAATTTGCCAGAATGCATCCTTTAAGTCGAGCCTGCTTATAAACATTGCTTTTGGCAAGCGACTCAGAATACCATCTATCTGTGGAAGCGGATACGCATCCTTCACGGTCACGGCGTTCACTTTCCTGCTGTCGAGGCAAAGTCTGACCTTACCAGGTTTCTGCACCAGAACCACTGGAGAGGACCAGGCGCTGTCTGATTCTTCTACAACCCCCAGTTCCAGCATTCGATCGACTTCACCATATAACAGCTTCTCTACAGCTGGCGATACGGGGAAATGCCGTTGCTTTATGGGCTTTGTTTAAAAGATTTGTTTTGCCCAATCCAGCGGAGGCAAATGATGGAAACTGATCCACTACTCCCTGCAAGGTTTCCTTTTGGTCCTGGGTAAGATTGTGAGCGCTTAGCTCCGAAATTTGAATATTTGGAGGTAGTAAGTCAAAGAGTTTCCAAAAATCTACGCCTAAGTAGAGGTTTTGTTTTAAAGATGGAACTATGTATAACTGAATCGCCTTAATCTGGCCGTTGTATTCTATATTTGTGCTTAATCGATCTATAATATTTTGCTTACTTCCATCTGCTGTAGAAACATTATTAAAGACTCTGTGGATAGGAACTTCGCTCCCCAGAACTTCCTGTGCAAACTGACCCCCAATACAGCTCATAGATGCGCCCGTGTTCATAAGCCCTTTGATATTCCGATCCAGGATTTTTACAATAGTATACGGACAACCGTCGCCATTATTGCTGCGAAGCGCACACAAATCCTTAGTGACTTTCCAGAATCTTTTTAATCTATTGGTATTCCGTGACTTATTTTTAGCATCAAGTTTCTTAAGATAAGCTTGTTTATTGCTAATGTTCCTAAAAATATTGATTTTCTGATGCCATCCCTCTACAGGACCAACATCAGTTTTGAATGAGTCCATGACAGGACTTATAGTTGCTCGCTTTCCGTATTTGTCAACTGAGTCCGTTGAACACACCGAGAACGAGCGGCTTGGGTGTTCAGCAGCTTATTTTTTTGGCACTTTAGGCATGCCGGCTTATATGTGTTGCGTGCCCCACATCCGTAACAAAACACTTTACGAGGAGCCGTGCAATCCTGGTACCTGTGGCCCTCCTTCCTACAGTTCCAGCATATTAATGACATTGCTTCTATGACCCCCTCTTCGTCCTCAAAGAATTCCGATTCAGACTCTTTATGCTCAACTTGAAGAAGTTCTGAGACTTTACTTTTGAATGGGATATATCTGATCCCGTTTTACTTCCTCTAGAAAACATTCTCTCTTTCTACATATTTCGCGAAGCTTTGAGATCGACTCAGTTGGGATATTTAAAATTTCGTGTCTGATCTCAGCTCGCAAATTTCGCCGTAAAATCTCTATTAAAGATTTATCCTCTAAAGGGCAGTCTAAGCTATCCGTTAATTGAACCACGGCGTCATAAACTCTCTTTTTCTTTCTGTTTGCGATCCCGAATTAATTCTCGTATATCAACATCCGTTCTAGTATCCCTGAACTGACGGCGAAGTGCGTCACACAATTCGGTCCACTTAACGGATGACACCGATTTATGATATCGCCAGTAAAAGTCATTGGCTTTACCCTCAAACAAAGCACTTGCGTTGCCACACATAACATCGAACTTTGACTCGAGGGTTTGACCGGTTAACGCGTGTACCCTATAAATAAAATTATCTACGCTGATGCCTCCCGGGTTTCCACTAAACCGAAGTTTCCATCCATTTATTATATGCGCCACCTTATCTGGCCTTTGTGAAAGTTCTGAGGCGCTTGACCGAGGAGAGATGTTAGCCTGCGCTTGTCTTTGCCCAACATTCACCTGGTCAGCATCTATGCCAAGAAGCTGATCAAGTGACGGACTTGGGTCTGTCGCTCCTGAAGTGGCTGGTGAGGAATTCTGGCGGCTAGGTTCGACTGGATCATGAGGGACATTTTCTCTGTTAGTTGGGTTAGCAACTCGTGCTGCATACTTTTAACAGCATCTAATACCATACTTTGTACATCCTCACCCCTTCGCTCTTGACTCTGCCGTTCTTTCTCCATATTTTCTGATCCCCGACTTTCGCCTTCTGTTTGCGAACTTATAAGTTTTTGCCTTCTTGTATTTTGTGCAATAAAGCTATCTGATCTCGCAATAGGTTCCCCAGAGAAAGTCGCTTTGCAGGTAGGGCAAGTTTTCTTGCTCTTTTGATGTGTGCTCATACACTTCCTATGAAACCCGTGCCCACATTTCGTTTTGTATAACTCTTTGTCAGGAATTCGCGAATTGCATAAAATACAAAAATGAGATGATCCTCCAGCTTCTTCGTTATCTGAATGGTCTACACCCATATCCTATTATTATTATTATTTGTTGTTTTATTTCGAAACTATTGTTATTCAATTTGAAGATCTCGTGCTTAGCGCTGCCTCTTAAAACCACAATTCTGAATATTTAAAGATATAAGCCACTAGATTATGTCCACAAAAATATATATATTACGATAAAAAAATTAACTCCATGCCTAACCAAGAGCTGATTGTCGAAGGTCTTTCTTATTATTTTTGTTTGTTTTTTTTTTTTTTTTTTTTTGTGAGAGGAACCTTTGTAACAAGCCAATCTCTACTATTATAAGTTATCTTTGAGATTGTACTTCCAAGCACTTCATACTTAGCCTCAATAAAGTTTCAATACTACAAACTGCCTAAAGATTTGCTTCCGAAATTGCGGCCAGACTCTTGCTCGCAAGCATAAGCTCTGTAATCCTGCATTCTTGACTTACTAGACCTTTAGCTACTTCACCTATTCCTCGCTAGTTCAAGCGCGGTTAGCCAAACTAATAATTGATCGTAATTGGCCAAATCCAAAGCGCTTGCCTATTGTGGATGAACACAATTAAAGGAGACTGCTGTATTAATTCTTTCTTCGTGGTGAGTTTTTTCTTTCTAAAAATATAAAAACTACATTCCAATGCGACTGAAAGTCGACACTGCTGACTAGGAAATTTATGGAAATGGAAATGAAAAGAAAGGTTTGTTTGTTTCGCTATTGAGTGAACTTCACTGTACAGTCAAGCCCCACGTTGGGCGCCATGATTATTCAGATATTACTTATTATTATTCCTGTAACAACATAGAGCTGGTGTTCTTTGCAAGCTAATAACACGGCACGCATTAAATACGGCACGCGGTTATAGCCTACAGGTGCTCATAGTTATCTGGGATAAATCAGTTTTATTTGCGTGCAAAAACGAGCCAATTTCGGCCGGACAAGAGATACCTTAACAAACGGACGGACAAGAACTAGGAGAGTACTCTTCAGCCCACCCTACCATGGCCAGTGCGTTTTCCCAACGATCCTGCAACAGGCCCCTTTGAGTTTATGACCCTACGACGGCTCTGTGATCGGCATGGAGTTACAACAGGGTTTTCTACTCTTTCATTATAATGGCGTATTTATTTAACATAAAGATGTACATCTCGTTTTGTTTACTTTTGTTTTCTTGAGTTAAAGCCTAAAAGATTACTTCATTTCTTAATAACTACTGTTTTACAAACTTCTATTACTTAGAACCAATGCCAATAATTTGTATTCGCATTTAGGAAGGATTTCTTAACGTATTATTTATATATTTATATTTTACTAAGTGTAATATTTATTATTAAATACAAATATTTCATTATACTCAAATATTATTCATTATACTCAAATATTTTCTTTTTATTTTTAATTTTATCTTCTCCTTTTTTTTTCTTTAATAGTGCCTTACAAGTTAACTTTATTTCATTTCATTTTATTTCATTTGATTTCAAATTTCGGTTCTGAATCGAGATGACATGCATATGTAGACGAAAAAAGTAAATATTGGGTAGACTTTGCTCACCTGATATACTCCACCGTTGACAGCGCTTCCAAATATCGGAGGTGTCGTAAGAAGTCTGTAAATAAATGCAAGTCCAAAGCGACTCGCGAAGACTAAAATTTTTCAGCACACACACCCACATCGAGACTTAACCGAATTTGTCTTAGGCGTTTTTATTCAATTTCGCCCTCTTTCTAATTCAACTTCTTACTCGTTTCTAATCATCATCTTTTCTAATTTACATCACACCCGTTTTTGATCTATTCCTTTTTTTTCCTTTTTTTTTTTTAAATTTGTATATTTTTACACAATTTTAGCTTGTGGTTTTAACCTTATTTTTTTTTTTTTACGATTTTGAACTTTGTACCGATTTTAAATTTGCTAAACTAGGTTTTTAGATTATACTTTATATTTAGATTAACTAAAGACTTCATGTGGTTTTGATGACACTTGGCATGGACGACACCTTTGCCATCATCGCGACGTTCCCTAATTTTGGGTATTTGCTTGGGAGCTAATCGCACGGAGTTCTTAGCTGTCTATCAGCAACGCGCAGACTAAACCAGACACGAGTTTTCGTCTGCTCTTTTTCTTGTGTCTGACGATCACCCTACGAAAACAACACCGCAAACCAATTGATGCTGATATGGGCTGGGCTGGGATGATGGGCTGGGCGTAGATAATGTTGACTGGCGGAGTTCTGGTTCTGGTCGGTATGGGTAATTTAGCTGCCCTCTTGGGGCAGGAATTAGCGTTCCTATGCTCGCCTCCTTCGGCTCCAAAGCTGGGGTTACTCGGCGATAGCTTCAACCAAAAATTTGTGGATGGATCTGACGTACATCCGTGCCGGTCCAGAGTCTGATTCCAAAAGAAAGCACCAGATTCTCGATCTCAGTTTCTACAAGATGGCTTACTGCCAGGGCTAGACTTCTGCTACTCCTAAAACGCTAAAGCAAATGCAGTCCTGCCTAATCCCTACGTCTAATGTTGCCAATTTACCACCCGTACCGCCCGCTAGGTGGCACTAGTAAGCACAGGGTCTGCGGTTTTGAACCCCACTACAAGCATAAGGGCGTAAATAAATAATAATCTGAATAAATAATATCACAAATATTCTAATATTTAATTTGTAAGGATCTGTTTATATCTATCGAGATTTTCCTCAATGCTGGCTAGCACACATTAATCACTTTTCTTTAAAGATGCGAACACCCGAAAAAAATCACGAAGGCAGTTCCACAAAAAAAATATGTAAACTAATTCATTTCACTTAACAATAACAAAAAAAGTCGATCACAAACAGACTCTCACTCACTTTTCATTTGTTTCATTGTTATTTTAATTCATAATTTATTGTTTTTATACCAGTGGTCGGCACCCCAATACATTTATCTGATTTTAACGCATTAGTATAAGTAACGAAGAGCAGAAAGTAGGCTGAGAGCATGACGTTTGACACATTAATACTGTTTGTGTGTGGCAGAGCTCGGGCAGAAAAATTTCCTATGCCCGCGGGATAGGCCCGTGCCGACCACTATCTTATACCCTTGCAGAGGGTACTATCATTTTGGTCAAAAGTGTGCAACGCACTGAAGGAGACATCTCCGACCCTACAAAGTATATATATTCTTGATCAGGATCACCTCCTGAGTTGATATAAGTATGTCCGTCTGTCTGTTTCTACGCAAACTAGTCTCTCACTTTTAAAGCTATCGTCTTGACACTTTGCACACACCCTTCTTTCCTTTGCGCTATATCCTATAGCTGCCATAAACTGAACGCTCGGAAATAACCCAACTTTCGTGTTTTTGAAGATAGAAAGCTGGAACTTGGTACAGATTCTATTTTCTGTCAATTAATCCGACCTATCAAATTTCATAACGATTGGCCGACTATATCCTATAGCTGCAATATAACTGAACGATCGGAAATGGTATTTGGTAGAAATATCAACTTTCGTATTTTTGAAGATAGAAGCTTGGGACTTTTTTTAGACTTTTTATTTTAATTAATTGGTTTTATTATGATGTAATCATAAGAATCGGCCAATTATATCCGATGTTTGCGATACATATCCGGTTTTGACTGCAAGGGTATATCAACTTCGGCTCCGCCCGAAGATAGATTCCGTTTCTTGTTTCTACTACCTTAATTCCTTCCCTCACAATCGTTGGATCCCGCCTGGTTCGTCCTGGCTTCTTCTTCTTTAGGGCCATTCATTCCGCCCCGATGTGTCATCACTAGCACCGCTTTGCCTTCTCTAGCTATCACTTGTAGGGACTATCGATTCCTTACAAGTTTATAATGTAGTTGAAATATTCTCTAATTGTTTAATGATAACCTAATAGTATAAAATAATTTCTTTTATTTATACATATAACATATATGTACTTTTATAATATTTTATAAATGTCGGAGATAAGTTTGATTTAATTTAAAACACAGGTTCAATGATTAATTATAAGTTTTCAGTGTATGGTTTAACAAGAAATTAATGGTCTTTCCAAATGAAGAGAGAGAAGCTTTCGGAATGAGAGCGCGGTGGAAGAGGAGAGTAAAAGCTTGCTGAGTGTGGCGCAATGATGGAAAGAAGGAAGAGGAGAAGCAATTCAATTAAGAACAGCACTTAGGTGTGAACGGACGTAAAGGAAATCATTGCGACTCGCTGCGCGTTGTGAAGTAGAAAAATGACATGTGAAATCAGCTAACATTCCCCAACATTAGAATTGCGCAGGCTATAAGAATCGCCAAATAGAATGATCCTGAACTACTCAAAGCCACGCCGCAGCCTTACACGCGCGACGTCTCTGCGATGTTACCGACATTCAACTCTGAAGCTGCAGAAGCGAACGCATCAGTATGGTGCAAAACGGCAAATATGATTCAAAGTGAACATCCGCAAGAAGGTGCATCCTTGGTGAAGACGCTCAGCAAATCGCTGTTCGGTAGTGCATCGCAGTAGCTGTACTAAGATTTAGTCAAATATATGGAGCTACCTATTTTTTCCAGCCGCCTATATATTTATCCTATAGCTGCCATATAACTGAAAAATCGGAAATGACCCAACTTTCGTGTTTTTTAAGATAGAAAGCTGGAACTTAGTACAGATTCTATTTTTGGTCAGTACATGGTAGAGCTACACTGACGAGCAAAACTGTAACACGAGTTCAATGTTTCACTTTCAAAGGTCTGTAACTTTTTTGTCTAATGCACGAATTTTAAAGACCTAGTCTTGTTTTAAAGGTTATGTAATTAACTACTAATGAGTAAAACAAGAAGCCATTTGATATCAGTTGAAGTAAAATTACACGCCAAACTGTAAAAAAAGTCAAATGTTACAGTTTTTCACACTGGTTATTTTATTAACAAATATTTTAATTTATTTATTTTTAATAATGAGTCCACATTCCTTTTGACTTTTTCAGCTCTTCTATGGGATTGGGCATGCATTGGGTATTTATCCTATAGCTCCCATATAACTGGTATTTGGTAATGGTATTTAATAAGAATACCAACTTTTGTATTTTTGAAGATAGAAGCTTGGTACTTTGTATAAAAAATAAAGCTAATATAAATTTTTTATAAATTGGTTATATTATGATATTCTTATAAGGATCGTCCAACTATAGCCAATTAAGTTAGCTTAACTTTCTTGTGTCATATTTCTTTCTTGGCGGTTTCTCAAGTCATTATTTAAATTTTGACTCTCCTTTTTCGGTTCTAATGCAGTTATATGGTTTATATATATTGGAGTTATTTTTAAGCACAAAGTTAATAACTAAATAATAGAGCAATGGAGCTCGCTTCTCGCAAAGCTCTCACTTGGCCATCTCTTCCCTTTGCTCATCGCTTTTCGCATCGCTTCGATTCTCGCGAGCCCACTCTGACATAAGCCTAAAAAGCACTTTTAGAATTACATCTAACATCAACTTAAAGGGACACTGTTTTGAACTAACAAAACATACTAAAGTACTCAAATTAAAATACGTTAGATTTATATTCATAGTCAAAGATTTCTTCCCCAGAACAGCCCCTTGCAAGCCAAAAGAAATGTATTTGTTGAAAAATACGTCAAGTAGTATTTTAGTAATCGTAATCATTAGTAATCGAACTACCGAACTGAGCGGACGTGCTTTGTCCGAGCTCCGGGAAAACTTCACTTCGCTTATATTTTCGCCAATATAAGCGAAAAGACATTGAAATACAATTTATTAAAAGCGACAGACAAGCTTTTTATAACAGTTGTAATGTGCTAAACCAAAACTAGTGCATTGTTGAAAAAAAAAAAAAAATACGTACCACGCAATGAGCTCATTGAGCAACGACCAAAAGAACGAGCGTAGAAGTTCAGTGAACCAAAGAAACGGCTTCTACTCTTACTTTTCAACCCGCGATACCGAAGTGGAAAAATCGGCGATTATAAGCAACCCGGCTTTACTGACCGCTGAAACCCAAAGGGCACAGTCTTGCTCACTCCGACTCCCGCGTCATGGAGCTCGCAGTGTAAAACCCCCCCTCCAATACCGGAAACAAATTTCGCACCAACAACAAGCAGCGCTACAACTTCTGCAACAACAGCGAAAACCCCTGCAACTCAAAGTACCACGACGTCAACGACTACAGCGAGTACAAAAACAACAACCTCGGAAAGTGCCAAAGCGGCAACGGCCACACAGACTGGAATGGATCGCTACATCCAAATTAAGCGCAAGCTTAGCCCGCAGAGTAATCCGGCAGGCAACAAAACAAAAATTAACCGTGTCCTGAATAACGATAATGAACCAGACAGATCCACTAATAACAGATTTTCCCTACTGGCGGAGGCTGAGGAAAACCAACCAGCCCAAGACACCGCAAAAAAACCCAAGCCCCCTCCAATCTATATTAGGGAAAAAAGCTCGAGTGCCCTGGTCAACAAAATTGCGTCGTTGATCGGGAACGGTGAAAAATTTCATGTTGTTCCGCTTATCAAAGGGAACATCCATGAAACAAATGTGCAAACCAAGACTGAAGAGCACTTCCGAATAGTGTCAAAATATCTGGACACTGTACAGAAAAACTATTACACGTACCAGCTGAAAAGCAGTAAGGGCCTACAAGTGGTAGTAAAGGGAATAGAACCTGATGTTACCGCCGAGGAAATAAAAACCGCCCTTAAAGAAAAGGGCTTCGCCGCCAAGAATGTTATTAACATTCTAAATAAAGATAAAAAGCCACAACCCCTCTTCAAGGTCGAGCTCGAGCCTGAAAGCAGGTCGCTGAAGAAGAACGAAGTCCACCCAATCTACAACCTGCAATATCTTTTGCATCGGAAAATCACTGTTGAAGAGCCACATAAACGTAACGGTCCAGTGCAATGCACTAATTGTCAAGAGTATGGACACACAAGGTCTTACTGCACACTTCGGGCTGTCTGTGTAGTCTGCGGGGACGCCCACAAGTCCGCTTGCTGCACTACAAACAAGGACAGTACCGTGAAGAAATGTGGAAACTGCGGAGGCAGCCATACGGCAAACTATAGAGGATGTATTGTGTATAAGGAGTTAAAGAGTCGCATGCGTCAAGCGCAACGCGCAACCAAAATCCACAGAATGCGTACGTTTCGTCAAAAACCACGCCAGACGTCTTCTTCGCCAAAGCTGCGAGATCCTCATTCGGTCCACTAAACACCACCAACGGCTTCTCCTATGCCGATGCTCTACGATCTGGAAGGGAAATTCCAATTCAGCCTAACTCTCAAAGCGCTCAACAGGCCCCAGAACAGCCACACAGCAAAACGGAAACTATGATGCTTACCCTCCAACAAAGTATGATGGAGCTTATGTCATTCATGAAAACGACCATGCAAACGCTTGTTCAAAACCAGAACATGGTGATACAGCTGCTCGTAGCACAACAGTCCAAATAATCTATGCAGGCGCTACGAATATCAATGTGGAACGCCAATGGTGTCTCACGGCATAAACTAGAATTGTCACAATTCTTGACCGAAAACCATATTGACGTTATGCTACTGGTGGAAACGCATCTTACAAGCAAATACAACTTTCATATAAGAGGCTACACAATCTACCGCACAGATCATCCAGATGGGAAAGCCCACGGCGGAACTGGAGTTCTAATCAGAGAACGAATTAAACACCATTTTCACAAAAGGTTTGCAACAAACTTCTTGCAGGCCACATCGATACAAATTCAGTCAAGCAACGGAATCCTTTCAATTTCTGCCGTTTACTGCCCTCCTCGCTTCTCAATCTCGGAAGGACAATTTATGGACTTCTACAATTCACTTGGGGATCGATTTATAGCCGCAGGAGACTACAACGCCAAACATACGCACTGGGGATCACGTCTAGTGACTCCCAAAGGAAGACAATTGTACAATGCAATTATAAATGTGAAAAATAAACTGGACTACGTTTCCCCTGGAAGTCCCACATACTGGCCAACAGACTCACGAAAGCTCCCAGACCTTATTGATTTTGCAGTGACAAAAAACATACCTCGCAATCTAATAAGTGCCAAAGCAGTCTCGGACTTATCATCAGACCACTCGCCTGTGCTTCTAACGCTTCTTCAAAGCCCAGAAATAACCGAACACCCCTTCAGTCTGACGACGACAAAAACAAACTGGCTAAAATACAAAAAGTACGTGAGTGCCCACATAGAACTCGCCCCGGATTTTAACATGGAATCGGACATCGACTACACTACGAGCGCCCTGGAAGAAGTACTCGTTGCGGCAGCTAAAATCTCTACTCCTCATAGGAAAGAAGTAGACCGAAACAAACACTTGAAATCTAATCAGCAAATCGAACAGCTCGTGCGAGAAAAGAGGCGCACGCGTCGTGATTGGCAAAACAGCAGATCACCAGCTTCAAAACAACGCCTTAAGGAAGCAACCCGATCACTCGACCAGGCTCTTCACCAACAGGAAGAAAATGCACAGCTGAGGTACATCCAGAATCTCTCGCCAACAAGCACAAAGTACCCCCTGTGGAGGGCCCACCCAAATCTTAGTGCCCCAATTGAAACGACCACCCCGATAAGAAACTCTTCGGGATGCTGGGCTCGCAGCAACGAAGACCGAGCTGAAACATTCGCCACACATCTCCAAAGTGTCTTCCAGCCAAACCCAGCCTCAAATTCATTCCTCCTGCCAGTAATTCAGCCAGAGTCCTCCCCTCAGCCAGCCGCACCTCCATTCCGGCCGAACGAAATCGAAAAAGTCATAAGAGGGCTAAAACCAAAAAAGGCTCCCGGTGGTGACCTATTGACCCCAAAGATGCTGATCGAACTTCCAAAATGCGCTATAGAGGTCGTCTGCAAACTATTTAATGGAATCATTAATCTTGGCTATTTCCCAAAAAAGTGGAAGAAATCCATTATTATAATGATACCGAAGCCTGGAAAAGACCACACAATTCCGTCATCATACAGACCAATAAGCCTTCTATCTTGTTTGTCTAAACTGTTTGAAAAATGCTTGTTAACTCGCATAATACCACATTTTGAAGCTTGCAATATCATCCCGGCACACCAATTTGGCTTTCGAAGAAACCATGGAACCATCGAACAAGTGAACAGACTAACATCCGAAATACGCTCAGCCTTCGAACAACGAGAATACTGCAGCGCTATTTTCCTCGACGTATCTCAAGCTTTCGACCGAGTTTGGCTCATCGGACTCATGCACAAAATTAAAACGTATTTGCCAACATACACCCACAAGCTACTGGAATCATACCTCTTCAATAGGGTATTCTCAGTGAGATGCAACGCAGCTACTTCGGGCGACTACACCATCGAAGCTGGAGTTCCACAGGGAAGCGCACTCGGGCCGTGTCTATATGTTTTGTATACTGCGGATATTCCTACGAGCGCACAACTAACAACGTCAACGTTCGCCGATGATACCGCTATCCTTAGTCGCTCCAGATGCCCAACGCAGGCAACAACCCAACTGGCTAATCATCTCACAATAGTGGAAAGGTGGCTGTCCGACTGGCGCATTAAAATAAACGAACAAAAGTGTAAACATATAACGTTTACTCTTAATAGACAAACATGCCCTCCGCTTTTACTAAACGGTATGCAGATCCCTCAAGCTAACGACGTAACGTACCTTGGCGTTCACCTTGATAGACGACTTACCTGGCGTAAGCACATCGAATGCAAAAAGATGCATCTAAAACTGAAAGCCAGCAGCCTCCACTGGATCATAAACTCACGATCGCCACTGTGCCTAGACTACAAGTTACTACTGTACAATTCAGTCCTAAAGCCAATCTGGACGTATGGCTCCCAGCTGTGGGGGAACGCGAGCAGCAGCAACATAGACATCATACAGCGCGCACAATCAAAAATCCTGAGAACTATCACAGGGGCACCTTGGTATGTTCGCAACGAAAACATCCACCGGGATCTGGGCATCCTCGCAGTGAAAGACGAAATCCAGAAGCAAAAAGAGTCATACAAAGAAAAACTGTCCTCGCACCCTAATTTTCTCGCTCGGGGATTGACTCGGGTTTCTAGCGTATCCCGCCTTAGACGCAACGACCTCCCAACCCAGCAATCGATTTTTAGGGCCGTCTAACTCCGTATCAGTCAATATGACTGTTAGTTAAGTTAAAAATATAAGATTTGATACACCTCTTGTTAGTCTCGCAAAGAGAAGATTCAAGAAATAAAAGCAACGTTAAAATAAAAAAAAAAAAAAAAAGTAGTATTTTGAATTGAATATAATGGTATTTAATATATTATTAAATATATTATAATATTTTAAATAAATTTATTCTTCTGATTAAAGACCACTCTCCAGATGTGATATGTTTTCAAAAACCCATTACCCTACAAGTTCAATAACTTAATATGGCCCAAGCCATATACTGGCTATTTTTCCAACCAGCCATAAAACACATCGGGCGAGCAAAGCTCTGGTGTGAGTTTTAGAAACACATTTCGCATCCAACACATTTTATTGGTTCAAACATTTTCTTTTTTGCCCTACAATGGTAGCGCTAATTCTATTATTAACACATATTGTTAAGAGGAGCCCCAAAATAAAGGTCGTACTCCAATGAGCTCCTTATGGAAACTGATTTTATTCGTCAAAGTTCTCTTATAAGTACGATACATGAGAATCTTAAAACTATTTAAAACTACTTATCAATGCACTGCACGTTGACCTGCTATGCGACCCTTTCTCCAGTGCGATAAGCGCACCACTTATGTATTTGTTTGTGTTAGGCTGCAGGGGATCGGGTTTGAACCATCTGTTTGACTCGTATTTCATGGGTTCGATCCCTTGAAACTCTAACTTAAGAATTTCTATAAAACATAGTGTTCAATGCTTGAACATTCTGGAAAGGGCCACAAAAAGAGGCGTAAATTTAATGTGTTTTTCTTTGATTATAATTTTTAAATAAATTTGATGTTACTTTAAACTTTTCTTCGATTATAATTTTTAGTGGACTGTATAAATTTTTGTTCTTGTATCTTGTTAATACATTTTTTTCTTTTAATCATTTGTGCAAGAATTATTTAATTTGAATTTTAAATATTTTAAAATTATTTAAGCTTTTATATGTTATGTTCAACCTAATGTTTGAACATCCTGCAAGGGGCCACAAAAGTGCCTTAGTGTATATATTTTTTCATTTAGATTTACTTTGAAAAAATAAATTTTTTCTTAGATTTTTTAGATATACCTTGAAAAATTAATTTTTTCTTCGATTTTTTAGTGGACTGTAATTTTAAAATTTTTTTTTTACTGAGGGCTAATTTCTTAAAAAATTATTATTTTTTAAATTGTAAATATTTTTTTTTTAAGTTTTACCATACCATACAGTTGTTAAATTTTCTTTTTTGATGCGTGTTCCTCCTGCAGATGATGTAAAAGGATCCGCCCTTGCTGCTGCTGATGGTGTAGCTAGTTGTTTTTTCTGCCGCTGATGTTGTTCTTCTACTCGCCGGTGGTCCTGCCGCAGACGTTGGTCCCGCCGTATAAAATGCCAAAGACTTCGGATGTCGTTGTTTCCAGGAACCCGACTTTATGTTTTTGCTCGATATTTGGCCTCGAACACGCCGTATTTTTTTCAATATTTATGAATTTTCGGTGTTGTTCCGAAAAAACATACTTTTTTTTTTTTACACAAGTTGTGTTTTTAACTCCTTGCGCCGTATCGCTTTGGAGATCCGATGGCTGAATTCCAGCCCAAAGATTTTCAATAAATATTCCGACTCAGGCCTCGGATAGCCCTGCGCTAAACAAAAAACGCACTTATTGCTCGATGGCAATTCTCAATCTCTGTGTCCCTTACCACTTGGGGGGAAACGACAGAGGACTACGATTTTACACTGAGCTCTTTTATGCCCAGTTCGCAGCCATCTTAGCTACCTTTGACTGACTGTGTCAATGCACATCTAGCCACTATTTAGGTGCCAATTTTAATAGGAGCCCCAAAATACGGTTGAGAATACTCCTTGAGCCTTTTTTTTTTTTTTTTGACTCATTTTTATAATTTTTTTTTTTTTATTTTATGCCCATTGTGCATTTATATAATTTTATTCTCTGTGTCCCTTACCTCTTGGGGGGAAACAACAGAGGACTACGGTTTTTAAACTGGGCTCTTTTTTACCCAGATCGCAGTCTTATTTTTTAGCTACCCTGGGCTGAGCATTTTTTCTACAGCCACTTATAGGTGCCGGTTTTTTAACCCTGAGTCTCTTACCACAGGGGGGAAAACGTCAGGGTGCCCCGAAGGACCAAATGTTAAGAGGAGCCCCAAAATAAAGGTCGTACTCCAATGAGCTCCTTATGGAAACTGATTTTATTCGTCAAAGTTCTCTTATAAGTACGATACATGAGAATCTTAAAACTATTTAAAACTACTTATCAATGCACTGCACGTTGACCTGCTATGCGACCCTTTCTCCAGTGCGATAAGCGCACCACTTATGTATTTGTTTGTGTTAGGCTGCAGGGGATCGGGTTTGAACCATCTGTTTGACTCGTATTTCATGGGTTCGATCCCTTGAAACTCTAACTTAAGAATTTCTATAAAACATAGTGTTCAATGCTTGAACACATATATTCCACGTTCTCAATCGTTTTGAAGTAACGAAATCAAGGATGTTTTCAATCAGTTATACGGTTGCCTGTAATGTAATCGACTGACTTTAAATGATTAAATGACTTTAATTCGTTGAGCTCCTTAGTAAGATCATTAATCGCAATTTTACGGAAAAAAATTTGATTAATGAACGACGGTGCGAAAACGAAACCCTCCACATAAAATACTTTTATCGGCCCTCATTGACATATTGTACAATGGCTAACTAGGCCATTTTTGAAAAAAAACTAGGGTAGCAAACTACAAACAAAAAAGCCAATTCCTTAATTAAACAACATTTACATATTTAAACAACAAAGAAAAGCTAACTTCGGGCGGAGCCGAAGTTGATATACCCTTGCAGGTAAAACCGGATATATATCTCAAAAATCGGATATAGTTGGTCGATCCTTATAAGAATATCATAATATAACCAATGTGTTAAAATAAAATATATAACAAAAACGGAAAGCTAACTTCGGACGGAGCCCAAGTTGATATAACCTTGCAGTTAAAACCGGATATATATCGCAAAAATCGGACGTAGTGGGGTGGTCATTATGAGAACATCATGATGTAACCAATCCTTCAAGCTTCTATCGTCAAAAATACCAAAGTTGGTATTTCTACAAAAAACCATTTCCGATCATTTAGTTATATGGTAGCTATAAGAAATAATCGACCGATCGTTATGAAATTGGGTAGGAAATGGTGGGTAGGATTAACTGATCAAAAATTTAATCTTTACTAAGTTCCAGCTTTCTATCTTCAAAAACACAAAAGTGGAGTTATTTCCGATCAATCAGTTCTATGGAAGGTATAGGATATAGTCGGCCAATCGTTATAAAATTCAGTGGGTCGGATTAACTGACCAAAAATAGAATGTGTATTAAGTTCCAGCTTTCTATCTTCAAGAAAACGAAAATTGGGTCATTTCCAATTGTTCAGTTATATGGCAGTTATAGGATATAGTCTGCCGATCCTTATTAAATTTTCCATGTCGTATTATTTTGTCCATAATAACTAAAAAAATAGTCAAATTAAAACTTTCTTACTCTAAAAACACCAAAGTTATACCATTTCCGATCAATCAGTTTTATGGCAGCTATAAAACATAGTCGGGCGATCCCGGTCGTTCCGACTTATATACTGCGTTACTGTGTGCAAAGTTTCAAGTCGATAGCTTTAAAACTGAGAGACTAGTTTGCGTAGAAACAGATAGACAGACGGACAGACGGCTATGCTTATATCAACTCAGGAGGTGATCCTGATCAAGAATATATATACTTTATAGAGTCTGAGATGTCTTCTTCACCGCGTAGCAAACTGTTGACCAAAATTATAACACCCTCTGAAAGGGTATAAAAGAAGCTGAAGGGTGCTCTCTTTTCATCCTTTTTAGAACTCTTTGCACTGCGTCAAGTCAGGATGTGCCTTGAGGATTTTGCCGGTTGGTATAGAGCAGAGAAAGGCTTCCGCCGAGCAAAAAATACTAATGCACAACAAATACACGAATAACCGGCCAAAAGCTCAAATTGGCGATACTGCCCTTATGAGCTGTTGAGTGAAGTTCGCGAAAATACGGTAAATTCGTATGCTTACTGAGTTTATTTAGGCTTAAACAGCTCATCTCGGCTTAGCAATGATCGTTTCGAACGAAAGCGATAACGCAAATAAGCAAACTCACCCCCAAATGGACAAACTCAACGCGTATTAACAAAATCATCGCGTATGAGTAAACTAAGGGCACAGCGCGTATGAGAAAACTCAGCTCGTATGAGTAAACTCAGCGCTGCCAGCAGCACTTGTACGATTCTGATGACTGTAAAGAGAAACCAGAAAAATTCAAAGAATGTAATTTCAAAAAAATTGTTTATGTACATACTTATTACTTGTATTTTTAATTCATAGCAATTGAAAATAAAAAGAGTACATTTATTTAACATAATTATAAATAATAACTTGTGGGCCCAAGCCCACGAGGATAGTCGGATTTTTGTTTTTATATATTCGCCGAAGATAGGCTGTATGTACAAAGCACTGAGCATAGGAAAGCACGCATTGGTGCTTGGGTACGCTGCTTTACGCGCATCAAAATATAGCCAAAGCCAAATAAGCAAAATAACAGTTAGTAGGACGCGACTGAGTTTATTCAATGCTTGCCTTCGTAGATTGAGCGAATGTGAGCGTAAAATTTCGAAGGCTGAGCGAATGTGCGCAAAAGATTTCGGAGGCTGATTGAATGTGCGTGAACGATTTCCTGAAGTGAACGAATGTGAGTAAATCATTTCAGCCGATATTCTTCTCATATCGGAAACACACTTTACCAACAGGTCCTACCTGACCCTCAGAGGATACGATCTCATTGTCGCCAACCACTCAGACGGAAGAGATCACGGCGGCGTGGCCATCCGTATCCGCAGCAGCATCAAGTACGAGACTCTGCCAGTCATTAGAGGGGGCTGGGTGCAATGCGCCAAAATTCAAGTCCCCACCACCAATGGAGACATCACCATTGCTGCTGCCTACTGCCGTCCTGGACCGTGCCGTAACTGGAGGACTGGACTCGCCCGGAATCCAGGTACTAAAAGTCGCTGACCTTATCTCAGACCGCATCGCTTTTACCGTCTCGTTGTATTTGGCAGCCATCCTAAGGTCAGCCCGAAAGAAGCTAATCTATAAGACGACGGACATTGGCAAGCTCTCGTGTAAAATTTGAACTCTCTAATTTTAAAAACACCAAAGTTATACCATTTCTGATCAATTAGTTATATGGCAGCTATAGAACATAGTCGGCCGATGCCGGTCGTTCCGACTTATAGCTGTCATATGGCAGCTATAAGATATAGTCGACCGATCGTTATGAAATTTGGTAGGTTTTATCTTCAAAAACACAAAAGTTGGGTCACTTCCGATCGTTCAGTTATATCGCAGCTATAGGATATAGTCGGCCGATCTTTATGATTTGGCATGTCGTATGTTTCTGCCAAAAATAGCACTCGTGTAAAATTTGAACTCTCTAATTTTAAAAACACCAAAGGCTTACCATTTCCGATCAATTAGTTATATTGCAGCTATAGAACATAGTCGGCCGATGGCGGTCGTTCCGACTTATAAACTGCGTGCAAGGGAAAGAAAGGTGTGTGCAAAGTTCAAGTCGATAGCTTTAAAAACGAGACTAGTTCGAGTAAAAACAGACAGACGGATAGACAGACGGACATGCTTATATCAACTCAGGAGGTGATCCTGATCAAGAATTATATACTTTATAGGGCCAGGAAGCGTACAGTGGGCGTGACTGTAGCTCGGCAAGGGTTGACACTGCTCCAGCTGGTTTTTAAGTCCACAGGAGCAGACAATGTGCTCCACCATTGGTAGCTGTCCAATTTCCATTTTTTTGTGCAGATTACTCTTTCCCAGGCGCACATACGAACCGAATGGGACATAAAGCTTGGAGTCCTGCCTCAGATTGCAGCCGGGAATGCAGGAGTAGCCCTTTGCTCCGCCGCGCTGCAGGATGCAGACTTCACTGCCGTTGCAGGGCTTCTTGGTGCAGGGTGACGTGATGTCTTTGGACTCCTCAGGCGGGTCACTACCAGGCGTCAGATAGGTCTCAAGAGAAATGCAAGGCAGCGGCGCATCCTCGTCCTTTTCCTTCAACCGTGAGCATATATCCTTGGGGCGCTGAAACTGGCGGGTCCAATCCAAGCACTCCTCTAGCAGCTCATGACAGTCTTCGCTGCAGATTCCATTAAAGAGTCCCTCCCGCGTGCAGGGCTTCAGTTGTAGGGCACAGACTAGAGCCTGCCACTTTTCGGGAGCACACCGGCTAGTGTTCTTGATGAAAAGCTCCTGTCCCAACACCCTGACGGTTCCCCGCTGCTGCAACAGTCGCAGATCTTCCCTAGCAGCGGCATCGTGTTCCGGGGTGCAGCTGCGAAAGAGCTCCGTGGGCCGGTTATTGAAGCCGGTTATATAACCGAAAACCAAAATTATAATACCCTCTGCAAGGGTATAATATAAATGTTAATTAGCTATAAGAAGATAAACAGGAGTTTATATACGTGTTAATACAAATACCACTTCCGAACATATTTCTTATTAAATGTCATCTCTCCATCTCCATGTCTAAGGCTCTCCTCTGTCAGCAGTTCTTTTTAAAAAGATATTAAATACACTACCATGTAAGGTGGATTTCCAACAGAGCATTCATATTACAGAAAATAAACAAAAAGAGACATCACCATTGCTGCTGCCTACTGCCGTCCTGGACTTCGCCGTAACTGGAGGACTGGACTCGCCCGGAATCCAGGTACTAAACGTCGCTGACCTTATCTCAGACCGCATGACTTTTGCCGTCTCGTTGTATTTGGTCATCCTAAGGTCACCCGCAAGAAGCTAATCTATAAGACGACGGACATTGGCAAGTTTCAGTTCTGGATTAGCTTTGTCACAAACCACAACATAATACTGGAATTTACCGACCAGATAAAAGCGGCCGTCGATCACTGACAGGGATATACATACACTTTTGGATCCCGGATGTCATGGCTCTCAAGGCTGGAAAAGCAGTGATTAAGGCGGGTATGCACTTAAGCCATTGAGAGTTAATTGCTGATTGAATTGCTAAGAATTATTAAGCAATTCTTATCATTTGGCTTTTGCATATCGAGATAAGAGTTCACCATTAGTTATTTAAAAGCTTTTTAAACCTTTTTCTTCTAGCATAGTTAGGGCTAGATTTGCATAAGAAAGTTTTCACCTTAAGGGGTTTTATACAGTTGTGATAGATGATCGAAAAAACCGTCTCTCTTTTTTTTGTCAATATATCTATTGACTGCTATGATTTCAGTTGTATATTTATATTTCAACAAAACTTTTCCTTCCTTTACAACTACTCTAACAACAACTACTCCTTTACAACTATAATTTATAACGTATATCAATGTGCTTTGTTCTAGTATGATACACATGGTTAACGCCTGCGCACTCAGATTATCCCCATACACGAAGATCTGGGTGTCGTTGTCTCCGCAGCCGATCTCCATAATCAGCCTTCTCATGACTATCGCCTCCTTAAATGCCACCGAAAGTGCCATGTACTTCGCCTCAGTTGTCATAGGATAACTCCAAGGGATTAGTTTTAGTTGGATTTTTATTTAGGAGGAGCAACAAAGGTGCCGCTCCAACGATCAAAATGTCTCTGTTCTTTTACAATATTTCTTAAGTCAATGTAAGGCTAAGTCTCGTAGCAGCGCTGCTCGCAGGCGGCGGCAGAGAGACGGCTATGTACTTATATATAAAGGAATATAATAATATACGTTGTTATGCGCTCTCAAGTGGAGGCGCGAGGGGTATGCATATGCTGATCGTTTGTTACGATTATGCTGACACTAGCACTTTCTGTGTGTGGGCTAAGCCATAACGATCGGTTCATATTTCGGCCACTTAGGGCTTATGACCGGGACTTTGGATAATGTAAACACTGCAACAAAGTGTTACAGTGCGCACCCTTTAAGTACTCTCGGTACAGTGGGTATTCAATATATGTGCATACTACATCTCCCTCCTTTTGAAAAATAACGTAATATAATGAAGTTATTTTTATAATAAAAATTTCTAATTAATACATCTGTTTTTATACCCTTGCAGAGGGTATTATAATTTTGTCCAAAAGTGTGCAACGCAGTGAAGGAGACATCTCCGACCCTATAAAGTATATATATTCTGGATCAGGATCACCTCCTGAGTTGATATGATCATGTCCGTCTGTCCGTCTGTCCGTCTGTCCGTCTGTCTGTCTGTCTGTTTCTACGCGAACTAGTCTCTCAGTTTTAAAGCTATCGACTTGAAACTTTGCACACACCCTTCTTTCCTTTGCACGCAGTATATAAGTCGGAACGACCGGGATCGGCCGACTATATCCTATAGCTGCCATATAACTGATTGATCGGAAATGGTATAACTTTGGTGTTTTTAGAGTTAGAGAGTCAAATTTGACACGAGAGCTATTTTTAGCAAAACATTACGACATGCCAAATTTCATAAGGATCGGACGACTATATCCTATAGCTGCCATATAACTGAACGATCGGAAATGACCCAACTTTCGTGTTTTTGAAGATAGAAAGCTGGAATTTAATACAGATTCTATTTTTGGTCAGTTGACCCAACCTACCAAATTTCATTAGGATCGGCCGACTATATCCTATAGCTGCCATATAACTGAACGATCGGAAATGGTATTTGGTAGAAATATCAACTTTCGTATTTTTGAAGATAGAAGTTTGGGACTCTTTTTAGATTTTGTATTGTAATAAATTGGATTATATTTTCCTATTTCCATAAGGATCGGCCAACTATATCCGATGTTTGCGATATATATCCGGTTTTAACTGCAAGGGTATATAAACTTCGGCTCCGCCCGAAGTTAGCTTTCCTTTCTTGTTTTTTTATTTATTTGTTTTGTTTTATGTGGTTAGAATCATAGAAAATGAAATTATTAAAAGAATATGTGTATTTAATTATCTATGTATGTGTGTCTTTGTATGGCCATACTAAGTGCAATTTATGAAATAAAGATTTTTAATCTATCCTTATGAACTGTTTGTTTCTTATGTTTATTATTTGTTATTACTATGTTATCTCTATCTCCTATTTCCGTTACTATATACGGACCTGTATATTTAGGATCCAACTTATGACCTGTCTCGTTTTAAAATAAAACTTTGTCACCTACTGATATATCTATATCCCTTACTTTATGATCATATAGTAGTTTATTTCTATTCTTATTTGCTTCTAACATAACTCCAGCTCTTTTATAGGCTACTTCTAATCTATACTTACTCTCCTTAGCATAGTCATCTATATTATCTACACTAGCTATGCTATTAAAATGTTTTGGCAATTTACTTGTTTTACCGAATATTAGCTCATATGAGCAATATGTATGCCATAGAGGGGGTCGTGTTGAAACAGAAGACAAAATATTGAAGCCATATGTCCCAATCAGTTTTATCAACCGATATGTAAGATCGTATGTATTCATTGAAAGTTTTATGACTTCTTTCTATTGTTCCAACTGTCTGATTGTGGTGTGCTGTGGATGTAATATTTTCAATATTTAAATATTTGCACAAATCGTCTATAATTGAATTCTTATATTCTGTTCCCATGTCCGTAATGAACGTCTTCATTGGACCGTACTTCAGGATAAAAGATTCAAATATTGCTTTAGCGACAGTATTGGCGTTTTTATTCGGAACAGGTATGGCAACTAAATACTTAGTAAAATCACATATTTAAGTGACTGCATACTCATTGCCATTTTCTGATTTTGGCAGTGGACCAATAGTGTCCACTATCACTCTGTCGAAAGCATTTATTGGTGTGTCTGTAATTGTTAAAGGGGTCTTTGTGTGTTTAGTTATTTTTGATTTCTGGCATTTTTGACATTTTCTTACGTACTCAGTTATATCTTTAGACATGCTTTTCCAGTAATAGTGTCTTTTTACTTTGGCCAAAGTTTTTGATATGCCAGTATGACCTCCTTGAATTGGATCATCATGAAATGTAGACAAAATGGCTTCTTTTTCTTTTAAATTTGTTATTTGGGTCACCGGGTTGAGTAGCGCTACTCTTTATGTTTTCAATATTTTATTGCCCATTAATTTAAATTTATTTATTGAAGTATATTCAAAGATATTTTCCCACGGTGCCACTTTGAGTTGGCTGATTTTATGAATACCGGCTTGCATTTCAAGCCTTTGGAAAAATTGATCTAAATCAATAACTCCATTAGTATATAAATCGCTAACATCATATCTTGCAGTAATTTTTCTGCCTTGTTTAAATAAACATAACATATTTTTTATCTGCAAGGTCACTACTTTACGTACTTCATCATTGTTTATGACGTCGTATACGTTGGGCTTAGAAGCTTTATTTAAAGATTGCCTTGGCAATTCTTGTTCTTGATTTTCCGCGCGGAATTTTTGTCTACTTTGATACCTAGTAGTGACTTTTAATACATTTCTAGTTATATTTTTTAGATCTTTGATGGTTATTCTTGATAACGCATCAGCTACATGATTATCTTTTCCCTAAAAAATTTTCGACTGTAAAGTCCACTGCCCAGTTGCTTCAGTGCAACTATTGACAAATTTGGAAACGGCTTCGTTCATAGTACTGAATGTTCCAGCTTGCATGATAAGTTTTACCTTATCGATTGTGCAGTTTTTAGTCATTGCTTTGACTGCATGCTGCATGGAATAATTCCTGGCTAGCTCTAAAGATAAACCATCTGATATATATGCACCTTCTAAAGCTTTCGTCATCTGCTCAATTTCTTGTGTGTATTGGTTAGCAGTTTTATTGCGCTGCTGTAGATTCATCAGCTTCGCTGATAATACCTCAACAGTTTCACCTTTGACGTTGCTTCTTAGTCTAGCAATCACCTCAGTAATTGTTGTTTCATTACCGATTCCTGGCGACACCTTTTAACTTTGTTTTAATAATGGAAATAGCTAATTCTTCGTGCTCGCCTTTTATTGATTGTATTATTTGTAAAGCATCAATGAAACTTGTTAAATTTTCAGCCTTACCATCAAAAACTGGTATAAGCTTAGATGCTGTATTAATAAAATCAATATTTGATTGTGCCATTGTGATGGATTTATCTATCTTGTATTCTATGACACTCGAAGTATCTGAATCTGTAGAGTTATCCAGATCAGTGTATACCGCCGGAATAGTAAGATTATTTAAATCTTCATCTTCTATTTTGGGGTTTACTTTGGGAAGCTCTTCTGACTCAGATTCTTTCGTTTCTGTTGATTCCGAGTCAGGTGCAGTGTCAACTGCTATTGGAGTGTTTAGAACGGTTGGTAATGATATTTCTAAACTGAACTTTTGTTTAATAAATATTAAATTAGATCGTAGTCGTATCAAAAGTTTCGATACCTGTGACCAATGATCTTGATTTAATCTTTCTCTATGATCATGTATTAGCATACGCGCTTCATTAAAGCACTCTACTAATATTTCAACGTGCTTCCTAACCGTATTCTTTTGAATGGGTCTTTTCTGAGTTAGAGACTTGTACGATCTGCCAAAATTGGTTTTAATTATAGATAACTCCTCGTACAATTTGTTCCAATTCATGCCTTTAGTTTAGCCATACTTTTGTAAAGAGAATTACGTAATATATTTTAATATTTATTTTCTGTTATTCCATTTTCTTAGATTGTAGGTGTTTACATTTTTGTACAATAATTTTTGTTTTTTTTTTTTTTTGGGTTTTTTATTTAGATTTTGTCCAGGTCATTTGCTTGACTCTGGAATTTTTTCTTTAAGCATTTGTTGTGTAATTTATATAATTTTAGCAAAACGCTTGCTAACATTATAATGACGATTATCATTAACAATATTGTAATTGTTTGAAGATCGATTTTTCCGGGTTCAATTTTATTAACGACATTTGCCGTGGAATCTACAACTTTCGTGTCTACTAAACCCATTTTAGATAGTTTATATGTTTTTGTTTTTCCAATTTCAATTATATTTTTCTCTGAGTCATATTTTGTAATGTAACTTAATTTTTCTGGGAAGTAATAGTCAGGATCATTTATTTGATCTGTTTTACTTATGCTATTACTTCTCATTAAAAGGGTATTAAAATGTTTCATAAATTTTAGGAATTTATGCTATTTTTGAATTTATTTTTTTTTCTTTCATTAGAAAAGAATTAAAATTTTACATAAATTTTAGGAATTTATCGTATTTTTTCCTTTAATTAAAAAAAATTTTTTTTTTTAATTTTTTCTTTTTTCTTATCTAACATTTTTTCCTACCTATTATTTGTACAGCTATACGGGCCATACTTTCAAATTGGGCAAAAGAGGTTCCGCTCAATTTTTCAAAAAATATTATAGTATATAAAAAAAAAAAAAGTATGCATCGCAGTGCAATCAAAAAAATTATGCAACGCAGTGCATGGGTTAAAAAAAAATGTTTCTCCTCAGTTGATTTCCTTTTTTTTTTGTCCGGGGCCTTTTGGACTCAGCCGTTACCGGTGCTGGTCCTCGCACAGGTGTGGTTGCAGTGGGAGCTGTCTAGTGGTCCAGGGCAATCCTTCGGGCACGTCTTTTTTAGTTTCGGTAATGGCTTTGGTGGTGGAGGTTTTGTTATTATTTTTTCATTAATTTTCTTAATCGATACTGAGTGAGTGGTGGCAATTTTTGGGCTTTTATTCTTGTTGTTTATTAATTTTTCTTTCAGAAAATCTAGTTCTGTTTGAAGTTTTTGGGCTGTAGCCCACGCGGGAGGTGGAGTGTTTACGTAGAGTAGCCACTTTAGGTGTGCTACTCTTTTTTTTTATTTTTTTTCGCGACTCCCCCGCGATTGCCCATTACTTCACTCTATTCACTCAGATTTTTGTAGATTTGTAGGTAGTAGATATTTTTGTAGTTTTGTGTTTTTTTTTTTTGCAGATATTATTCATTTTCGATTTTCCAATTGTTCCAATTATTATCCTCCTGGGTCTATCCCTTTTAGTCCTTCGATGTCCTTCGATGTTCCATCGCTGTCACGGTCGCCATGTCATAGGATAACTCCAGGGGATTAGTTTTAGTTGGATTTTTATTTAGGAGGAGCAACAAAGGTCCCGCTCCAACGATCAAAATGTCTCTGGTCTTTTACAATACTTTTTAAGTCTAAGTAAGGCTAAGTCTCGTAGCTGCGCTGCTCGCAGGCGGCGGCAGAGAGACGGCTATGTACTTATATATAAAGGAATATATTAATATACGTTGTTATGCGCTCTCAAGTGGAGGCGCGAGGGGTATGCATATGCTGACCGTTTTTTACGATTATGCTGACACTAGCACTTTCTGTGTGTGGGCTAAGCCATAACGATCGGTTCATATTTCGGCCACTTAGGGTTTATGACCGGGACTTTGGATAATGTAAACACTGCAACAAAGTGTTACAGTGCGCACCCTTTAAGTACTCTCGGTACAGTGGGTATTCAATATATATGCATACTACACAGTATTGCTTAACGCCACACTTTCGCCGAACGGCAAGAAATCGGACCAGCTGCTAACAGGTAGATGAAGCCAGTATAGGACTTCATGACAAGCCTATCCCCTGCCCAATCCGCATCCACGTATCCACAGAACGATTAACCACATTGTCGATGGTGTAGTTTCATGTCAATCGTAGATGAGAGGTATCTAAAGATGTACTTTATGCCAGCCATTTGTTCAGCATGCGGGCTTTGATTCCGTTGTGCCAATTTTGACACCGAATGCAATATGTCTGGCCATGTTGTAAGCAATACCTTATTAGGATTTGTTTCATCGGAGTACCCTTCGGGCTGCTTCACTCAGCTCACTCAGATCGCTGTGGAGATACGCGGTGCATACATCCACTTGATGAAGATGTAGCTTGAGCTCCGCCGCCAGTGCTATAATAAAGCGAACACTCACCAATCGGCATACCGGCGAAAATGTTTCTTGGTAATTTACGCCAAACTGCTGGGAGCATCCTTTTGCTACCAGTGGAGCCTTAAAACGTTCGTTTTGGCCATCTTTATCACGCTTCACCTTGAACACCCACTTGCATCCAATGGCTCGCTGATTTTTGGGTAAATCAGTGACTTGCCAAGTATGGTTTGCAACCAGAGAATCATATTCTCTATTCTCAAGTCGTCATGCTCTGCCCTTGCTCCATCTGTTTATTAAGCAGTTTCTTGTATAACTGTACTTTTCGTACAGGTCCGCTTGGTTGATGATGGCTATATGAACCTTCTTCAACTTGGTCCATGCCTTCACAGTCGTCAAGCAATTTTTTTTGTAGGCAAAGTGAGATGTCTTTACACTCAATGTTATTGTTGGTAACGTCTTACTGTGCAAGGTCGCAACCTGTTATTCTTCTGGAACATTCGTTTCAGCTAGCTCTTCATAAGTAAAACTCCACAGAAACTCCATAAGTAAAACTGGAATGCACCAATACAGATCGCATCTGTATTTTTCATGTGTCATAGTTCGTCTCCTCTTACCTATCAACTTGACAAAGAGCACTCATTGTTAATTATCTGGAGTCACACACCGAACTTTAATTTTTCAGTTCCTGGGCCCAAAACCTGTTGAGACGCAGAAATACCGTGTGTATGCTTCGGAATATTATTTGCCACTTAATTTTGAAGTTAAAGAGAAACAAAAAGTTTATATACATACATATTTTCTAATTCTCTATTCCCTAGATCGAGACAATTATAGCAACTTCAAGACCTCCTTCTTTTTCCAATAACTATACAAGCATGCATTGTAACAAACAGAAATATAAGGGTACTTTATTTTCTACAATATGAAAAACCTTTGCGATAATATTCAAGTATGGTCAAGCTAATTTAAGCTCAACGGCGGTGAATTTCGGTAAGGGGATAGAAAGTATATCTATTCTATTGACGAAAGCCGTAAATTTTTGTAGGACGTGATACTTAAAGAATATAAACTATTAATATAGCACACTTCCTAATATTTAATTTTACAGGGAAGACTTCTTTCTCTTCTTCTTAAGAGAACGGTCGTGTTTTTTTTTTGTGCGCACTGTGTTTATGATAAATATTTTTAAACCGGTGTTTACTTGCTTGAGAATCGAATTTTTGAGAAACTTCAGTTTTAACTTAAACCTGTAACATAAATCCAGACCTTATTGATTTTGCAGTGACAAAAAACATACCTCGCAGTCTAATAAGTGCCAAAGCAGTCTCTGACTTATCATCAGACATCTCGCCTATGCTTTTAACGTTTCTTCAAAGCCCAGAAATAACCGAACATCCCTTCAGACTGACAATGCCAAAACCGAATTGGCTTAAATACAAAAAGTACGTGGATTCCCACTACACTACGAGCGCCCTGGAAGAAGTACTCATTGCGGCATCTAAAATCTCTACTCCTCATGGGAAGGAAGTAGACCGAAACAAATACTAAAAATGCAATCAGCAAATCGAACACTCGTTCGATGCTGGGCTCGCCGCGACGAAGACCAAGCTGAAACAATCGCTACACATCTCCAAAGTTTCTTCCAGCCAAACCCAGCCTCAAATTCATTCCTCGTGCCAGAAATTCAAGCAGAGGCTACTGCACCTTCATTCCGGCCGAACGAAATCGAAAAAGTCATAAGAGGGCTAAAACCAAAAAAGGTGGTGACCTACTGACGCCAAAGATGCTGATCGAACTTCCAAAATGCGTTATAGAGGTCATTTGCAAACTATTTAATGGGATCATTAATCTTGGCTTTTTCCCAAGAAATCCATCATCATTATGATACCAAGCCTGGAAAAGACCACACAATTCCGTCATCATACAGACCATAAGCCTTCTATCTTTTTTGTCTAAATTGTTTGAAAAATGCTTGTTAACTCGCATAATACCATATCTGAAAGCTTGCAATATTATCCCGGCACACCAATTTGGCTTCCGAAGACACCACGGAACCATCGAACAAGTGAACTGATTAACATCCGAAATACGCTCAGCCTTCGAACAGCGAGAATACTGCAGCGCTATTTTCCTCGACGTATCTCAATCTTTCGACCAAGTTTGGCTCATTGGACTTATGCAAGAAATTAAAACGTATTTGCCAACATACACCCACAAGCTTCTGGAATCATACCTTTACAATAGAGCATTCTGAGTGATATGCAAGGCAGGTAATTCGGGTGACTTCATCATCAAAGCTGGAGTTCCACAAGGAAGCGCACTCGGCCCGTGTCGATAGGTTTTGTAAGTATACTGCGGAGATTCCTACGAACGCAAAACTGACAACGTAAACGTTCGCCGACGATACCGCTATCCTTAGTCGCTCCAGATGCCCAACGCAAGCAACAACCCAACTGCCCAATCATATAATAGTAATGGAAAGGTGGCTGTCCGACTGGCGCATTAAAATAAACGAACCTAAGTATAAACATAGAACGCTTACTCTGTCGCGTCAGGCAGCAGCACAGCGGTTTAATGTTAATGTTTAAATAATGTTAATGTAATGTTTAGTGTAATGTTTTTGTATTTAGGCTTAAGTTTGTACAAAGGGCTTAGTTGGTCGCAAGCCCACTCTCTCTCGGCCGCTCGACTCAATGGACCTTTTTTTAGAGAGTTTTAGCTCCGCAATTTCTAGGTCGGGCCGCCCTCTTCATTATTTAATTAACATTAACGTTTAAAATTACTTTAATTCGTCTTTGTATTTTGGTGCGGATTACGGTTTTGAAAACCCTCGATGACCAAACACACATAGACAAACATGCCCTCCACTTTCACTTAACTCTATGCAGATCCCGCAAGCTAACGAAATAACGTACCTACGCGTTCACCTTTATAGACGATTAACCTGGCGTAAGCCATTGCAAGAAGATGCACTTAAAACTTAAAGCCAGCAGCCTACACTGAATTATAAATTCACGATCGCCACTATGCCTGGACTACAAGTAACTATTAAACAATTCAATTCTAAAGCCAATCTGGACGTATGGCTCCCAGCTGTGGGGGAACGCGAGCAGCAGCAACATAGACATCATACAGCGCGCACAATCAAAAATCTCGAGAACTATTGCCCAAAGGGCACCTTGATATGTTCGAAACGAAAACATCCATCGGGACCTGGGCATCCCCGCAGTGAAAGACGAAATCCAGAAGCAAAAAGAGTCATACAAAGAAAAACTGTCTTAGCACCCGAATTTTCTCGCTCGGGGATTGACTCGGAACTCAAGCGTATCCAGCCTTCGGTGCAACGACCTCCCCTACTTTCTCTACCCTTTTCTTTTGTTTTTTCTTTCGTGTGGTATAGAGGTCTTATCTCTATTTCTGCAATTTTACTTCGCTCTCTCCATAGCTCCCGCTTAAGCGCACAGCTCAAGCTATAATGTTTTTAAACTTTTATAATATTTGTATACCATTGCAGAAGCTATTATAATTTTGGGCATAAGTGTGCAACGCAGTGAAGGAGACATCTCCGACCCTATAAAGTATATATATTCTTGATCAGTATCACCTCCTGAGTTGATATACGCGATCGACTCAGTTTTAATTCACACACCTTTCTTTCCCTTGCACGCAGTTTATAAGTCGGAACGACCGGGATCGGTCGACTATATCCTACAGCTGCCCTATAACTGATTGATCGGAAATGGTATAACTTTGGTGTTTTTAGAGTTAGCGAGTTCAAACTAATTTTGGAGCTATTTTTGGCAAAATATTACGAAATGCCAAATTTCATAAGAATCGACTATATCCTATAGCTGCCATATAACTGATTGATCGAAAACGGTATTTGGTAGAAATACCAACTTTGGTTTTTTTAAAGAAAGAAGCTTGGGACTTTGTTTTAGATATTTTATTGTAATTAATTGGTTTTATTGTGATATTCTCATAAGGATCGGCCAACTTTATCCGATATTTGCGATATATATCCGGTTTTAACTGCAAGGCTATATAAACATCGGCTCCGCACGAAGTTAGCTTTTCTTTCTTGTTTTATATTAAACTGTAATAATATAAGTTTTAAAATGGAACTTAGGCTCGTCTGTTTAATGAAGTCTTTTAACAAGACAATCTCCTCGCCCCAGACTACCATTCATTGCTGGCTATGTGAAAACATCGCAAGAGTGCCGGACTCACTGCCTCAGTTTCGGATGCCATTTACCGTAGGCATGGTTTACATTATTGTTGTGATGATTGTCGTGCTGCTCAAGACGACATGAGGTCGTTCATGAGACAGACTAAGAATGGATTTAAAGAGTTATTCACTGGTTTTTGTAAAATGGTTTTTGCGGCCTTCAGCTGCTAAATGAGTCCCCTAAGCGTAAGAAATCCGCTGTTTGTGATCCGCCTCAGCATACTCAGCCGACATTAACGCAGCCGCTCATATCTCTGGCCACCTCTAGGGCTAGAACTGACAACAATTCGCCATCCGAATTTCTCAGTGAAAATGAGTAATTGCCTGATATGTCCTACGCTGTATCCCTTCAAGTGATACCACAGGTCCTTGTGAATGAAACGCCCGTTAAACCCTCCTTAACCACCCAACAGGGTATTGCACATTCGGACCACAGGTACTGTCTAATACTTTAGTCCTCGTACCTGCGACAACAAAACCCTTACAGGTGATTCCTCCATCGAAACACATATTCGTTGCTCGGCTCGCCCCTGACACATCAGATATTGATATCTCGGCTTATATTAAAGCCAAAATAAAAGCCGATTTAAAAGTGGTTCTCTCTATGCCTCCCATATTATATGGAAAACTTCGTTAAAGCTGGAGATCTTTAGCTTTGAAGTTTTTCCAAGTAAGTACACCAATTTAAGACGTGATCAACCTCTGCAAAGGGGCGTGGAGTCCTCATTTAGGTAGACTCCCAACTTGCTTCTGAAAAGGTAAAATCTCAAGAGCTTGGTGACATAGAGTTTATTTGTATTAAAATCATTTTGTCCGCGAAACCCTTATACATTACATGTTCATATATACCGCCTTCGTCCTAACCGCCCACATATTGGCCAAATTTTTCCGCTATTCAATCCGGTTTTAATTTGATGACTGATCGTGACCAGCTCGTCGCGGTGGGCGACTTTAATATACCAGAATTTAAGTGGTCCAACGTCGATAACTCACCATCTTTATCACTTATCACTCACCATGACTTCACCGCGGGCATGTTTGACATGTCCCTAGGTTAGATTAACCATGTTAGAAATTCGTTAGGTCGGCTTTTAGACTTATATTTTGTATCTGATCCTGATGGTACCTGATGGTACAGAGCTTTCCCCCGTTCAACCCCAGAGGATCTATATTACCCCACGCTAGAGGTCTCAATCGAAACCATTTCTGGTATCGATCATAAGTCTCCATGCGTGGCAAATAAGATTCGCTGTTTACGTAAAGCTGATTTTCACAAACTTAATAGCCTTATCGATACGATGATTGGTCCGATATTCTGACACGCACCGATCTTAATGTCACCTTAGAAAAATTGTACTGTATTGTAAATACTTTTTTTTACTCAAGTGTGAAATGGACATATCCGTCCGCTTCAACAAATCCTCCTTGGCTTACAAGGCGCCTCACTAACCTAAAAATACCAAAAAATAAGCTCTTACTTAAATATAAAAAAACACGCAGTAGTATAGATTTTTCAAGATATCTACTAGCTCGGTAAAATTTGACCGTGCATAACGCTGAATGTTACAGAAATTATATTCACCGCTGTTGGATACAATTTACTCAGAATCCAAAGCACTTATATAACTTTGTACACTAAGCATAAACATGTATCTTCTACACCTCTGCTTACGTTTGAAAATTCAAATTAAATTCATTTAAAGCCGGTCTATTCGCATAAATTTTTTAAAAAACTTTTTCTTCACCTGAAAGGACAGATCAGCCTTCCGCATACAACATTCGATCATAATATCTTATTTTCTTTCCGTTTTCTTCCAAGAATAGCTTATTATCTGATTTTGCTAAGGGTCGAACCCGTTTATTCACTGGGCCCCGACGAAGTACCAGGCTGTGTGCTAAAATACTGTGTCAGGGCTCTATGCAAACCTCTACATAGACTTTTCAAGGAGGAGTCCTCTTCTTTCTTTTATGGAACATAGCAGTCAATCCGATTATATGCATTTGATTCGATGGAGAAGGTGGGCTGGAAGGTACCTCATGAGCTTAAAAGTACAAACCGTATTCAACTGGACAAGCACCAACGATCTAGGCGTAAAGGCGCAGAAAAAAAAACTAGTTCTCTTTAGTAGAAGATACCAAATCGCTCTCCTTATCGCGCCAATACTAAATAACCAGAGGCGCTCCTTTAGCGAAAGCACAAAGTACCTAGGGGTGGTACTACACAGAAAGCTAAACTGGAACTTAAACATAAACGAAAGATCGAATAAAGCGGCGACTGCTCTCTTTATTTGCAAAAAACAATAGGGCTTAATTTTGCATTTCCTCCTACATAGTGAGATGGGTCTTCACCCCCATAGTTAGACCCGTAATGCTATGTGGTGTTCTGGTATGGTGGGCAGCCCCAACTAAGAAAAGAAACACAAAAAAACTAGGGAGAACTCAGAGAGCGGCAACACTATGCATTAGTGGCGTTCTCAGAACACATCAGTGGAATCCCAATAACCCGGGACACTCCACCCTTTTATATTAAATGATCCACAGGTCCCTTTCATCTAGGGAACACGTAAACAACCTCTTCAGCACCATCATCACCGAACGGAAAGAATGAAACGCACAGACCCCATACCCAAAGAACGCGATAAGCTTCTACACAGACGACTCAAAATTAGAAAACAAAATAGAAGAAGGAATCTATTTCGAAAACCTGGGCATCCAGGTTATTTATTTGATTTTAATGATATTTATTGATATTGATATTTATTATGCAAATAATCAAATGTTCATAGCTTACTTAGATTTTTATTTGAAATTCTTGGTACAAAAAAAAAATAACTAAATTTAATATGAAATTTCAAAAATTCTTTAACAGTTTCCACAACCTTCAGCAATTATGACCGACAATGAACCAAGCTTTACTTCAGCTCAAGCATTTACAATACAAGTACATTATGCTGATCCGCTGATCCAATTTAGGCTTATGCTGATAAATTGTATTACTCAGGATCCAAAGCAGTTTTATAACATTGTAGACACGAAGCGTAAACCCTTTTTCTTTTTCTTATCTTTCTTATCTTTTTCACCCCTGCTTACGATTGCCGATCTATTTGCAGAATTTTTTCAAACAAATTTATCTCCGCCTAAATGGACAGATCAGCCTTACGCATACAACTCACCAAATCTTATTTTCTGTCCGTTTTTCTCCGAAAATAGCTTATTATATGATCTTCTAAGGGTTAAACCCGTTTTTCGCCAGGACCTAATGGAGTACCAGGCTATGTGCTAAAATACTGTGCGAGGGCGCTGTGTAAACCTCTTCATAGACTTTTCAATTTATCTTTGGAAAATTTGATTTTTCCCCTTATGCGGAAGGAATCTTTCATAATTCCCTTACATAAAAAAGGGAAAAAGTTGGATGTTCCTAACTACAAAAATATCGGAAATTCCAAAGTTATTTTACAAATTAATTACTCCACATTTGCAACACCTTTGCTCTTCGATCATCTCTCCATGTCAGCATTGCTTCGCACCACCGTGGTGGTGCTGGAGATGACATCCTTTGTCATAGATGGCTTTCGAAATGGATTTCAAACGGATGTTATCTACACAGACTTTCATTTGATTCAGTCAATCACTCACTCTTGTTGAGTTAACTCAACATGCTGGGATTTTCTATAGATCTTCTTCCGTGGATCTCCAGCTACTTGGATGGAAGAACACAACGAGTCTTATTTCAAAATATATATTCCCGCTCGGTCCATGCTACATCTGCCGTTCCTCAAGGATGTCATCTTGGCCCGTTGTTATTTATTCTTTTTAAAAATGACTTGCCCCCTGCTTTAACGAACTCTCTAGTTCTTAGGTATGCAGATGATATAAAGCTTTGTCTTCAGTACAAATCCATCTCTGCCCAATCCAATCTTCAGTCTGACCATGATAGCTTTCAAAAATTGTGTTTAGCTAACGACTGAATACTTAATGGATCAAAATTCAAGCTTATGTCTTTTCATCGTTCTTGCCCTCTGCAGGCTCTCCCATAGAGAGTAATATGGGATTCCCTTAGAAAAATTAACTCAGGTTAATGATCTCGGCGTCCTATTATACATTAAACTTAAATTTGCGGACAATATTTCCACAATGTTTAATAAGGCTAAAGCGTCCTTGGTTTTATTAAAAGGTGACCAAAAAAATTGAATTACATAAACAAAACACATAAAACATAACATTATTCATTTCTTTGGTCCGTCCGATACTGAAGTACGGATCATGTGTCCGGAGTCCCCAATATGGAGTACATCAGGACCGCATAGAATCCGTACAAAAGAATTTCATCACTTTGGCTTGCTACTCGTAAGACATCTCCGACCTAATAAAGTATATATATTCTTGATCAGAATCACCTCCCAAGTTGATATAAGCATGTCCGTCTGTCTGTCCGTCTGTCTGTTTCTATGCAAAATAGTCTCTCAGTTTTAAAGCTATCGTCTTGAAACATTGCACACACCCTTCTATCCTTTGCACGCAGTATATAAGTCGGAAGGACCGGGATCGGCCGACTATATCCTATAGCTGCCATTTAACTGATGGATCGGAAATGGTATAACTTTGGTGTTTGAGGGTTAGAGAGTTCAAGTTTTACACGGGAGCTATATTTGACAAAATATTACGAGATGCCAAATTTTATAAGGATCGGCCGACTATATCTTATAGCTGCCACATTACTGAACAATCGTAAATTACCCAACTTTCGTGTTTTTGAAGATAGAAAGCTAAAACTTGGTACATATTATATTTTTGGTCAGTTAATCCGACCTAACAAATTTCATAACGATCAGCTTCATAACGATCGGCTCATATTCATAAAGAAAAAGATCGGCCAACTCATAAAGATCGGCCAACTATATCCGGTGTTTGCCATATATCTGGTTTTAACTGCAAGGATATATCAACTTCGGCTCCGCCCGAAGTTAGCTTACCTTTCTTGTTTTTAAATTTACATTAAAGTTGACTTAATAAGAAAATAACTTCACGTTAACAAAAATTCAATTTGAAAGAATTCATAAAAACAGACTGAAAAAGTCAAAGTAAAGATTTGTGTCTGCTCACTCCCGTAAAAATCGTTCATCGGTAGGGCATGAAAGCGCAATTCACACGCAAAACAACAAAAACTTAAAAATTGATAATGGATAGTAAGGGCTTGAGTACGGGCGGGACGGCCGCTAGGCATTGCTTCGACCCTTGCAGGCCCCAAATCTCCACCCTACCGCATCTCCTACTCGATGCAAAGACGACGACATTGCATCCCACTTGGAGCTGCAACCAGGATCCCGTCATACATGGCGTTCCACAGCAGCGGTCCTAGGACCGATCCCTGGGGCACACCCGCCGTAGGACTCCATGCCCATGTCCGTGTCGACAAGTAGCTCTCTGCAGCTAAAGTAACTACTAACAACGTTCAAATATGGAACTGGGAACGTTGAACCGTCTTAGGGCTGTCAGTGTTTTTCCCTAGTCTGCCGTGTTGAAGGCGTTCCTGATATCAAGGGTGACTATAAGGTAGTATTGCTTGGATCCACCCTTCCACCTGGTTTCCGCTATTGCTTTACGGGCCTCCTCCCTTGGTTTCTATGGTTTGAGTAACAGCAGGAGCTTCTGCAGAATCTGCACCTTCCACCTGGTGGGAAAAGTGCCTTCGCGGATACATTTGCTGTATAGCACGGCTGCAGTGCCAGAGCCAGCTTCAGGGCTCAGTTAGGTACCGAATCCGGGCCGGGTGCTTTGTTGGGGGCTAGGCTTCTCCCTATTGCCAGAACTTCCTCTTCCGTTACCACCACTTCATTTTCTGCTGGGGGGTGGGTAGCTGTGCGAGATGGCTGCCGGCTGGGAACAGCGCTCGCACTATGATCCTTAGTGCGTTCGGGTCCGTGGGGGACTTGCCTCCTGCGCGCAGCCTCTTCACCCATGGGTTTTCCTCCGCCGAGTCACATAGCTCCTGGAAGCATTTTCTTTTGCTATCTCGGATGACCTCCTTCAATGCTCTACGACAGTCCTTGAAGGCTAGGGGCCGCTTCTCAAAGTTGTCAAAGAAGCAAAGCTGCTTCTTGCTGCATCAGCCTCCTTGCTCTCATAGACTCCGCTCGGATGGAGTCATTCTCGTTGCTCCACCAGTAAATGGGAGCGTGGTTTCTGCGGTAGCGGCTTCACAACTGCATGCTCGCAATGCACGATGCCTCGAGCTTAACTGCCAGGCTGTCAGCCATTTCGTTGGCTCCGCTTGGTGGGACGTTGCCGATGTCGCTCGCTGCCTCGGTGAAATTCCTCACTTGGAGCGTACCGACTCCATGTCCGCCTTCGCCTCCCTCACAGTCTGCGACAGCACATCTTGGGCCGCCCTGCAGTGGTTCAGGATCAGCTGAAGCATTAGCATCTTTACGTCCTTGGTCCGCCTCCTTTCGCTGACATGGGGTAACTTCTGTTTCCAGTCTGATGCCTCACATCCTTCCGGCCCTTATCTTTGCATGAGAAGCACCGAGGATCCCTTTTACAGGTGGCCGCCCTAAGGTCCTCGGCAGCGGAAGCAACAAGCGCTCCTGTCCTTCGAGATCTTGCAAGCGCTTGCGATGTGCCCCATCCCGAGGCACCTGTAGCAGCGAGTAACGACATCCTTTTCCTTCATATGACATACTGTCCATCCAACCTTCACCTTGCCCACAGCAATGATGGTCTGGCAAGGCTCGCGGGGAAAGCCACGATAGCGGTCTGTGTCTCGCCATAGCTCCATCTCAGTTTCTTGACATTCAAGGGGCCTTGGTCCACCACTGCCTGCCGCGCAATAGCCGCGATGATGTCCTTCAAAGTCGTAGTTCTATGAGCGTCTCCTTGGTCTCCTCCGATTACGCCCGCACCTCTGCCTTGCTCCCTAAGACCGCCTCAATGCAGCCTTAAGGGCCTGCGTTGAGTTCTCCTTCTTTCTAGCCAATTACAGTAACATTCCGCTGTAACATTGGCTGTCTTCCTGACTTTCTTGACGCATAGGCCCAGGTCGTCTAGCTTCTCGTCCTCCCTGCGCGTTACCATGCTTAGGATCAGGCTCTACGTCAGACCTGCTGCTTGGATCACTATGGTGTCGGGTCGGGCTCGTCTCCGCCCGCCTTGGTCCATTCTGGCCTCCTCGTGCTTGATTCGCCGTCGCTTCCTTTGCTGGCAGCCGGGGCTGCCAGCGCTGATTGGGGCCTTGCCGCCGTGATCGCCCCTGCTACTTTGGCCCCCATGTCCCTCGCAGTATTTTGCTGGTGCGCACTCCAGAGACCCGTGCTCTTCGGGCTGCTGCCGGTCTGCACGGCTTGGTCTTGGGTGCAGACCTCCGTCGGAAGGGTCTGCTGCTCCTTCTCCACGGTTTCGATGCCGGCTCTCTTGCATCTGGGGCATATTGGAACTCCGGAACACTCCCGACCAGAATGGAGTGGATGTCCTTCAGTCGGGTATTCAGGCTTCTTTGCATCGCGGAAATATGCCTCTTGTCATTTTTCGTGACCCACGATAGCAGCTCGTTCACTATCGTGCCCAGCTCCGTCAAACATTTTTCGCTTCTTGACGGCGGGCTGGGAGCGATGGGAGTTATACCGCTCCTGCTCGGTCGGCAGAGCCCCTTTTGTGGGTGAACCGCAGTAGCGCAGGGGTTGGTAGTATGTCAGCTCCATGACCTTCATCACCACACGGCAGGCCAGAGTTTACTAGCCCCTTCCATACTAGGTTGGTCAAAGGACCTGAGGTAGCAGCCCTGAAAGGTATGTTACCCTTCTGCTTCGCCTTGAAGTCGCTGGCGCCCCCTAGCGGGCTCCTGCAGTCGCGTCATTGTGACGTTCCGCAGCCCTGGTGCCCTTGGACCGGAGCTAGCACCCTCTACCGGCAGACGCTGTTAGGGCGTTCCCAAACACTGGCCGCCAGCTGATTGACGATCAGCTGTCGTGACCTACGCAATTCTGGTGGGGGCAGCCACGTTTGTTTAGCTCCTTCGGCCCAGCAGAAAGGTGTCGCAAGGAAAGTTCCTGGAAGAGAAAACTCTTTTCGCGCCTCCTACCTCGGCGGTTGGCGACTTATCCGAATCCTCGCGGAGGCCTCCTAGTGTCCTATCCAGGGAGTATTATGGTTCGCTCTATAGGTGAGTCCGTCCCCACCTGTCTTTGACCCGCACTCTACAACTTCCACACATGCCCCCGTGTATATTAATGTGTGACACCCATACATAAAAAGAACAGTCCAAGCGCAGACCAACCTTCTTCATCGCGCTCCTTTCAGAGAGTGAGAAAAATAAAGCATTCAATGCATAAGAAAGAGAGTAAGAACTCGCTCTGGGGGCCTGTCGCAAAGAATTTTTGCGTCCATTTTCGCTGAATAAAATGGGTTGTCTATATGCTTTATGGTTAATGGTAAAAGTAAGCAACACAAATTTTTTGCTGCGAATCCATAACGTTAATGTTTAAGTTTTAAAGTACATAAGTTAATCTGTGGGTGGAAGGGAACTACAGGGTATAATATGCGCATCTGCCCAGCCGACCGAGAGTAAAAATAAGTGTGGAAGATTACGAGGAAGAATGTTTATTATATAATGCGGGTTGTATGTATTAGAGACCATTTTAGTACAAATGTAATACACTTAAGGGAGTATGTTGGACATAGTCGAACTAGTTCTTCCTCTAAGAACGATAAATTAAGGGTTTAACTAAAGGAACGTTAGTCTCAGCTTTTTAATAGACGCTGTTAGCTACATCATCATTGATAAGGTGACGTAAGAAAACGAAAGGGGAAACGGCTTTTTAGTGCAGGTAAGTTAATTAATGTAAGTCTACTATATTGAGAAGGAAAGTGCAGATTTGTAACTCAATTCAGTCCTCTGATAAATTATTAGAAACATTTTGAGCACAAAAACTATGCAGTACAATTTTATGAAACTATACATGTTGTATACTTAAATTATGTAAAAATGTTGGTTTTGCAAATTTTGAGTAATAAATTTTTCTAAACTGGCTGATAATTTAGAATTTCCTCTGTAGTTGGAACTACAGTCCCATATACAGGCACTACAGAGCCATATAATTTCATCTTGTTTTTATGCAGAGGAATAACGTAAGATTTTTTCTTTGTAAGGCGGAATATTTAAGTTTCCTAATATAGGTTGAAGAGTTTAAGGAGAGGTCTACAGAGGGTCCTGACAAAGTTCTTTAGAACACAGTCTAGTGTTCCATCTCGCCTGACTAATAAACGAGTTTAACTTTAAAAAGATCTGATTGAAAACTTTTTTACAAAAAGATGGCCAAAATTAGGGAATGAGGTTGGAAGGAATCGAGTAAGTGAATACGTTTTTCAAAGAGATTTCAACGGATAACCGAGAGCTGTTGGAAGTCCCGACTGAGTAGTCCCGTAGGTAGTCCGTGTCGGTAGTCTAGGCCCATATCCCATATGTACCATATTCACCCTACCTTCTAAGCGCCCGGTTATGTTCAAATGGTTTTGAACGATTCTGACGACTAAAATAAAATTTAACTTGTTTTAAAAAAAAAGTCCGTGTCGGTGGTAGTCGTACATAGTATATTACTCTGTCTTGTCGGCAAGTGATAGTGGTGTTGAAATATGCTGTAGGCATGGGGTGCTCCCAAAGAAAACATAAGCTTAACACAGCAGTACATTTTTTTTTTTTCTTTAAAATTTATTTAAAATTGTCCAACAGGGACAACCATTAAATATTATGACAGAAAACTTGTCTTATGTTTATCTTAAGGTAAGAGGTGGAATAAGAGGATTAATAAAAGAATGTCTAAGAGATATTCCGGGTGAAGTCCAGCGGGTGAGTTCTACGCAGCTTCCGCATCTGTCCGCTGTTGTCAAGCAGAGTAGTCGTCAACTCGTTGGGGTGGTTGTGTAGCCTCTGAATGTAGCCTTGCTGCTGCTTCTCCGTATCTCCTCCTTCACCCATGGGAAGCCAAGCACCTCGTGGATTGTCTGGTCCTCGTGGTAGACATGGGCCCCAGTAGCGATAGGGAGGGCTCTATCTTCAAATGTCTGGATAGTCCGAATATTAGTCTTGCTGGCCATGCCCCAAAGTTGGATCCCGTATGTCCAAATTAGCCGAATAATCGGCTTGTAGATTAGGATTTACGAAAAGGTCTTCAGCCTCGACCTCCTACCCATCATGGAAGCCCAGGTATCTTGCGTTTTCTACCTGCCGGATCGGGGAGCTGCTGAGGTGGACTGGTGGGCGATTGAATATTCCACCATCTCTGCCAATTGCCGAGAAGATCAAGTTGCTCCTGCATGACAGCAGCTGCCTCTGTAGCGGTGTAGCGGTAGACCCGTTCGAAGGCTTGTTTGACGTCCAGCATTACAGTCAGGCAGTACTTCTTGGTTTTGAAGGCGTCCAGGATACACTGCACCACTCTAAGGCATTGTTCCGAGGTTCCGTGGGACCCCCTGAAGCTAAACTGGCGATTGGGGATCAAACCAGCCAGGTCCAGTACTGGCAATGTTCAACTCAAAATCACTTTTTCGAGTATTTTGAAGAGTATCGATAGAAGACTAATCAAACGATAAGAGGCAAGACCGGCTTCGGGTTTTCAGGGCTTAGGTATATTGGTTACCTGTGCATGTTTCCAGTTGGTCGGAAAATACCCAATTGTAAATTTTCATCAGTTTATTTTTGCTTGGAGGTGGCAGCTGTTTTAGTCCGGTTGCATTGATGCCATCATCGCCCGGGGCCTTGTTGTTGCTCAACACTGAAATCTGGGCGGCTGTCTCTTCCTTCGTCGCAGGTGGTATTCAGGTGGTAACCAGGTGGGATCCTCTTAAGAGGACGTCGTAGGCTTTTCGTGATGCGCCACAGATTGTTTTGTGGGTCACCAACGGTTCCAACTGTTCAACGAACCCGTCAAACGCTTCCTTCCTCAAGTCCGCCAAGAGTTCAGAGAGCCACTTGGAGACTCTATTCAGGTTGATTTTGTCCCTCGTGTTTCTGGACAGCATCCAGACCCGCCTGAGTCGCCGCTTTTCCAGCTTGAGAGCCGTGACCAAAATGGGATATCCCTGTCAGTGGCTCTCGGGAAGTTGGAAAGCCTTGGAGCTACCTCGGCTACCGCAGCTTGGATTTGTGCGGTCAGTTCCTCGACCGCCGCCTTAATCTGGTCGGATTCAAGAGTTGTGTTAAGATCCGCGGCAAAGCACATCCAGGAATGGAATTTCCCGATGTCCATCGTTTTATAAATAAGCTTCTTCCGGGCCGACCTTAGGAAGGCTGGCGTGTATAGGGAGACGGAAGACGGAGACGGTGGCGGGGGTTTTTTGAAGCTGCGTTACTCTTTTTCCAAAACGATTTTCAGTATCTTTAATTTCTCATATCGGATTTCTACGTTTTTTTTTTATATATATTTTATATATAAGCTCGGCCAAAATTGCAGGCCTCCATGGTTTTGCGAAATACACGGCCATTAGAACTTTCACAAGAATTCTAGTCTCTCTTTCTCACCTGATATTGGCTGAGCCACAGGGAAGAATTTAAACAGCAACTCTCAATTGCACTTGAAATTCGCACTTGTTTGGTTGCAACTAGTTTCATAAATTCACTTTAATTTAAATATAGGGATTGCGGAATACGAGTAACTAGGTATTTCCACGTATTTTATACTTGGAAAGGAGAAATCTTAGGTCAATCCGCTGGAGTCAAGGAATGATTTGAAGCTGATTTGAATGAAGTGAAGCTCGACTTATCTTTGCTGCTAAATCAAACCTACTTTCACACGCCAGGGCGCTTTAAAGGTTTAATTAATGGCATGGGAAAGAAGGGAATGGCAAGCGAGCATTTTTGAGACCACTGCAATCTGGACAATGGCACACCTCTGAAATTTTTTGTCCTAAAATTTGCTCGTGAAAATCACCCTCATAACCTTTACGTTAAGCCAATTAAATTGGAGTTCAAGAACTGATGCCTTTTTGTGTTTCCATTGTGTCCAAAACGAATCAATTTTTTGGAAATGTATCCAATATATTTTGTTAACTCGCTCATCTCGGACTGGTATTTCAGGTATTTTAATATTGCTGCTTACATGATCGATGTCCTTCCGTAACTTTTCTGCATTGGTGCCGATTGCTGTACACTAATAATTAAATATGTATGCACATGCGAGTGAAAGTACGAGCGAGTGAGAAGAGTCATCTACCAAAAATAAATTAATCAAGAAATAACTCTATAAAAATTAAAATTGGAAACTAAGAACATACAACACGAAAGACGGACACAAAGACTCAGATGATTTGAACTTGAAGGAAAACAAGAAAGGAAAGCTAGCTTCGGGCGGAGCCGAAGTTGATATACCCTTGCAGTTAAAACCGGATATATATCGCAAACATCGGATATTGTTGGCCGATCCTTATGAGAATATGATTATATAACCCAATTTATTATAATACAAAATTTAAAACAAGTCCCAAACTTCTATCTTTAACAATACCAAAGTTGGTATTTCTACCAAAAACCATTTCCGATCGTTCAGTTATATGGCAGCTATAGGATATAGTCGGCCGATCCTAATGAAATTTGGTAAGTTGGATCAACTGATCAAAAATAGAATCTGTACTAAGTTTCAGCTATCTATCGTCAAAAACACGAAAGTTGGGTCATTTTCGATCGTTCAGTTATATGGCAGCTATAGGATATAGTCGACCGATCCTTATAAAATTTGGCACGTCGTATTATTTTGCCAAAAATAGCTTTTGTGTCAAATTTGAACTCTCTAACTCTAAAAACACCAAAGTTATACCATTTCCGATCAATCAGTTATATGGCAGCTATAGGATATAGTCGGCCGATCCGGGCCATTCCGACTTATATACTGCGTGCAAAGGATAGAAGGGTGTGTGCAAAGTTTCAAGACGATAGCTTTAAAACTGAGAGACTAGTTCGCTAAGAAACAGACAGACAGACGGACAGACGGACATGCTCATATCAACTCAGGAGGTGATCCTGATCAAGAATATATATACTTTATAGGGTCGGAGATGTCTCCTTCACTGCGTTGCACACTTTTGACCAAAATTATAATACCCTCTGCAAGGGTATAAAAAGAGACGATGTTGGTAAATTGTTAGTTACTCACACAACTGAACATGTCGGCAGCTAGACTCTTTTTGCACCTTAAAATATAAGCAAATACACTAAATAACAAGAAAGCAAAGCTTACTTCGGGCGGAGCCGAAGTTGATATACCCTTGCAGCTAAACCGGATATATATCGCAAACATCGGATATAGTTGGCCGATCCTTATGATTACATCATAATAAAACCAATTAATTACAATAAAAAATCTAAAAAAAAGTCCCAAGCTTCTATCTTCAAAAATATGAAAGTTCATATTTCTACCAAAAACCATTTCCGATCGTACAGTTATATGTCAGCTATAAGATATAGTCAACCGATCGTTATGAAATTTGGTAGATCGGATTAACTGACCAAAAATAGAATGTGTACCAAGTTCCAGTTTTCTATCTTCAAAAACACGAAAGTTGGGTCATTTCCGATCGTTCAGTTATATGGCAGCTATAGGATATAGTCGGCCGATCCTAATGAAATTTTGTAGGTCGGATTAACTGACCAAAAATATAATCTGTACCAAGTTCCAGCTTTCTATCTTTAAAAACACGAAAGTTGGGTCATTTCCGATCGTTCAGTTATATGGCAGCTATAGGATATAGTCAGCCGATCCTTATGAAATTTGGCATGTCGTAATAGTTTGCCAAAAATAGCTCTCATGTCAAATTTGAACTCTCTAACTCTAAAAACACCAAAGTTATACCATTTCCGATCAATCAGTTATATTGCAGCTATAGGATATAGTCGGCCGATCCGGGCCGTTCCGACTTATATACTGCGTGCAAAGGATAGAAGGGTGTGTGCAAAGTTTCAAGACGATAGCTTTAAAACTGAGAGACTAGTTCGCGTAGAAACAGACAGACAGACGGACAGACAGACGGACAGACAGACGGACAGACGGACATGCTCATATCAACTCAGGAGGTGATCCTGATCAAGAATATATATACTTTATAGGGTCGGAGATGTCTCCTTCACTGCGTTGCACACTTTTGACCAAAATTATAATACCCTCTGCAAGGGTATAAAAAGAGACGATGTTGGTAAATTGTTAGTTACTCACACAACTGAACATGTCGGCAGCTAGACTCTTTTTGCGCCTTAAAATATAAGCAAATACACTAAATAACAAGAAAGCAAAGCTAACTTCGGGCGGAGCCGAAGTTGATATACCCTTGCAGCTAAACCGGATATATATCGCAAACATCGGATATAGTTGGCCGATCCTTATGATTACATCATAATAAAACCAATTAATTACAATAAAAAATCTAAAAAAAAGTCCCAAGCTTCTATCGTCAAAAACACGAAAGTTGGGTCATTTTCGATCGTTCAGTTATATGGCAGCTATAGGATATAGTTGACCGATCCTTATAAAATTTGGCACGTCGTATTATTTTGCCAAAAATAGCTTTTGTGTCAAATTTGAACTCTCTAACTCTAAAAACACCAAAGTTATACCATTTCCGATCAATCAGTTATATGGCAGCTATAGGATATAGTCGGCCGATCCGGGCCGTTCCGACTTATATACTGCGTGCAAAGGATAGAAGGGTGTGTGCAAAGTTTCAAGACGATAGCTTTAAAACTGAGAGACTAGTTCGCTAAGAAACAGACAGACAGACGGACAGACAGACGGACAGACGGACAAGCTCATATCAACTCAGGAGGTGATTCTGATCAAGAATATATATACTTTATAGGGTCGGAGATGTCTCCTTCACTGCGTTGCACACTTTTGACCAAAATTATAATACCCTCTGCAAGGGTATAAAAAGAGACGATGTTGGTAAATTGTTAGTTACTCACACAACTGAACATGTCGGCAGCTAGACTCTTTTTGCACCTTAAAATATAAGCAAATACACTAAATAACAAGAAAGCAAAGCTAACTTCGGGCGGAGCCGAAGTTGATATACCCTTGCAGCTAAACCGGATATATATCGCAAACATCGGATATAGTTGGCCGATCCTTATGATTACATCATAATAAAACCAATTAATTACAATAAAAAATCTAAAAAAAAGTCCCAAGCTTCTATCTTCAAAAATATGAAAGTTCATATTTCTACCAAAAACCATTTCCGATCGTACAGTTATAAGTCAGCTATAAGATATAGTCAACCGATCGTTATGAAATTTGGTAGATCGGATTAACTGACCAAAAATAGAATGTGTACCAAGTTCCAGTTTTCTATCTTAAAAAACACGAAAGTTGGGTCATTTCCGATCGTTCAGTTATATGGCAGCTATAGGATATAGTCGGCCGATCCTAATGAAACTTTGTAGGTCGGATTAACTGACCAAAAATATAATCTGTACCAAGTTCCAGCTTTCTATCTTTAAAAACACGAAAGTTGGGTCATTTCCGATCGTTCAGTTATATGGCAGCTATAGGATATAGTCAGCCGATCCTTATGAAATTTGGCATGTCGTAATGGTTTGCCAAAAATAGCTCTCATGTCAAATTTGAACTCTCTAACTCTAAAAACACTAATGTTATACCATTTCCGATCAATCAGTTATATGGCAGCTATAGGATATAGTCGGCCGATCCGTGCCGTTCCGACTTATATACTGCGTGCAAAGGATAGAAGGGTGTGTGCAAAGTTTCAAGTCGATAGCTTTAAAACTGAGAGACTAGTTTGCGTAGAAACAGACAGACGGACAGACGGACATGCTCATATCAACTCAGGAGGTGATCCTGATCAAGAATATATATACTTTATAGGGTCGGAGATGTCTCCTTCACTGCGTTGCACACTTTTGACCAAAATTATAATACCCTCTGCAAGGGTATAAAAAGAGACGATGTTGGTAAATTGTTAATTACTCACACAACTGAACATGTCGGCAGCTAGACTCTTTTTGCACCTTAAAATATAAGCAAATACACTAAATAACAAGAAAGCAAAGCTAACTTCGGGCGGAGCCGAAGTTGATATACCCTTGCAGCTAAACCGGATATATATCGCAAACATCGGATATAGTTGGCCGATCCTTATGATTACATCATAATAAAACCAATTAATTACAATAAAAAATCTAAAAAAAAGTCCCAAGCTTCTATCTTCAAAAATATGAAAGTTCATATTTCTACCAAAAACCATTTCCGATCGAACAGTTATATGTCAGCTATAAGATATAGTCAACCGATCGTTATGAAATTTTGTAGGTCGGATTAACTGACCAAAAATATAATCTGTACCAAGTTCCAGCTTTCTATCTTTAAAAACACGAAAGTTGGGTCATTTCCGATCGTTCAGTTATATGGCAGCTATAGGATATAGTCAGCCGATCCTTATGAAATTTGGCATGTCGTAATAGTTTGCCAAAAATAGCTCTCATGTCAAATTTGAACTCTCTAACTCTAAAAACACCAATGTTATACCATTTCCGATCAATCAGTTATATTGCAGCTATAGGATATAGTCGGCCGATCCGGGCCGTTCCGACTTATATACTGCGTGCAAAGGATAGAAGTGTGTGTGCAAAGTTTCAAGACGATAGCTTTAAAACTGAGAGACTAGTTCGCTAAGAAACAGACAGACAGACGGACAGACAGACGGACAGACAGACGGACAGACAGACGGACAGACGGACATGCTCATATCAACTCAGGAGGTGATCCTGATCAAGAATATATATACTTTATAGGGTCGGAGATGTCTCCTTCACTGCGTTGCACACTTTTGACCAAAATTATAATACCCTCTGCAAGGGTATAAAAAGAGACGATGTTGGTAAATTGTTAGTTACTCACACAACTGAACATGTCGGCAGCTAGACTCTTTTTGCACCTTAAAATATAAGCAAATACACTAAATAACAAGAAAGCAAAGCTAACTTCGGGCGGAGCCGAAGTTGATATACCCTTGCAGCTAAACCGGATATATATCGCAAACATCGGATATAGTTGGCCGATCCTTATGATTACATCATAATAAAACCAATTAATTACAATAAAAAATCTAAAAAAAAGTCCCAAGCTTCTATCTTCAAAAATATGAAAGTTCATATTTCTACCAAAAACCATTTCCGATCGTACAGTTATATGTCAGCTATAAGATATAGTCAACCGATCGTTATGAAATTTGGTAGATCGGATTAACTGACCAAAAATAGAATGTGTACCAAGTTCCAGTTTTCTATCTTCAAAAACACGAAAGTTGGGTCATTTCCGATCGTTCAGTTATATGGCAGCTATAGGATATAGTCAGCCGATCCTTATGAAATTTGGCATGTCGTAATGGTTTGCCAAAAATAGCTCTCATGTAAATTGTTAGTTACTCACACAACTGAACATGTCGGCAGCTAGACTCTTTTTGCGCCTTAAAATATAAGCAAATACACTAAATAACAAGAAAGCAAAGCTAACTTCGGGCGGAGCCGAAGTTGATATACCCTTGCAGCTAAACCGGATATATATCGCAAACATCGGATATAGTTGGCCGATCCTTATGATTACATCATAATAAAACCAATTAATTACAATAAAAAATCTAAAAAAAAGTCCCAAGCTTCTATCTTCAAAAATATGAAAGTTCATATTTCTACCAAAAACCATTTCCGATCGTACAGTTATATGTCAGCTATAAGATATAGTCAACCGATCGTTATGAAATTTGGTAGATCGGATTAACTGACCAAAAATAGAATGTGTACCAAGTTCCAGTTTTCTATCTTCAAAAACACGAAAGTTGGGTCATTTCCGATCGTTCAGTTATATGGCAGCTATAGGATATAGTCGGCCGATCCTAATGAAATTTTGTAGGTCGGATTAACTGACCAAAAATATAATCTGTACCAAGTTCCAGCTTTCTATCTTTAAAAACACGAAAGTTGGGTCATTTCCGATCGTTCAGTTATATGGCAGCTATAGGATATAGTCAGCCGATCCTTATGAAATTTGGCATGTCGTAATGGTTTGCCAAAAATAGCTCTCATGTCAAATTTGAACTCTCTAACTCTAAAAACACCAAAGTTATACCATTTCCGATCAATCAGTTATATGGCAACTATAGGATATAGTCGGCCGATCCGTGCCGTTCCGACTTATATACTGCGTGCAAAGGAAAGAAGGGTGTGTGCAAAGTTTCAAGTCGATAGCTTTAAAACTGAGAGACTAGTTTGCGTAGAAACAGACAGACGGACAGACGGACATGCTCATATCAACTCAGGAGGTGATCCTGATCAAGAATATATATACTTTATAGGGTCGGAGATGTCTCCTTCACTGCGTTGCACACTTTTGGACAAAATTATAATACCCTCTGCAAGGGTATAAAAATGAACCGGAGATTCTTTGGGGATCACTTTAATCAAACATAAAAAACAAATACAAAATATACTAAAAATATAATAAAGTAAAGTGTTAATTGAATAATACCAAAGATTATAAAGTACATATATGGGACATCAGGGCCCTAAACGGTCAACCTTTTTCGTCGAGCTTGTTGGTGAGGGGGGAACGCACATGCATACGATTCTATTTTTGGAACTCTTTAAATGTATTCTTCAAAAAAAATATGAACCTATTTGTGTATGTGTGACTGCTGGCACGACGACGTAAAAATGTTTTCGCTTCCAAATTTCAATTTCAATTTCTTGTTTCTGTTTTCGATGCGCCGATGTGGTAGTTGGTAGAACAAATGGTAGTTGGTAGAGTTACTCTATGTGTAATTTTTCTGTGTTCAAATCCTCGTAAGGACTTTGAACTTTTTCGTTCTTTTATAATTATTTTTTTTTTTATTTTTCTTTTATTATAATATTATTTACAATTGTAAAATTTTTATATTCTTTATTATGTCCCGCTAATAAAATGCTAATAAAATTTCAAGGGAGTCCTTCCGGCATTTTGTCATCCGACATGTCCGTCACTTATTTTTACAACAGTTGTAATAAAATAATAATAACGTAAAAATTATAAGTAAAAAAAAAAATGAATAAAAAAATATAAGTAAATATAAAAAGAATCATAGAACTAAAACTTTATCAAAATTGAAACAACCGCCCCCGCTTATGAAATTGAACCCAGGACCCCATGAATAAGGACCGCGCACTATCCATCTAGGCTACCCTCGAAGTTGATTTTATGATACTTAAAATTGGTGTTAAAGGAGGCGCTAGAATCCATACCAAAAACAGAGCTTTTTTTTTTTTTTTTTTTTTTAACGTTGCTTTTGTTTCTTGAATCTTCTCTTTGCGAGACTAACAAGAGGTGTATCAAATCTTATATTTTTAACTTAACTAACAGTCATATTGACTGATTGACTACGGGTTAGACGGCCCAAAAAATCGATTGCTGGGTTGGGAGGTCGTTGCGTCTAAGGCGGGATACGCTAGAAACCCGAGTCAATCCCCGAGCGAGAAAATTTGGGTGCGAAGACAGTTTTTCTTTGTATGACTCTTTTTGCTTCTGGATTTCGTCTTTCACTGCGAGGATGCCCAGATCCCGGTGGATGTTTTCGTTGCGAACATACCAAGGTGCCCCTGTGATAGTTCTCAGGATTTTTGATTGTGCGCGCTGTATGATGTCTATGTTGCTGCTGCTCGCGTTCCCCCACAGCTGGGAGCCATACGTCCAGATTGGCTTTAGGACTGAATTGTACAGTAGTAACTTGTAGTCCAGGCACAGTGGCGATCGTGAGTTTATGATCCAGTGGAGGCTGCTGGCTTTCAGTTTTAGATGCATCTTTTTGCATTCGATGTGCTTACGCCAGGTAAGTCGTCTATCAAGGTGAACGCCAAGGTACGTTACGTCGTTAGCTTGAGGGATCTGCATACCGTTTAGTAAAAGCGGAGGGCATGTTTGTCTATTAAGAGTAAACGTTATATGTTTACACTTTTGTTCGTTTATTTTAATGCGCCAGTCGGACAGCCACCTTTCCACTATTGTGAGATGATTAGCCAGTTGGGTTGTTGCCTGCGTTGGGCATCTGGAGCGACTAAGGATAGCGGTATCATCGGCGAACGTTGACGTTGTTAGTTGTGCGCTCGTAGGAATATCCGCAGTATACAAAACATATAGACACGGCCCGAGTGCGCTTCCCTGTGGAACTCCAGCTTCGATGGTGTAGTCGCCCGAAGTAGCTGCGTTGCATCTCACTGAGAATACCCTATTGAAGAGGTATGATTCCAGTAGCTTGTGGGTGTATGTTGGCAAATACGTTTTAATTTTGTGCATGAGTCCGATGAGCCAAACTCGGTCGAAAGCTTGAGATACGTCGAGGAAAATAGCGCTGCAGTATTCTCGTTGTTCGAAGGCTGAGCGTATTTCGGATGTTAATCTGTTCACTTGTTCGATGGTTCCATGGTTTCTTCGGAAGCCAAATTGGTGTGCCGGGATAATATTGCAAGCTTTCAGATATGGTATTATGCGAGTTAACAAGCATTTTTCAAACAGTTTAGACAAACAAGATAGAAGGCTTATTGGTCTGTATGATGACGGAATTGTGTGGTCTTTTCCAGGCTTCGGTATCATTATAATAATGGATTTCTTCCACTTTTTTGGGAAATAGCCAAGATTAATGATTCCATTAAATAGTTTGCAGACGACCTCTATAGCGCATTTTGGAAGTTCGATCAGCATCTTTGGGTTGATCGGGTTGCTTCCTTAAGGCGTTGTTTTGAAGCTGGTGATCTGCTGTTTTGCCAATCACGACGCGTGCGCCTCTTTTCTCGCACGAGCTGTTCGATTTGCTGATTAGATTTCAAGTGTTTGTTTCGGTCTACTTCTTTCCTATGAGGAGTAGAGATTTTAGCTGCCGCAACGAGTACTTCTTCCAGGGCGCTCGTAGTGTAGTCGATGTCCGATTCCATGTTAAAATCCGGGGCGAGTTCTATGTGGGCACTCACGTACTTTTTGTATTTTAGCCAGTTTGTTTTTGTCGTCGTCAGACTGAAGGGGTGTTCGGTTATTTCTGGGCTTTGAAGAAGCGTTAGAAGCACAGGCGAGTGGTCTGATGATAAGTCCGAGACTGCTTTGGCACTTATTAGATTGCGAGGTATGTTTTTTGTCACTGCAAAATCAATAAGGTCTGGGAGCTTTCGTGAGTCTGTTGGCCAGTATGTGGGACTTCCAGGGGAAACGTAGTCCAGTTTATTTTTCACATTTATAATTGCATTGTACAATTGTCTTCCTTTGGGAGTCACTAGACGTGATCCCCAGTGCGTATGTTTGGCGTTGTAGTCTCCTGCGGCTATAAATCGATCCCCAAGTGAATTGTAGAAGTCCATAAATTGTCCTTCCGAGATTGAGAAGCGAGGAGGGCAGGAAATGGCAGCAATTGAAAGGATTCCGTTGCTTGACTGAATTTGTATCGATGTGGCCTGCAAGAAGTTTGTTGCAAACCTTTTGTGAAAATGGTGTTTAATTCGTTCTCTGATTAGAACTCCAGTTCCGCCGTGGGCTTTCCCATCTGGATGATCTGTGCGGTAGATTGTGTAGCCTCTTATATGAAAGTTGTATTTGCTTGTAAGATGCGTTTCCACCAGTAGCATAACGTCAATATGGTTTTCGGTCAAGAATTGTGATAATTCTAGTTTATGCCGTGAGACACCATTGGCGTTCCACATTGATATTCGTAGCGCCTGCATAGATTATTTGGACTGTTGTGCTACGAGCAGCTGTATCACCATGTTCTGGTTTTGAACAAGCGTTTGCATGGTCGTTTTCATGAATGACATAAGCTCCATCATACTTTGTTGGAGGGTAAGCATCATAGTTTCCGTTTTGCTGTGTGGCTGTTCTGGGGCCTGTTGAGCGCTTTGAGAGTTAGGCTGAATTGGAATTTCCCTTCCAGATCGTAGAGCATCGGCATAGGAGAAGCCGTTGGTGGTGTTTAGTGGACCGAATGAGGATCTCGCAGCTTTGGCGAAGAAGACGTCTGGCGTGGCTTTTGACGAAACGTACGCATTCTGTGGATTTTGGTTGCGCGTTACGGTCGCTTGACGCATGCGACTCTTTAACTCCTTATACACAATACATCCTCTATAGTTTGCCGTATGGCTGCCTCCGCAGTTTCCACATTTCTTCACGGTACTGTCCTTATTTGTAGTGCAGCAAGCGGACTTGTGGGCGTCCCCGCAGACTACACAGACAGCCCGAAGTGTGCAGTAAGACCTTGTGTGTCCATACTCTTGACAATTAGTGCATTGCACTGGACCGTTACGTTTATGTGGCTCTTCAACAGTGATTTTCCGATGCAAAAGATATTGCAGGTTGTAGATTGGGTGGACTTCGTTCTTCTTCAGCGACCTGCTTTCAGGCTCGAGCTCGAGCTCGACCTTGAAGAGGGGTTGTGGCTTTTTATCTTTATTTAGAATGTTAATAACATTCTTGGCGGCGAAGCCCTTTTCTTTAAGGGCGGTTTTTATTTCCTCGGCGGTAACATCAGGTTCTATTCCCTTTACTACCACTTGTAGGCCCTTACTGCTTTTCAGCTGGTACGTGTAATAGTTTTTCTGTACAGTGTCCAGATATTTTGACACTATTCGGAAGTGCTCTTCAGTCTTGGTTTGCACCTTTGTTTCATGGATGTTCCCTTTGATAAGCGGAACAACATAAAAGTTTTCACCGTTCCCGATCAACGACGCAATTTTGTTGACCAGAAAAACAGAGCTGACGAGTAAAAATAGTAAAAGATATATCTGATCTCTCTACTCTCAAATTGGTTCGATTACAACGTTTTAAACTTTCATCGTTCCAAAGATGTTACGATCTAAAAATAGAATTCCCTCTCTCATCTAACAGCCGTTTGTCATGGAACCCACTCTCAAATGTTTTCATTATTACAGCGGGTTCCACGACGGAAAAAATGTAAACATTTGAGAGCGGGTTCCACGACGCGGCCTGCCAAAATGCCGTAGAACCCGCACTTATAGACATTTTTACAGCGGGTTCCACTACGAACTGGGACAATGTTAAGGTGATTTTTACAATTTTGTATTTTTTTTTTTTTGATTATAAATTTAGGAAAACACATTAAAAGAATAAAAATATAATATAAATAGATTTAAAATTTAAAACAAAATGGATGTCCCGAGCCTGGTTTGAACTCGTTTTACTTTGCACACCAGCCAAGCACTCTACCACTCGGCTATTCCACTGCTGGAACCCGCCATAGAAAATTTTTCTTTGTATGAGATGTCCCATCTATGCACTTTATAATCTTTGATAATAAAACCAACAAAAGTTAGCTTTTATTAATATTGAAACTTCAAAATCCAATTTATATAATTTAAATTGGGCTGCGTAATTAGATGACTGAACACTTTGAAGTTCCCTTTTGTTGTGAAATCTTTGCCATGCGTGCAGATGCGCTGTGCAAATAAACACGTTTACACAGCTTCAGTTATATTTTTAGAAAGTCCCGTTAGATTTCCAGAAAAAAAGTTTGCTTTAAAGAAGCTTGGTCATTTTAGAGGCAATGTGGTTACTTTTCGCAAATTTTTGTTGTTATGATTTTTTGAATTTTGTCCTATGGGTATAACCACTAGCAGAGACGCAGAGACGTCAGCTAGAGTCCGATAGAGTTCCTGCCCCGACAAGCAAAGGTGGTCGATCTTAAAAATGTCGGTGTCGGAAGGGACCAAGAAGAAGGTGCCATAGGAGCTGGCAGCTGGGAGCGAGGAGGTGCCCACGGCTGGAGGGTGCCGGAGAAAATCTGAAAAATGCAACGGAAAAACAATAGAAAGAAATAAAAAACAAGAAAGGAAAGCTAACTTCGGGCGGAGCCGAAGTTTATATACCCTTGCAGCTAAAACCGGATATATATCGCAAACATCGGATATAGTTGGCCGATCCTTATGAAATTTGGTAGGATGGATCAAAATTTAATCTGTACCAAGTTCCAGTTTTCTATCTTCAAAAACACGAAAGTTGGGTCATTTCCGATCGTTCAGTTATATGGCAGCTATAGGATATAGTCGGCCGATCCTTATGAAATTTGGTACGTTAGATAAACTGACCAAAAATAGAATCTGTATTAAATTTCAGCTTTCTATCTTCAAAAAAACGAAAGTTGGGTCATTTCCGATCGTTCAGTTATATGGCAGCTATAAGATATAGTCGGCCGATCCTTATTGGCATGTCGTAATGTTTTGCCAAAAATAGCACTCATGTCAAATTTGAACTCTCTAACTCTAAAAACACCAAAGTTATACCATTTCCGATCAATCAGTTATATGGCAGCTATAGGATATAGTCGGCCGATCCCGGTCGTTCCGACTTATATACTGCGTGCAAAGGAAAGAAGGGTGTGTGCAAAGTTTCAAGACGATAGCTTTAAAACTGAGAGACTAGTTTGCGTAGAAACAGACAGACGGACAGACAGACGGACAGACAGACGGACAGACAGACGGACAGACAGACGGACAGACGGACATGCTCATATCAACTCAGGAGGTGATCCTGATCAAGAATATATGTATATACTTTATAGGGTCTGAGATGTCTCCTTCACTGCGTTGCACACTTTTGACCAAAATTATAATACCCTCTGCAAGGGTATAAAAATATAAAATTTAATGTTTAGATGAGTAATATTTTGAAACGATAAAAAAAGATAATTCCACGTGGAGCCATCGTGAGACGATCATTGGGCCTTCCGAACATCGAGGATTGGCCTATCCTACGATTTTGATTGCTGAACTTAAACCCCAAGAACCGAACTACAAATTACTTTAAAACTTCAGGGAGATACCTCATAAAAGAAATCTGAGAGCATTATGCGAAGAAGCGGAAACAAGACGTCAACTTCTGATTTTTAAATTGCATTTGGAAGATAGCCAAACAGATTTTCTTGTTCATTTACAGGCGATTAAAGATTCCATTAACATACTAATCCGGAAGTTACCAATACAATTACCAAATACTCACTATTTTGGCTCATCATGATATTGCAGTTTTTTTTTTTTTTTTTATTTATTATTACCAATGATTTGTTATTCTAGAAACTAGATAATTATAACTAAAAAGAAGAAAGGAAAGCTAACTTCGGGTGGAGCCGAAGTTGATATACCCTTGCAGCTAAAACCGGATATGTATCGCAAACATCGGATATAGTTGGCCGATCCTTATGGGAATATAAATATATAATCCAATTTATTACAATACAAAATCTAGAAAAAGTCCCAAACTTCTATCTTCAAATATACCAAAATTGGTATTTCTACCAAAAACCATTTCCGATCGTTCAGTTATATGGCAGCTATAAGATATAGTCAGCCGATCGTTATGAAATTTGTTGGGTCAGATTAACTTACCAAAAATAAATTCTGTACTAAGTTTAAAAACACGAAGTTATACCATTTCCGATCAATCAGTTATATGGCAGCTATAGGATATAGTCGGCCGATCCGGGCCGTTTCGACTTATATACTGCGTGCAAAGGATAGAAGGGGGTGTGCAAAGTTTCAAGTCGATAGCTTTAAAACTGAGAGACTAGTTTGCGTAGAAACAGACAGACGGACAGACAGACAGACGGACAGACGGACATGCTCATATCAACTCAGGAGGTGATTTTGATCAAGAATATATATACTTTATAGGGTCGGTGATGTCTCCTTCACTGCGTTGCACACTTTTGACCAAAATTATATAATAAGGATACATTAAGATAAAATTTTTCCATAATTTTGGATTTAATTACACCTAGGGATTGTTCAGGGGATAATAAATGGGACAATTTTTACAAATAACGCTACATGGATCGCAAAATTAGACCTAGAAATGGGTAACCAAGGGGGTCGGAAGGATCTAGTTACTCTATTAGGAACAGAGAACATTAATTTTTCAAGAAGTACTTGTGAGTCAACCTGTCCAAGAATAAGCACATGAAATAGCAAAGCCCCAGCCCAAGTACGGTGTTCTTTTAAAGGGTGTAGGTTTAATAGTTTTAACTGTCAATGATACGACGGGAGGCAAGTGGCAGTATCCCAGTTTAAGCTTTTTAATGCAAATAGCAGAAACTGCTTTTGGACAGATTCAATCCTCCTTTGGTGAACAAAGTATTGCGGACGCCAAACGCTAGAACAGTATTCCATGATAGGACGAACCAACGATAAATATAAAGTTTTAACTGTGAAAGGATCATCAAATTATTTAGACCAACGTTTGATAAAAGCTAGCACACCTCTGGCTTTTTGACTTCTAACGTTTTGATAGCAGCAGGAAAATACTATATTATTCAGTTTTTTGAAGCAGTTTCTGCAGGGCTAGGATTCTGAGCGTCTTTTGCTAGGAATTCATGAATGATATTGTGCTCAGGGAAGGCTACAGGATGAAGTGCTTTTTCAAGGTACGAATCAGGTAGGACTATTTTAAAAGAAGAAATAGAACGCTTATGCTTAAGTTAAACTTTAAAAAAGCTAAAATTTTATTAGGAGGTACCCTAAGATGGTTTTACAGATGACTCCTGACATCATTAGGAGTCTCTGACTTAAAATATCGACATAAAATCTATAATTAGTATTGCAAATAGGAGGGAATATACCAAGAACATATTAGATTTGAATGGAATAAAAATCCAGAAAGCCGTAATAAAAATACAAACCCTACACAGAATTCTAAATCCCATAAAATCTATACAAATACCCAAACCCAATATCGACCAAGTTACCCACAATACTCTCAGCTATTTTAACCTAATTTGAATCAATACACGAAATTATTTAGACCGAACTATACACAGTCGATTTCTAACAATCAAGCTATGTGGCACGTACCAAATCATTTCGGACCCTACCATTACATGACTGGTTGGTAACCATACATATTAACTTCCCGCTTACCAAACGACTAAGACCATCGGACAGTGAGCAAACAAAAGTGTGTATTGACGAATTGAGATTTTAAGACGCGCACGTGTACGAAGAATAACAACTTAATTATTATGAATAACAGTATTATGACCACAATTAGTACTATGGGTTAATTAATGAAGGGCAACAATAGGTACAAACCATCCAAAATACAAATGAACAAAATCAAAACAGGACATTACCAGCACATAGAATTAGTATACAAAGGTTGCACATAACAAGAAAGGTAAGCTCACTTCGGGCGGAGCCGAAGTTGATATACCCTTGCAGTTAAGACCAGATATATATGGCAAACACCGGATATAGTTGGCCGATCTTTATGAGTTGGCCGATTCTTTATGAATATGAGCCGATCGTTATGAAGCCGATCGGTTTGAAATTTGTTAGGTCGGATTAACTGACCAAAAATATAATATGTACCAAGTTTTAGCTTTCTATCTTCAAAAACACGAAAGTTGGGTCATTTCCAATCGTTCAGTTTTATGGCAGCTTAGGATATAGTTGGCCGATCCTTATAAAATTTGGCATCTTGTAATATTTTGTTAAATATAGCTCCCGTGTAAAACTTGAACTCTCTAACTCTCAAACACCAAAGTAATACCATTTCCGATCCATCAGTTAAATGGCAGCTATAGGATATAGTCGGCCGATCCCGGTCCTTCCGACTTATATACTGCGTGCAAAGGATAGAAGGGTGTGTGCAATGTTTCAAGACGATAGCTTTAAAACTGAGAGACTATTTTGCATAGAAACAGACAGACGGACAGACAGACGGACATGCTTATATCAACTTGGGAGGTGATTCTGATCAAGAATATATATACTTTATTAGGTCGGAGATGTCTTACGAGTAGCAAGCCAAAGTGATGAAATTCTTTTGTACGGATTCTATGCGGTCCTGATGTACTCCATATTGGGGACTCCGGACACATGATCCGTACTTCAGTATCGGACGGACCAAAGAAATGAATAATGTTATGTTTTATGTGTTTTGTTTATGTAATTCAATTTTTTTGGTCACCTTTTAATAAAACCAAGGACGCTTTAGCCTTATTAAACATTGTGGAAATATGGTCCGCAAATTTAAGTTTAATGTATAATAGGACGCCGAGATCATTAACCTGAGTTAATTTTTCTAAGGGAATCCCATATTACTCTCTATGGGAGAGCCTGCAGAGGGCAAGAACGATGAAAAGACATAAGCTTGAATTTTGATCCATTAAGTATTCAGTCGTTAGCTAAACACAATTTTTGAAAGCTATCATGGTCAGACTGAAGATTGGATTGGGCAGAGATGGATTTGTACTGAAGACAAAGCTTTATATCATCTGCATACCTAAGAACTAGAGAGTTCGTTAAAGCAGGGGGCAAGTCATTTTTAAAAAGAATAAATAACAACGGGCCAAGATGACATCCTTGAGGAACGGCAGATGTAGCATGGACCGAGCGGGAATATATATTTTGAAATAAGACTCGTTGTGTTCTTCCATCCAAGTAGCTGGAGATCCACGGAAGAAGATCTATAGAAAATCCCAGCATGTTGAGTTAACTCAACAAGAGTGAGTGATTGACTGAATCAAATGAAAGTCTGTGTAGATAACATCCGTTTGAAATCCATTTCGAAAGCCATCTATGACAAAGGATGTCATCTCCAGCACCACCACGGTGGTGCGAAGCAATGCTGACATGGAGAGATGATCGAAGAGCAAAGGTGTTGCAAATGTGGAGTAATTAATTTGTAAAATAACTTTGGAATTTCCGATATTTTTGTAGTTAGCAACATCCAACTTTTTCCCTTTTTTATGTAAGGGAATTATGAAAGATTCCTTCCGCATAAGGGGAAAAATCAAATTTTCCAAAGATAAATTGAAAAGTCTATGAAGAGGTTTACACAGCGCCCTCGCACAGTATTTTAGCACATAGCCTGGTACTCCATTAGGTCCTGGCGAAAAACGGGTTTAACCCTTAGAAGATCATATAATAAGCTATTTTCGGAGAAAAACGGAAAGAAAATAAGATTTGGTGAGTTGTATGCGTAAGGCTGATCTGTCCATTTAGGCGGAGATAAATTTGTTTGAAAAAATTCTGCAAATAGATCGGCAATCGTAAGCAGGGGTGAAAAAGATAAGAAAGATAAGAAAAAGAAAATGGGTTTACGCTTCGTGTCTACAATGTTATAAAACTGCTTTGGATCCTGAGTAATACAATTTATCAGCATAAGCCTAAATTGGATCAGCGGATCAGCATAATGTACTTGTATAGTAAATGCTTGAGCTGAAGTAAAGCTTGGTTCATTGTCGGTCATAATTGCTGAAGGTTGTGGAAACTGTTAAAGAATTTCTGAAATTTCATATTAAATTTAGTTATTTTTTTTTTTGTACCAAGAATTTCAAATAAAAATCTAAGTAAGCTATGAATATTTGATTATTTGCATAATAAAAATCAATATCAATAAATATCATTAAAATCAAATAAATAACCTGGATGCCCAGTTGTTCGAAATAGATTCCTTCTTCTATTTTGTTTTCTAATTTTGAGTCGTCTGTGTAGAAGCTTATCGCGTTCTTTGGGTATGGGGTCTGTGCATTTCATTCTTTCCGTTCGGTGATGACGGTGCTGAAGAGGTTGTTTACGTGTTCCCTAGATGAAAGGGACCTGTGGATCATTTAATAGAAAAGGGGGGAGTGTCCCGGGTTATTGGGATTCCACTGATGTGTTCTGAGAACGCCACTAATGCATAGTGTTGCCGCTCTCTGAGTTCTCCCTAGTTTTTTTGTGTTTCTTTTCTTAGTTGGGGCTGCCCACCATACCAGAACACCACATAGCATTACGGGTCTAACTATGGGGGTGAAGACCCATCTCACTATGTAGGAGGAAATGCAAAATTAAGCCCTATTGTTTTTTGCAAATAAAGAGAGCTGTCGCCGCTTCATTCGATCTTTCGTTTATGTTTAAGTTCCAGCTTAGCTTTCTGTGTAGTACCACCCCTAGGTACTTTGTGCTTTCGCTAAAGGAGCGCCTCTGGTTATTTAGTATTGGAGCTATAAGGAGAGGGATTTTGTATCTTTTACTAAAGAGAACTAGCTCTTTTTTCTGCGCCTTTACGCCTAGATCGTTGGTGCTTGTCCAGTTGAATACGGTTTGTACTTTTAAGCTCATGAGGTACCTTCCAGCCCACCTTCTCCATCGAATCAAATGCATATAATCGGATTGACTGCTATGTTCCATAAAAGAAAGAAGAGGACTCCTCCTTGAAAAGTCTATGTAGAGGTTTGCATAGAGCCCTGACACAGTATTTTAGCACACAGCCTGGTACTTCGTCGGGGCCCAGTGAATAAACGGGTTCGACCCTTAGAAAATCAGATAATAAGCTATTCTTGGAAGAAAACGGACAGAAAATAAGATATTATGATCGAATGTTGTATGCGGAAGGAGTAAAAAAAAGTATTTACAATACAGTACAATTTTTCTAAGGTGACATTAAGATCGATGCGTGTCAGAATATCGGACCAATCATCGTATCGATAAGGCTATTAAGTTTGTGAAAATCAGCTTTACGTAAACAGCGAATCTTATATGCCACGCATGGAGACTTATGATCGATACCAGAAATGGTTTCGATTGAGACCTCTAGCGTGGGGTAATATGGATCCTCTGGGGTTGAACGGGGGAAAGCTCTGTACCATCAGGTACCATCAGGATCAGATACAAAACATAAGTCTAAAAGCCGACCTAACGAATTTCTAACATGGTTAATCTGACCTAGGGACATGTCAAACATGCCCGCGGTGAAGTCATGGTGAGTGATAAGTGATAAAGATGGTGAGTTATCGACGTTGGACCACTTAAATTCTGGTATATTAAAGTCGCCCACCGCGACGAGCTGGTCACGATCAGTCATCAAATTAAAACCGGATTGAATAGCGGAAAAATTTGGCCAATATGTGGGCGGTTAGGACGAAGGCGGTATATATGAACATGTAATGTATAAGGGTTTCGCGGACACAATGATTTTAATACAAATAAATTCTATGTCACCAAGCTCTTGAGATTTTACCTTTTCAGAAGCAAGTTGGGAGTCTACCTAAATGAGGACTCCACGCCCCTTTGCAGAGGTTGATCACGTCTTAAATTGGTGTACTTACTTGGAAAAACTTCAAAGCTAAAGATCTCCAGCTTTAACGAAGTTTCCCATATAATATGGGAGACATAGAGAGAACCACTTTTAAATCGGCTTTTATTTTGGCTTTAATATAAGCCGAGATATCAATATCTGATGTGTCAGGGGCGAGCCGAGCAACGAATATGTGTTTCGATGGAGGAATCACCTGTAAGGGTTTTGTTGTCGCAGGTACGAGGACTAAAGTATTAGACAGTACCTGTGGTCCGAATGTGCAATACCCTGTTGGGTGGTTAAGGAGGGTTTAACGGGCGTTTCATTCACAAGGACCTGTGGTATCACTTGAAGGGATACAGCGTAGGACATATCAGGCAATTACTCATTTTCACTGAGAAATTCGGATGGCGAATTGTTGTCAGTTCTAGCCCTAGAGGTGGCCAGAGATATGAGCGGCTGCGTTAATGTCGGCTGAGTATGCTGAGGCGGATCACAAACAGCGGATTTCTTACGCTTAGGGGACTCATTTAGCAGCTGAAGGCCGCAAAAACCATTTTACAAAAACCAGTGAATAACTCTTTAAATCCATTCTTAGTCTGTCTCATGAACGACCTCATGTCGTCTTGAGCAGCACGACAATCATCACAACAATAATGTAAACCATGCCTACGGTAAATGGCATCCGAAACTGAGGCAGTGAGTCCGGCACTCTTGCGATGTTTTCACATAGCCAGCAATGAATGGTAGTGTTTGTAGCGGGGCGTTGGTTCCGCAAAAGACTCCAGAATGGGGGTTGAAAATAAAAAATCGGGGGCGTCTTCAATAATTTACAAAAGAAGCGCGTTCAGCTTTATTGGCTGCGTACATCGAATTAAGCACTTAACTTAGAAAGAAAACAAAAGTAATAGAGAAAATACGATTGACGACGGCCGACGAAGGAGCGACAGCGCAAAGAGGGGCGAGCGCGGATGCGCTCTTCAGCGCGGGTGCGCTCTTCAGCGCGGGTGCGCTCTTCAGTGCTGGTGCGCTCTTCAGCGCGGGTGCGCTCTTAAAGTTGCGGCACAACGGCCCCTCACGTAAACATCCTCCCCCCCCTTGCAATCGCTCGGGTTGCAACATATCCCTCGTCGCTAGCTATGCGTCACTGCAGCTAGAGGTCGTACACGGTCGATGAAAGCCCCCGTGTCGAAAATCCGGGTCCCGATGTTGACGCTGTTTCGTCTTAGCAGCGACGATAGGGTGGGCGCAGCGAGCGCGTCCTGCGGGGGCCCTCGAGGAGAGGCGGAAAGTTGCCTAGGCGCGGATGACGCGGGCGGAAGAGCGGTGGACGGCACCCGATGAGTGGCGGACGAAAGCAGTGGATCGCTTGACGACTGCCAGCCAGTGGCGGAAGAATGCCGAGGAGTTGCCGTCGAGCGCCGGGAAGTCGATGGCCGTGGATCGGCTTGTGAGTGCCGGAAAATGGCGGACGCAGGGCGAGAAGCACCCGAACCGCGCCGGGAGTTGGCGGATGACGGCCGACGAGAGAGCGAGACACCAGGTGTACTGTCTCCCGTGGGCGGTGACCGGTGCTCCTTGGTCCCGGGGTGCAGCAGCGTGTGGTGATCCTGACCACACGTCTTACAGCCGTCCCCACGCCGACAGGATCCGTCGGAGTGCTCGTGGGCCAGGCACCTCGAGCAATAGCGGTTCACGAGAACCACTCGGAGCCGCTCTTCGGCACTAAGGCGTAGGAAGCGCCGACACTTCTTCAACGGATGGATCCCATTGCAGACTCGGCATCGGTAGGATAGTGTACCTCGAGTACATCTGCTCTCCAGTGACGGGGCGTTGCGTGGGCGTGGCGACATCGTGCTGAATATGACCTTGGAATCTAGAATTAGACCCGGATCAGACGGATCATCAGCTGATTGCCACCGTGCAGCGTGATGCGATGTGTAAATCGAAGAAGGAGTCGTAACAGAATTATGCTCGCATCCGGAATCGAAACCCTGAACCAGTGAGTCACCGAGGCTGCGGGCAACTCGTGCGGAAAAAACAGACACGCTGCGGGGGTTGGCTGGAGATAATGGGCCTGTCAGCACCCATCCGAAAATGGTCTCCTGACCGAGAAGCGACCCGCAGATGTTAGCCTTGGAATTACCGAGGAGAATGGACGGAAGAATGTCAGCTCCTAATAACACATCGACTTGGGAGCTCTCAAAGAAGTTGGGGTCCGCCAGGGTAATATTGGGCAGCCCCTTGAGACGATCTCGCGAAATCGGATATGATGGCAGATTTCCTGCCAACTGCGGAAGAACGTAAGCCGCAGTCTCTAATTGTAGCCCGGGTCTTGACGGCGACCGAATAGAGAAATGGCACAATTTAGTAGACTGCGCGGAAATGGTTTGATTAAGGCCGGAAACTTGGGCTTGAATCGTCTTGAAGGGAGGCTTGACGAGGTCGAACAGTCGTTCCGTTATGAACGTCGCTTTGGAGCCTGAGTCTATCAGTGCTCGTGCTTGGACGGTGCACCCCAAATGGCACACGTTGATAAGGGCCGTGCCCAGTAGGACGGCTCCTGACCCGGAAGCGAATTACACCTGCACATTCGACTGATCCTCGGGGCCGTTTGTTGACGTAGGCGGACTTGGAGCGGTAAGCTGCGAAGGCGGACTTGGAGCGGTTGCGAATGGATTGCCGCGGTGCAAGAGGGTGTGGTGTCTGCTGTGGCATGTGGAGCAGGTATGGGCGCTCGTGCAGTCTCGCTGCTGGTGCCCTCGGGCAAAACAGTTTAAACATAACTGCTTCCTCCTTATGTAGTCAGAGCGCCCATTTACATTCCTTTCTAGGAAACGCGGACATAAGCGAATGGGGTGGTCCTCCCTCGAACAGAGATCGCAGCCCTTTTGGCCCGGAACCACTCGAGTCTCGTATGAAGTGAGCCTCCGAGCAGGGGCAGTAGGAAGTCCCGACCTTGGCGGAAATTGCACGGAGCCACTAGGCCTGACGTCGTCGATGGCCTCCAGAGTGCGATGGCGCTCTGTCAGGAAGTTGTCTAATTCCTTCCATGTTGGAATCTCGGCCTTATTATGTACGGATTGCTCCCACATAGAAAGTGTGACCTTGGGGAGCTTTGACGAAATCATAAATACAAGGAGACAGTCCCAAGCCTCAACATTAACGGAGCACATTTCTAGGGCTGTCAAACAACTCTGAATGGTTGCTTGCAGCTCCTTCAGCGCGACCCCGGACTCTTGAGAAATAGCCTGGATGTTGAAAAGGATCTTCAACTGGCTGTTGACCAATAGCCGCCGGTTCTCAAAGCGGTCTGTGAGGCTTTGCCATGCGGCGACAAACCCCTCATGGGTAAGCGGAGCCTTAGAAACAATGGCGTGGGCGTCACCACTTGTTTTGGACAATACGTGAAACAACTTCTCTACCGGGGTGAGCCGCGAGTTTTGGATGTAAATGGCCGTAAACAAGTCTCTGAAGGTGGGCCACCGAAGATAATCACCCGCAAAGACCTCGGTATCCACCGGAGGTAACCGGCAGCCTGTAGGCGCGGGCGTGTGGACATTGACGGGAGCCTGAGTGGATTGGGAAGCAATTTTCTCCCGAAGCTGGGCAATACATCTCGAATAGACGGAGTAACAGTAGCTGTACTTCGCTTCCAGCACTGTCGAGGCGGCCGCATTGTCGTCGGACACAGCTAGCAAATCGGAGCAGCTCTCATAGCTCTTCTCCACCTTCTCCCATAGTGCCTGAATTTGGTCCCGATGAACTTCGCACATGTATTGGGAGCCTATTTCCGTTTCTGGTATTGACGGATTCGTTACTTCTTGCCCTTGGACTGGCACTGGTAGCCTTAGGCTTCAAAAGAGGCGTCCGCGGAGATGCGGATTGAGATCTGTCCAAACGGATGGCTGGGATCGACGCGGCTTTTTGTCGTCTCCCGTGGGCATTCTCAGAGTCCAATTCGCTGGTCAGCGCTTGTCGACTGACTCGCGCAACAGGTGCCTCGTACGAAGTGGTGGCCGGTCGCACTAACGTGATGAGAACGGTGAGATCGCGGATGAAAGGCAATTACAAGGAGCAAGTGCGAACTAGTGGCGCCGATGTGGAAAGGAAAGTCGTGTGCGGCACAATTCGAATGTGGAAAGAAAAACTTCAGGCACCAGAAAAACCCAGGTTTGTTCGGATTGTAGGCGGATGTTGCCTGATGCGGAGTAGAAGCAGAGTTGGAGGCACGAGAAATGGAAAAAGTACCGGAAAATTCGTGCTTGTTCGGAAAACAATGATGACGGTCTATATATGTATGTATATTTCGACTTGTGTGGTTCGTACTGAATTTAATATATACTGAGATATTAAATTCTTAACTATTTTAGAATTTGCGGAGCCGGAAGGTGGACTTAACTTTGGCTTGAATTTAACACACAAAAATATAAATAATTAATTTTTGGCTAACTGTCGGATTTAAATATGATGGAGCCAGAAGGGTGGAGTTGAAAATCTTAATTTTTAATCAATTGAGGTTAATTATCACGAAGCTGGAACAGTGGAATTGAAACCTAAATATTTAATTAATTGAATTTAATTAACACGAAGCCGGGAGATGGAATTAAAAATCGCGGCTCTATTCGGACAGAAGGTGGATAATTAAATTAATTAATTATAATTTTCCGATAATTAAATCTTCGACTTTAATTATTGAGTGGCCGGAAAGGTGAATTTAAAAAAAACCTGGCCCTTTGCTTGAACGGAAAATAAGAATTAAATAAATTTTCGTAGTTATAATTATAAATACATAAATTTATAATTAATTTATTTTTAAACTCTTTTGTTACGCAGCCGGTTATGCCGTCGGCACCCTGTACGTACCTCAAAGAAAAATAAACAAAACCGAAAAACACAACACGGCTAGGTCGAGAATTTAAGCGACACAATCACGGATTTGTAGTGAAATGGCGGTTTATAATTGTTGGTTTTAGAAAATGTAATTTTTTTTAAATTTTATCGGCTATATATTTCCTGAAATTGGAGGCAGAAAATATTTGGAAATATATGGACACGCATGCAAGGGCATGTGGGGCATATGATGGTACAGTAGAGCTTCGATAAGTGGACTGTATATGTTAAATTTTATCGGTTATATATTTCCTGGAATTGAAGGCAGAAAATATATGGACATGCATGCAGGTACGGATATATGTAAGGGCATTTGGGCATATGTTGGCACAGTGGGGCTTTGATAAGTGGACTGTATAATTGGGGGAACAGAAAAGTTATGTGGTGTAAAAAATGACACTGATTGAGGAAGATAAAAACAAATATTACGACAGCGGCGGACTGTTCGGTGAATTTGGAAATTCCGGAACTAATTCACACCGGTGGCCAATATTAATTATGCCTTCTTTTTGTCACCACACAATTTCACTGTTCACTTGCGAATTTTTCGCGGATTAATTGCACCAAAAAAATATGTATGTGCGTTTGTATGTATGCGGATGCACATATGCCTCGACCGTTGGCAAGCGAATGAATAACGGAGAGGCCGAAAACGGCGAGGAATATGGGCAGCACACAAAACGGAGACGGATAGAAAAATTTGCCGAATTTTAAGATTATTATAGATTATTAGAAAATCTCAACCTGCCGTTGTGTCGGAAAACTCGGACTTGGAGTTGACACGGAGGGAAAAACAATCTTGCAGCAGTGTGAACGAAATTTAATGTTCGGATCACTGCTGAAGACCGGCAGAGAGATGGGGACGGAAAAATGTACTTATCTTTTGGCGGAACAATGCCGAGAACTGCTGGCAGAAGAAAATCCAGTAATTATCCGGCTCGAAGGACCAATGTTTGTAGCGGGGCGTTGGTTCCGCAAAAGACTCCAGAATGGGGGTTGAAAATAAAAAGTCGGGGGCGTCTTCAATAATTTACAAAAGAAGCGCGTTCAGCTTTATTGGCTGCGTACATCGAATTAAGCACTTAACTTAGAAAGAAAACAAAAGTAATAGAAAAAATACGATCGACGACGGCCGACGAAGGAGCGAGAGCGCAAAGAGGAGCGAGCGCGGATGCGCTCTTCAGTGCTGGTGCGCTCTTCAGCGCGGGTGCGCTCTTAAAGTTGCGGCACACCGGCCCCTCACGTAAACAGGTAGTCTGGGGCGAGGAGATTGTCTTGTTAAAAGACTTCATTAAACAGAGGAGCCTAAGTTCCATTTTAAAAATTATATTATTACAGTTTAATGTAAAACAAGAAAGAAAAGCTAACTTCGTGCGGAGCCGATGTTTATACAGGGTGACAATAAATAACCCGGACAAACATTTTTGATCATAACTTTTTAAGGAACTGTATTTGAGAAAAAATGCAGATACACAACTATTAAATAGGTATTGTGTTAACTTATATTCAGCTGGTTTCGTAGTGGCTTCCTTGGGCTGCGATGCAGAGCCCTAAACGTTTCTGGAAATTTAGCGCAATGGGCCGCAGGAGGTTCTTCCGATAATCGATCCCATTCTCGGAGCAATGATTGCTTCAGCGCCTCAAAACTTATGTGGCATTAAGCACATGCCCTGGACTCCAAAATAGACCACACATTATAGTCCATCGGATTAACATCTGGCGAGTAAGGTGACCATTCACTGCATGTTATTAAGTCCGGGAAATTGGCTTTGCACCAGTCCTGAGTCAATTTGGCTCTATGGGCTGACGCTGAATCCTGTTGAAACGTCCACTCCGTATCACCGAAGTGCTGCTGGCCCCAAGGAAGCACAACAGTTTCCAAAACGTCCCGGCGGTACACTTCCTGATTGATTTTGACCCCTTGATCGATGAAAACAAGGGGTGTTTTGCCAGTGGCGCATATTCCTCCCCAAACCATTAAAGACTGCTCAAATTGACGGCGCTCGATTATTGCAGAGGTACCTGAAGCTTTAGCAGACCAGCTTCTGTCATTTTTAAGATTGTGCGCCTTTTGGATGGTGAATATCTTCTCGTCCGTGAAAAGAATACGGTCCCATTTTTGACCTGCGGCCCGACGCTTTAACTGACGGCATCTTTGGAGTCTCATGCGCTTACTGTCATGCGTAAGAAGATGAATTTTTTGGAGCTTTTAGGGCTGGAGATTAAGTTCATTTTTTGCTATCTACCAAACACTTTCTCGATTCACTCCGATTTCACGGGCTATTTTTCTGACCGAGACTCTGCAATTCCGAGTGATCCGCGTCTTCACTATCTGGCGAATTCTGGAAGTGTTAGCGGTACATGGTCTGCCTCGTCCGGGACGGTCACCTTCAAGGCCAAGCTCATTAAATCGCCGGATAGCGTCAGAGACCGTTTGTTTTGGTATTCCAAGCAAACGAACAATGTCGCATTGGCGATTTCCTTGTTGAAACAGTTTTAAAATTTCACAACGATTTTTAGACATCCCGAAACAAATATCAAATTGATGGGAATCACAAAAATGTAAATATATTTGTTTTAGAAAAGTACAAGCTATCGATAAATGCATTTTTTTAAGGTCTGCATCATAATACATTTATAATAGATTGCTTCAAAGTTTGTCCGGGTTATTTATTGTCACCCTGTATAGCCTTGCAGTTAAAACCGGATATATATCGCAAATATCGGATAAAGTAGGCCGATCCTTATGAGAATATCACAATAAAACCAATTAATTACAATAAAATATCTAAAACAAAGTCCCAAGCTTCTTTCTTTAAAAAAACCAAAGTTGGTATTTCTACCAAATACCGTTTCCGATCAATCACTTATATGGCAGCTATATGATATAGTCGATTCTTATGAAATTTGGCATTTCGTAATATTTTGCCAAAAATAGCTCCAAAATTAGTTTGAACTCGCTAACTCTAAAAACACCAAAGTTATACCATTTCCAATCAATCAGTTATAGGGCAGCTGTAGGATATAGTCGACCGATCCCGGTCGTTCCGACTTATAAATTGCGTGCAAGGGAAAGAAAGGTGTGTGAATTAAAACTGAGTCGATCGCGTATATCAACTCAGGAGGTGATACTGATCAAGAATATATATACTTTATAGGGTCGGAGATGTCTCCTTCACTGCGTTGCACACTTATGCCCAAAATTATAATAGCCTCTGCAATGGTATTCAAATATTATAAAAGTTTAAAAACACTATAGCTTGAGCTGTGCGCTTAAGCGGGAGCTATGGAGAGAGCGAAGTAAAATTGCAGAAATAGAGATAAGACCTCTATACCACACGAAAGAAAAAACAAAAGAAAAGGGTAGAGAAGGTAGGGGAGGTCGTTGCGCCAAAGGCTGGATACGCTTGAGTCCCGAGTCAATCCCCGAGCGAGAAAATTCGGGTGCTAAGACAGTTTTTCTTTGTATGACTCTTTTTGCTTCTGGATTTCGTCTTTCACTGCGAGGATGCCGAGGTCCCGATGGATGTTTTCGTTTCGAACATATCAAGGTGCCCCTTGGGCAATAGTTCTCGAGATTTTTGATTGTGCGCGCTGTATGATGTCTATGTTGCTGCTGCTCGCGTTCCCCCACAGCTGGGAGCCATACGTCCAGATTGGCTTTAGAATTGAATTGTTTAATAGTTACTTGTAGTCCAGGCTGCTGCTAGTAACTGTAGGCTGCTGTGTAGGCTGCTGGCTTTCAGTTTTAAGTGCATCTTCTTGCAATGGCTTACGCCAGGTTAATCGTCTATCCCGTTAGCTTGCGGGATCTGCATAGAGTTAAGTGAAAGTGGAGGGCATGTTTGTCTATGTATGTTTGGTCATTGAGGGTTTTCAATACCGTAATCCGCACCAAAATACAAAGACGAATTAAAGTAATTTTAAACTTTAATGTTAATTAAATAATGGAGAGGGCGGCCCGACCTAGACATTGCGGAGCTAAAACTCTCTAAAACAAGAAAGGAAAGCTAACTTCGGGCGGAGCCGAAGTTGATATACCCTTGCAGTTAAAACCGGATATATATCGCAAACATCGGATTTAGTTGGCCGATCCTTATGATTACATTATAATAAAACCAATTAATTAAATTACAAAATCTAAAAAAAAGTCCCAAGCTTCTATCGTCAAAAAAAACAAAGTTGTTATTTTTACTAAACACCAAATACCATTTCTGATCGTTCAGTTATATGGCAGCTATAAGATATAGTCGGCCGATCCTTATGAAATTTGGTAGGTTGGATCAACTGACCAAAAATAGAATCTGTATGGAATTCCAGCATTCTATCTTCAAAAACACGAAAGTTGGGTCATTTCCGATCGTTCAGTTATATGACAGCTATAGGATATAGTCGGCCGATCCTTATGAAATTTGGCACGTCGTATTGTTTTGCCAAAAATAGCTCTCATGTTAAATTAGAACTTTCTAACTTTAAAAACACCAAAGTTATACCATTTCCGATCAATCAGTTATATGGCAGCTATAGGATATAGTCGACCGATCCCGGTCGTTCCGACTTATATACTGCGTGCAAAGGAAAGAAGGGTGTGTGCAAAGTTTCAAGTCGATAGCTTTAAAACTGAGAGACTAGTTCGCGTAGAAACGGACAGACAGACAGACAGACGGACAGACGGACAGACGGACAGACGGACATGCTCATATCAACTCAGGAGGTGATCCTGATCAAGAATATATATACTTTATAGGGTCGGAGATGTCTCCTTCACTGCGTTGCACACTTTTGGACAAAATTATAATACCCTCTGCAAGGGTATAAAAAGGTCCATTGAGTCGAGCGGCCGAGAGAGAGTGGGCTTGCGACCAACTAAGCCCTTTGTACAAACTTAAGCCTAAATACAAAAACATTACACTAAACATTACATTAACATTATTTAAACATTAACATTAAACCGCTGTGCTGCTGCCTGACGCGACAGAGTAAGCGTTCTATGTTTATACTTATGTTCGTTTATTTTAATGCGCCAGTCGGACAGCCACCTTTCCATTACTATTATATGATTGGGCAGTTGGGTTGTTGCTTGCGTTGGGCATCTGGAGCGACTAAGGATAGCGGTATCGTCGGCGAACGTTTACGTTGTCAGTTTTGCGTTCGTAGGAATATCCGCAGTATAATTACAAAACGTATCGACACGGGCCGAGTGCGCTTCCTTGTGGAACTCCAGCTTTGATGATGAAGTCGCCCGAAATACCTGCCTTGCATATCACTGAGAATACTCTATTGTAAAGGTATGATTCCAAAAGCTTGTGGGTGTATGTTGGCAAATACGTTTTTATTTTGTGCATAAGTCCAATGAGCCAAACTTGGTCGAAAGATTGAGATACGTCGAGGAAAATAGCGCTGCAGTATTCTCGCTGTTCGAAGGCTGAGCGTATTTCGGATGTTAATCTGTTCACTTGTTCGATGGTTCCGTGGTGTCTTCGGAAGCCAAATTGGTGTGCCGGGATAATATTGCAAGCTTTCAGATATGGTATTATGCGAGTTAACAAGCATTTTTCAAACAATTTAGACAAAAAAGATAGAAGGCTTATGGTCTGTATGATGACGGAATTGTGTGGTCTTTTCCAGGCTTGGTATCATAATGATGATGGATTTCTTGGGAAAAAGCCAAGATTAATGATCCCATTAAATAGTTTGCAAATGACCTCTATAACGCATTTTGGAAGTTCGATCAGCATCTTTGGCGTCAGTAGGTCACCACCTTTTTTGGTTTTAGCCCTCTTATGACTTTTTCGATTTCGTTCGGCCGGAATGAAGGTGCAGTAGCCTCTGCTTGAATTTCTGGCACGAGGAATGAATTTGAGGCTGGGTTTGGCTGGAAGAAACTTTGGAGATGTGTAGCGATTGTTTCAGCTTGGTCTTCGTCGCGGCGAGCCCAGCATCGAACGAGTGTTTGATTTGCTGATTGCATTTTAAGTATTTGTTTCGGTCTACTTTCTTCCCATGAGGAGTAGAGATTTTAGATGCCGCAATGAGTACTTCTTCCAGGGCGCTCGTAGTGTAGTGGGAATCCACGTACTTTTTGTATTTAAGCCAATTCGGTTTTGGCATTGTCAGGCTGAAGGGGTGTTCGGTTATTTCTGGGCTTTGAAGAAACGTTAAAAGCATAGGCGAGTTGTCTGATGATAAGTCAGAGACTGCTTTGGCACTTATTAGACTGCGAGGTATGTTTTTTGTCACAGCAAAATCAATAAGGTCTGGATTTAAGTTACAGGTTTAAGTTAAAACTGAAGTTTCTCAAAAATTCGATTCTCAAGCAAGTAAACACCGGTTTAAAAATATTTATCATAAACACAGTGCGCACAAAAAAAACACGACTGTTCTCTTAAGAAAAAGAGAAAGAAGTCTTCCCTGTAAAATTAAATATTAGGAAGTATGCTATATTATTAGTTTATATTCTTTAAGTATTACGTCTTACAAAAATTTACGGCTTTCGTCAAAAGTATAGATATACTTTCTATCCCCTTACCGAAATTCACCGCCGTTGAGCTTAAGGGCAGGAAAAGGTAGGGTACAATAAAATTAGCTTGACCATACTTGAATATTTTCGCAAAGGTTTTTCATATTGTAGAAAATAAAGTACCCTTATATTTCTGTATGTTACAATGCATGCTTGTATAGTTATTGGAAAAAGAAGGAGGTCTTGAAGTTGCTATAATTGTCTCGATCTAGGGAATAGAGAATTAGAAAATATGTATGTATATAAACTTTTTGTTTCTCTTTAACTTCAAAATTAAGTGGCAAATAATATTCCGAAGCATACACACGGTATTTCTGCGTCTCAACAGGTTTTGGGCCCAGGAACTGAAAAATTAAAGTTCGGTGTGTGACTCGAGATAATTAACAATGAGTGCTCTTTGTCAAGTTGATAGGTAAGAGGAGACGAACTATGACACATGAAAAATACAGATGCGATCTGTATTGGTGCATTCCAGTTTTACTTATGGAGTTTCTGTGGAGTTTTACTTATGAAGAGCTAGCTGAAACGAATGTTCCAGAAGAATAACAGGTTGCGACCTTGCACAGTAAGACGTTGCCAACAATAACATTGAGTGTAAAGACATCTCACTTTGCCTACAAAAAAAATTGCTTGATGACTGTGAAGGCATGGACCAAGTTGAAGAAGGTTCATATAGCCATCATCAACCAAGCGGACCTGTACGAAAAGTACAGTTATACAAGAAACTGCTTAATAAACAGATGGAGCAAGGGCAGAGCATGACGACTTGAGAATAGAGAATATGAATCTCTGGTTGCAAACCATACTTGGCAAGTCACTGATTTACCCAAAAATCAGCGAGCCATTGGATGCAAGTAGGTGTTCAAGGTGAAGCGTGATAAAGATGGCCGAAACGAACGTTTTAAGGCTCTACTGGTAGCAAAAGGATGCTCCCAGCAGTTTGGCGTAAATTACCAAGAAACATTTTCGCCGGTATGCCGATTGGAGAGTGTTCGCTTTATTATAGCACTGGCGGCGGAGCTCAAGCTACATCTTCATCAAGTGGATGTATGCACCGCGTATCTCCACAGCGATCTGAGTGAGCTGAGTGAAGCAGCCCGAAGGGTACTCCGATGAAATAAATCCTAATAAGGTATTGCTTCCGTAGAAAGCAATATATGGCTTGAAGCATTTAGAAAGTGCCTACAACGAGAAGCTAAATGGCGTATTGGTTAATATGGGATTTGTTGCCTCTGACCACATTGTGAGAAAGGTAATCTTGCACTTATCCTTGTATATGTTGACGATACACTTATAGCTTGCCAATCGCACTGAAAATCAAGGATTTGCTGAAAATCAAGAGCTGCATCTAACAATCATTCGAGTGCGTTGACAAAGGTCAAAGGACAAAGGTCACCCGTAGTAGGAAAGCTTATGTGGCTAGCTTTTACAACATGGCCAGACATATTGCATTCGGTGCCAAAATTGGCACAACGGAATCAAAGCCCGCATGCTGAACAAATGGCTGGCATAAAGTACATCTTTAGATACCTCTCATCTACGATTGACATGAAACTACACCATCGACAATGTGGTTAATCGTTCTGTGGATACGTGGATGCGGATTGGGCAGGGGATAGGCGTGTCATGAAGTCCTATACTGGCTTCATCTACCTGTTAGCAGCTGGTCCGATTTCTTGGCGTTCGGCGAAAGTGTGGCGTTAAGCACTACTGAGGCGAAGTACATGGCACTATCGGTGGCATTTAAGGAGGCGATAGTCATAAGAAGGCTGATTATGGAGATCGGCTGCGGAGACAACGACACCCAGATCTTCGTGTATGGGGATAATCTGAGTGCGCAGGCGTTAACCATGCGCATCATACTAGAACAAAGCAAATTGATATACGTTATAAATTAGAGTTGTAAAGGAGTAGTTGTTGTTAGAGTAGTTGTAAAGGAAGGACAAGTTTTGTTGAAATATAAATGTACAACTGAAATCATAGCAGATATATTGACAAAAACAAATTCCAAAAATGAAACACAAAGTTTATAAAAATATTTAATTTGTTTTTATATCATATCTATATATATATACCTATATTATAGGGTTATATCAATTATTTTCTCAATATTAATGCATATAAACTTAAAAATTTTAATTTGTCGCTTCGAACTCTGCCGCTCAAAGACAATAACAAAGACAAATTTGGCTAATAATTATTCGAATTTATAACATTAAACTATTTGCAAAATCCTAATAAACAAGAAAGGAAAGCTAACTTCGAGCGGAGCCGAAGTTGATATACCCTTGCAGTTAAAACCGGATATATATCGCAAACATTGGATATAGTTGGCCGATCCTTATGAGAATATGATAATATAACCCAATTTATTATAATATAAAATCTAAAAAAAAGTCCCAAACTTCTATCTTCAAAAATACCAAAGTTGGTATTTCTACCAAAAAACATTTCCGATCGTTCAGTTATATGGCAGCTATATAATATAGTCAGCCAATCGTTATGAAATTTGTTGGGTCGGATTAACTTACCAAAAATAAATTCTGTACTAAGTTTCAGCTTTCTATCTTTAAAAACACGAAGTTATACCATTTCCGATCAATCAGTTATATGGCAGCTATAGGATATAGTCGGCCGATCCGGGCCGTTTCGACTTATATACTGCGTGCAAGGATAGAAGGGGGTGTGCAAAGTTTCAAGTCGATAGCTTTAAAACTGAGAGACTAGTTTGCGTAGAAACAGACAGACGGACAGACAGACAGACGGACAGACGGACATGCTCATATCAACTCAGGAGGTGATTTTGATCAAGATTATATATACTTTATAGGGTCGGTGATGTCTCCTTCACTGCGTTGCACACTTTTGACCAAAATTATAATACCCTCTGCAAGGGTATAAAAATAAATAGTCGTGCAAGGGAAGAATAACTCCATAAGAAAATAAACAAATTATAAACTGAAAAGATGTGTGCAAAAATTAAGCAGGCTAATGTTTACAAAATTACGCGGCTAATAGTTACGAAAGTATACATATACTATAGTTCGCCGAAGTTTTTCTCTCCGTGGAACAAAAAATAGGAGTCAATTATGTCACCGGAATATTTCACTGCCGTCGCCTGGGATTATTGTCAACACCCACATTTTATTAGGAGATTCCTTTCGATTTTATCGGAAGAAATCCTATCGAATCTTGGTGCTCTGCATTCCTTAAATCTTCCACTAGCCGGTTACGTATTCTTGTATTAGCCGATTACAAAATTCCGTGCTAGCCGATTAAATAATGTCGTACTAGCCGCACTGGCACATGGCACTAGCGGGGGTAATAATTCTTCAAAAATCTGCACTGCACTGAATCAAAACATACCCGGCAGAAAAATTACTATAATCACAGTATCAAAGATTCTTGCTAATTTCAATATTTTATAAATGCTTCTTTTGATTTGATTTAGAATTAAAACGAGTTTATTATTTATAATTCTAGACTTTAAATTACAGCCGTATATCTTAAAAGGTTGCGACTTAAGGGGTTATATACAGTGGTACCGCGCAAAAAAATGGAATTTTATCGATTTTTTTTTGACACTAGAAAATATGTATGAAAAATGTTTACCGACGTTGTTTAGTACATGTTTCTGTGTACTTAATTACATTTTTTCATAAAAAAATATTACATAACAAAAATGTTATAGCCGAATTCCCGGATCGTCTTTTTTCGATGGTGTCTTGCGGGAGACATGATATCCCGAAAACGGTTCGTCTGAAATCCAAAATTCAAAAAAATTTAGTTAGTATATTGTATTGTCTAGTCCGTGAACGAAGGATTTTTAAAAATTTTGATTAAAAAACAAGAAAGAAAAGCTAACTTCGGGCGGAGCCGAAGTTTATATACCCTTGCAGTTAAAACCGGATATATATCGCAAACATCGGATATAGTTGGCCGATCCTTATGATGACATCATATTAAAACTAATTAACTAAAATAAAAAATTTTAAAAATGTCCCAAACTTCTATCTTCAAAAATACGAAAGTTGATATTTCTACCAAGTACCATTTCCGATCGTTCAGTTATATGGCAGCTATAGGATATAGTCGGCTGATCCTTATGAAATTTGGCATGTCGTAATGTTTTGCCAAAAAATGCTCTCATGTCAAATTTGTAACTTTAAAAACGTCAAAGTTATACTATTTCCGATCAATCAGTTATATGGCAGCTATAGGATATAGTCGGCCGATCCGGGCCGTTCCGACTTATATACTGCGTGCAAAGGAAAGAAGGGTGTGTGCAAAATTTCGAAACGATAGCTCTTAAACTGAGAGACTAGTTTGCGTAGAAACAGACAGACAGACGGACAGACAGACGGACAGACGAACAGACGGACATGCTCATATAAACTCAGGAGGTGATCTTGATCAAGAATATTTATACTTTGTAGGGTCGGAGATGTCTCCTTCACTGCGTTGCACACTTTTGACCAAATTTATAATACCCTCTGCAAGGGTGTTTGTAGGGGGGCGTTGGTTCCGCAAAAGACTCCAGAAATGGGGATGAAATGATAAGTCGGGGGCGTCTTCAGTTAGATCCAAAAGAAACGCGTTCAGCTTTATTGTGCTGCTTACATCGAATACTGACTTAAAAACTAGTACAAAAAGAGACGATCGACGACAACCAACGAGCGAGAGAGAGGGCACAGAGGGGCGAGTGTGGATGCGCTCTTCAGCGCGGGTGCGCTCTTTAGCGCGGGTGCGCTCTTCAGCGCGGATGCGCTCTTCAGCTGAGCGGCACAACGGCCCCTCACCTAAACATTCTCCCCCCCTTGCAATCGCTCGGGTTGCAACATATCCCTCGTCGCTAGCTATGCGTCACTGCAGCTAGAGGTCGTACACGGTCGATGAAAGCCCCCGTGTCGAAAATCCGGGTCCCGATGTTGACGCTGTTTCGTCTCAGCAGCGACGATAGGGTGGGCGCAGCGAGCGCGTCCTGCGGGGGCCCTCGAGGAGAGGCGGAAAGTTGCCTAGGCGCGGATGACGCGGGCGGAAGAGCGGTGGACGGCACCCGATGAGTGGCGGACGAAAGCAGTGGATCGCTTGACGACTGCCAGCCAGTGGCGGAAGAATGCCGAGGAGTTGCCGTCGAGCGCCGGGAAGTCGATGGCCGTGGATCGGCTTGTGAGTGCCGGAAAATGGCGGACGCAGGGCGAGAAGCACCCGAACCGCGCCGGGAGTTGGCGAATGACGGCCGACGAGAGAGCGAGACACCAGGTGTGCTGTCTCCCGTGGGCGGTGACCGGTGCTCCTTGGTCCCGGGGTGCAGCAGCGTGTGGTGATCCTGACCACACGTCTTACAGCCGTCCCCACGCCGACAGGATCCGTCGGAGTGCTCGTGGGCCAGGCACCTCGAGCAATAGCGGTTCACGAGAACCACTCGGAGCCGCTCTTCGGCACTAAGGCGTAGGAAGCGCTGACACTTCTTCAACGGATGGATCCCATTGCAGACTCGGCATCGGTAGGATAGTGTACCTCGAGTACATCTGCTCTCCAGTGACGGGGCGTTGCGTGGGCGTGGCGACATCGTGCTGAATATGACCTTGGAATCTAGAATTAGACCCGGATCAGTCGGATCATCAGCTGATTGCCACCGTGCAGCGTGATGCGATGTGTAAATCGAAGAAGGAGTCGTAACAGAATTATGCTCGCATCCGGAATCGAAACCCTGAACCAGTGAGTCACCGAGGCTGCGGGCAACTCGTGCGGAAAAAACAGACACGCTGCGGGGGTTGGCTGGAGATAATGGGCCTGTCAGCACCCATCCGAAAATGGTCTCCTGACCGAGAAGCGACCCGCAGATGTTAGCCTTGGAATTACCGAGGAGAATGGACGGAAGAATGTCAGCTCCTAATAACACATCGACTTGGGAGCTCTCAAAGAAGTTGGGGTCCGCCAGGGTAATATTGGGCAGCCCCTTGAGACGATCTCGCGAAATCGGATATGATGGCAGATTTCCTGCCAACTGCGGAAGAACGTAAGCCGCAGTCTCTAATTGTAGCCCGGGTCTTGACGGCGACCGAATAGAGAAATGGCACAATTTAGTAGACTGCGCGGAAGTGGTTTGATTAAGGCCGGAAACTTGGGCTTGAATCGTCTTGAAGGGAGGCTTGACGAGGTTGAACAGTCGTTCCGTTATGAACGTCGCTTTGGAGCCTGAGTCTATCAGTGCTCGTGCTTGGACGGTGCACCCCAAATGGCACACGTTGATAAGGGCCGTGCCCAGTAGGACGGCTCCTGACCCGGAAGCGAATTACACCTGCACATTCGACTGATCCTCGGGGCCGTTTGTTGACGTAGGCGGACTTGGAGCGGTAAGCTGCGAAGGCGGACTTGGAGCGGTTGCGAATGGATTGCCGCGGTGCAAGAGGGTGTGGTGTCTGCTGTGGCATGTGGAGCAGGTATGGGCGCTCGTGCAGTCTCGCTGCTGGTGCCCTCGGGCAAAACAGTTTAAACATAACTGCTTCCTCCTTATGTAGTCAGAGCGCCCATTTACATTCCTTTCTAGGAAACGCGGACATAAGCGAATGGGGTGGTCCTCCCTCGAACAGAGATCGCAGCCCTTTTGGCCCGGAACCACTCGAGTCTCGTATGAAGTGAGCCTCCGAGCAGGGGCAGTAGGAAGTCCCGACCTTGGCGGAAATTGCACGGAGCCACTAGGCCTGACGTCGTCGATGGCCTCCAGAGTGCGATGGCGCTCTGTCAGGAAGTTGTCTAATTCCTTCCATGTTGGAATCTCGGCCTTATTATGTACGGATTGCTCCCACATAGAAAGTGTGACCTTGGGGAGCTTTGACGAAATCATAAATACAAGGAGACAGTCCCAAGCCTCAACATTAACGGAGCACATTTCTAGGGCTGTCAAACAACTCTGAATGGTTGCTTGCAGCTCCTTCAGCGCGACCCCGGACTCTTGAGAAATAGCCTGGATGTTGAAAAGGATCTTCAACTGGCTGTTGACCAATAGCCGCCGGTTCTCAAAGCGGTCTGTGAGGCTTTGCCATGCGGCGACAAACCCCTCATGGGTAAGCGGAGCCTTAGAAACAATGGCGTGGGCGTCACCACTTGTTTTGGACAATACGTGAAACAACTTCTCTACCGGGGTGAGCCGCGAGTTTTGGATGTAAATGGCCGTAAACAAGTCTCTGAAGGTGGGCCACCGAAGATAATCACCCGCAAAGACCTCGGTATCCACCGGAGGTAACCGGCAGCCTGTAGGCGCGGGCGTGTGGACATTGACGGGAGCCTGAGTGGATTGGGAAGCAATTTTCTCCCGAAGCTGGGCAATACATCTCGAATAGACGGAGTAACAGTAGCTGTACTTCGCTTCCAGCACTGTCGAGGCGGCCGCATTGTCGTCGGACACAGCTAGCAAATCGGAGCAGCTCTCATAGCTCTTCTCCACCTTCTCCCATAGTGCCTGAATTTGGTCCCGATGAACTTCGCACATGTATTGGGAGCCTATTTCCGTTTCTGGTATTGACGGATTCGTTACTTCTTGCCCTTGGACTGGCACTGGTAGCCTTAGGCTTCAAAAGAGGCGTCCGCGGAGATGCGGATTGAGATATGTCCAAACGGATGGCTGGGATCGACGCGGCTTTTTGTCGTCTCCCGTGGGCATTCTCAGAGTCCAATTCGCTGGTCAGCGCTTGTCGACTGACTCGCGCAACAGGTGCCTCGTACGAAGTGGTGGCCGGTCGCACTAACGTGATGAGAACGGTGAGATCGCGGATGAAAGGCAATTACAAGGAGCAAGTGCGAACTAGTGGCGCCGATGTGGAAAGGAAAGTCGTGTGCGGCACAATTCGAATGTGGAAAGAAAAACTTCAGGCACCAGAAAAACCCAGGTTTGTTCGGATTGTAGGCGGATGTTGCCTGATGCGGAGTAGAAGCAGAGTTGGAGGCACGAGAAATGGAAAAAGTACCGGAAAATTCGTGCTTGTTCGGAAAACAATGATGACGGTCTATATATGTATGTATATTTCGACTTGTGTGGTTCGTACTGAATTTAATATATACTGAGATATTAAATTCTTAACTATTTTAGAATTTGCGGAGCCGGAAGGTGGACTTAACTTTGGCTTGAATTTAACACACAAAAATATAAATAATTAATTTTTGGCTAACTGTCGGATTTAAATATGATGGAGCCAGAAGGGTGGAGTTGAAAATCTTAATTTTTAATCAATTGAGGTTAATTATCACGAAGCTGGAACAGTGGAATTGAAACCTAAATATTTAATTAATTGAATTTAATTAACACGAAGCCGGGAGATGGAATTAAAAATCGCGGCTCTATTCGGACAGAAGGTGGATAATTAAATTAATTAATTATAATTTTCCGATAATTAAATCTTCGACTTTAATTATTGAGTGGCCGGAAAGGTGAATTTAAAAAAAACCTGGCCCTTTGCTTGAACGGAAAATAAGAATTAAATAAATTTTCGTAGTTATAATTATAAATACATAAATTTATAATTAATTTATTTTTAAACTCTTTTGTTACGCAGCCGGTTATGCCGTCGGCACCCTGTACGTACCTCAAAGAAAAATAAACAAAACCGAAAAACACAACACGGCTAGGTCGAGAATTTAAGCGACACAATCACGGATTTGTAGTGAAATGGCGGTTTATAATTGTTGGTTTTAGAAAATGTAATTTTTTTTAAATTTTATCGGCTATATATTTCCTGAAATTGGAGGCAGAAAATATTTGGAAATATATGGACACGCATGCAAGGGCATGTAGGGCATATGATGGTACAGTAGAGCTTCGATAAGTGGACTGTATATGTTAAATTTTATCGGTTATATATTTCCTGGAATTGAAGGCAGAAAATATATGGACATGCATGCAGGTACGGATATATGTAAGGGCATTTGGGCATATGTTGGCACAGTGGGGCTTTGATAAGTGGACTGTATAATTGGGGGAACAGAAAAGTTATGTGGTGTAAAAAATGACACTGATTGAGGAAGATAAGAACAAATATTACGACAGCGGCGGACTGTTCGGTGAATTTGGAAATTCCGGAACTAATTCACACCGGTGGCCAATATTAATTATGCCTTCTTTTTGTCACCACACAATTTCACTGTTCACTTGCGAATTTTTCGCGGATTAATTGCACCAAAAAAATATGTATGTGCGTTTGTATGTATGCGGATGCACATATGCCTCGACCGTTGGCAAGCGAATGAATAACGGAGAGGCCGAAAACGGCGAGGAATATGGGCAGCACACAAAACGGAGACGGATAGAAAAATTTGCCGAATTTTAAGATTATTATAGATTTTTAGAAAATCTCAACCTGCCGTTGTGTCGGAAAACTCGGACTTGGAGTTGACACGGAGGGAAAAAACAATCTTGCAGCAGTGTGAACGAAATTTAATGTTCGGATCACTGCTGAAGACCGGCAGAGAGATGGGGACGGAAAAATGTACTTATCTTTTGGCGGATCAATGCCGAGAACTGCTGGCAGAAGGAAAATCCAGTAATTATCCGGCTCGAAGGACCAATGTTTGTAGGGGGGCGTTGGTTCCGCAAAAGACTCCAGAAATGGAGATGAAATGATAAGTCGGGGGCGTCTTCAGTTAAATCCAAAAGAAACGCGTTCAGCTTTATTGGGCTGCTTACATCGAATACTGACTTAAAAACTAGTACAAAAAGAGACGATCGACGACAACCAACGAGCGAGAGAGAGGGCACAGAGGGGCGAGTGTGGATGCGCTCTTCAGCGCGGGTGCGCTCTTCAGCGCGGATGCGCTCTTCAGCTGAGCGGCACAACGGCCCCTCACATAAACAAAGGGTATAAAAATAAATATTCGTGCAAGGGAAGAATAACTCCATAAGAAAATAAACAAATTATAAACTGAAAAGATGTGTGCAAAAATTAAGCAGGCTAATGTTTACAAAATTACGCGGCTAATAGTTACGAAAGTATACATATACTATAGTTCGCCGAAGTTTTTCTCTCCGTGGAACAAAATATAGGAGTCAATTATGTCACCGGAATATTTCACTGCCGTCGCCTGGGATTATTGTCAACACCCACATTTTATTAGGAGATTCCTTTCGATTTTATCGGAAGAAATCCTATCGAATCTTGGTGCTCTGCATTCCTTAAATCTTCCACTAGCCGGTTACGTATTCTCGTATTAGCCGATTACAAAATTCCGTGCTAGCCGATTAAATAATGTCGTACTAGCCGCACTGGCACATGGCACTAGCGGGGGTAATAATTCTTCAAAAATCTGCACTGCACTGAATCAAAACATACCCGGCAGAAAAATTACTATAATCACAGTATCAAAGATTCTTGCTAATTTCAATATTTTATAAATGCTTCTTTTGATTTGATTTAGAATTAAAACGAGTTTATTATTTATAATTCTAGACTTTAAATTACAGCCGTATATCTTAAAAGGTTGCGACTTAAGGGGTTATATACAGTGGTACCGCGCAAAAAAAATGGAATTTTATCGATTTTTTTTTTGACACTAGAAAATATGTATGAAATATGTTTACCGACGTTGTTTAGTACATGTTTCTGTGTACTTAATTACATTTTTTCATAAAAAAATATTACATAACAAAAATGTTATAGCCGAATTCCCGGATCGTCTTTTTTCGATGGTGTCTTGCGGTGGACATGATATCCCAAAAACGGTTCGTCTGAAATCCAAAATTCAAAAAAATTTAGTAAGTATATTGTAATGTCTAGTCCGTGAACGAAGGATTTTTTAAAATTTTGATTAAAAAAAAATGGCGAGGGTTTTAACAAAAAATTTACTTTTTCAAGGTATAAGATTTTTGATTTTTATGCTTTACAAGAAAGGAAAGCTAACTTCGGGCGGAGCCGAAGTTGATATACCCCTGCAGTTAAAACATGATATACAATATATCGACAAACATCGGATATAGTTGGCCGATCCTTATGAGAATATGATAATATAACTCAAGTTATTATTATACAAAATCTAAAAAAAGTCCCAAACTTCTATCTTCAAAAATAGCAAAGTTGGTATTTCTACCAAAAACCATTTCCGATCGTTCAGTTATATGGCAGCTATAAGATATAGTCAGCCAGTCGGTATAAAATTTGGTAGGTCGGATTAACTGATCAAAAATATAATCTGTACCAAGTTCCAGCTTTCTATCTTTAAAAACACGAAAGTTGGGTAATTCCGATCTTTCAGTTATATGGCAGCTATAGTATATAGTCAGCCGATCCTTATGAAATTTGGCATGTCGTACTATTTTGCCAAAAGTAGCTCTCATGTGAAATTTGAACTCTCTAACTTTAAAAACACTAAGGTTATACCATTTCCGATCAATCAGTTATATGGCAGCTATACAATATAGTCGGCCGATCCGGGCCGTTCCGACTTATATACTGCGTGCAAAAGAAAGAAGGGTGTGTGCAAAGTTTCAAGACGATAGCTCTTAAACTGAGAGACTAGTTTGCGTAGAAACAGACAGACAGACGGACAGACGAACAGACAGACAGACGGACATGCTCAGGAGGTGATCCTGATCAAGAATATATATACTTTGTAGGGTCGGAGATGTCTCCTTCACTGCGTTGCACACTTTTGACCAAAATTATAATACCCTCTGCAAGGGTATAAAAATGCCGAATGGTCCTATTACGTTGAACAACTTGATTATGTTACCCAGCAATAATATTTTTAAAACAAGAAAGGAAAGCTAACTTCGGGCGGAGCCGAAGTTTATATACCCTTGCAGTTAAAACCGGATATATATCGCAAACATCGGATATAGTTGGCCGATCCTTATGGGAATAGGAATATATACTCCAATTTATTACAATACAAAATCTAAAAAAAGTCCCAAACTTCTATCTTCAAAAATACGAAAGTTGATATTTCTACCAAATACAATTTCCGATCGTTCAGTTATATGGCAGCTATAGGATATAGTCGGCCGATCCTAATGAAATTTGGTAGGTTGGATCAACTGACCAAAAATAGAGTCTGTACTAAATTCCAGCTTTCTATCTTCAAAAACACGAAAGTTGGGTCATTTCCGATCGTTCAGTTATATGACAGCTATAGGATATAGTCGGCCGATCCTTATGAAATTTGGCATGTCGTATTATTTTGCCAAAAATATCTCTCACCTAAAATTTGAACTCTCTAACTTTAAAAATACCAAAGTTATACCATTTCCGATCAATCAGTTATATGGCAGCTATAGGATATAGTCGGCCGATCCGGGCCGTTCCGACTTATATACTGCGTGCAAAGGATAGAAGTGTGTGTGCAAAGTTTCAAGACGATAGCCTTAAAACTGAGAGACTAGTTTGCGTAGAAACAGACAGACGGACAGACAGACAGACGGACAGACGGACAGACGGACATGCTCATATCAACTCAGGAGGTGATCCTGATCAAGAATATATATACTTTATAGGGTCGGAGATGTTTCCTTCACTGCGTTGCACACTTTTGGACAAAATTATAATACCCTCTGCAAGGGTATAACATATGATTATTTCGAACGATTACACAGCCACACAAAAAAACAAGAAAGCAAAGCTAACTTCGGGCGGAGCCGAAGTTGATATACCCTTGCAGCTAAAACCGGATATATATCGCAAACATCGGATATAGTTGGCCGATCATTATGGGAATAGGAATATATACTCCAATTTATTACAATACAAAATCTAAAAAAAGTCCCAAACTTCTATCTTCAAAAATACGAAAGTTTATATTTCTACCAAAAACCATTTCCGATCGTACAGTTATATGTCAGCTATAAGATATAGTCAACCGATCGTTATGAAATTTGGTAGATCGGATTAACTGACCAAAAATAGAATGTGTACCAAGTTCCAGCTTTCTATCTTCAAAAACACGAAAGTTGGGTCATTTCCGATCGTTCAGTTATATGGCAGCTATAGGATATAGTCGGCCGATCCTAATGAAATTTTGTAGGTCGGATTAACTGACCAAAAATATAATCTGTACCAAGTTCCAGCTATCTATCTTTAAAAACACGAAAGTTGGGTCATTTCCGATCGTTCAGTTATATGGCAGCTATAGGATATAGTCGGCCGATCCTTATGAAATTTGGCATGTCGTATTATTTTGCCAAAAATAGCTCTCGTGTCAAATTAGAACTCTCTAACTCGAAAAACACCAAAGTTATACCTTTTCCGATCAATCAGTTATATGGCAGCTATAGGATATAGTCGGCCGATCCCGGCCGTTCCGACTTATATACTGCGTGCAAAGGAAAGAAGGGTGTGTGCAAAGTTTCAAGTCGATAGCTTTAAAACTGAGAGACTAGTTTGCGTAGAAACAGACAGACGGACAGACGGACATGCTCATATCAACTCAGGAGGTGATCCTGATCAAGAATATATATACTTTATAGGGTCGGAGATGTCTCCTTCACTGCGTTGCACACTTTTGGACAAAATTATAATACCCTCTGCAAGGGTATAAAAAGTGTTCGGGTTGGGAGATCAGAGTACCCTATCCCCATGTATTTTGGACCGCTGAACACGAATCTGAAGTCCGTTTTGGTCCTGCACGTGTACGTTTCTTCCTAACCTCAAAAAAAGTTTTACATATTTGGAGGTATGCGACTTTATTTTTAATTTATTGGATTTTTATGAAATTGGGTACCCAGGGGTTTTTGGGGTCGCTGATTACGAGTTTGAAGTCAGATTTTCAAAATTCAAAAATTCGTGGATTTTCATTTTTGAAAATTCGTCCGCCATATTGAATCCGCCATATTGAATTTGGGAAATCTGACTTTAGATTCGTAATCAGCGACCCCAAAAACCCCTAAGTACCCCTAAGATTAAAAATTCGTCCGCCATATTGGATCCGCCATATTGAATTTTGAAAATCTGACTCATGTCCGGTCCAAATTAAAAATAAAGTCTGTCTGATACTTGTTGAGAAATTCACAATCAATTATAAATTACAAAAATAACACAGTAACCCTTTTTGATAAAATATACGAATTAATTACAAAATCAAACATGAAAGAAAAGCTAACTGCGGGCGGAGCCGAAGTTGATATACCCTTGCAGTTTACTTTATTTACTTTTTGTGTATAGTCAACATTATATAGAGATTTCAGTACATCAACACAAATTTACAATATTCTATGAATGCAATAAATATATGTATGTTTTTGTATAAATTTAATACTCTTAAAAATATATGTACGAGTTGATTTGTTGTAAAGCTGGTAACCAAATTACAAATCGGAATCAATCATTTCTCTTCAATAAATGTCTCATAACTTAAGCCTAATTAAGTGAGTGAAAGGAACTTTTATAACACAATGAATTACGTTCAAACGGACTTAGAACTAAAGATTCAACTAAAAGCTAAAGTCACTGAGCCATTTGTGCACTTGGTCCTAGAAATCGGCGCCTGCGATGCCTGTGATTTTGTTCTCTCCATGGATAATGACATCCATTTCGATCTGAGTGATATTCTCGGTCAGTAACTTTTCAATGTTTATGAACTTGGCGTTCGGCTCCTGAATAGAGGTAGCATCCAGGTCCTGATCAACGGGAGTCTAAAGCACCGAGCTGCTTCTTTTGGCACGCTCAAAACGAGCTCGATGAGCCTCTTGCTCGATGATAATCTCATTGGTCACATAGACTTCGCGCCGGATTTGGTCACGGAGCTCCACACTCATGTCCGGAATGCACCAACGGACCAGAATCATCAACAAAGCCACAAAGTTCTCAAAAATCACCACGAAACCCAGTCGGCAGGCCAAAATGATGTAGAACATGCTGCTCATAGTGTATTTTTTCGGCAATGAAGGCGGTTATCGAAAGTCCGTGCATTTGCAAGTAGTGATGTTGGATAGGTCGCCAGCTAAACTGCTCAAGGTGGATGAATCGGAGACTCTAAACTCGGATAAGGTAAAGTCCAAGTAACCATTCAAGGTTCCGTCTTTTGAGACATAGTTTCGGTACACCAATCGTGGAATCATGTCCGATGTAAAGGCAATAATAAATCCATTTGTAATCACACTTAGCATGCCAATGCAATTCAATATCCGCTACAAAACTCCAATATCGCGGACACGCTGGGACACCGGTCGCCTGTGATGGGTCAACATCCAGACGCATTTCCAAAATATTATTCAGAAGCGCATCGGATACAAACCGGATATATATCGCAAACTTCGGATTTAGTTGGCCGATCCTTATGAGAATATCATAATAACAATTAATTACAATAAAATATCTAAAAAAAAGTCCCAAGCTTCTAGCTTCAAAAATACCAAAGTTGGTATTTCTATCAAAAACCATTTCCGATCATTCGGTTGTATGGCAGCTATAAGATATAGTCGGGCGATCATTATGAATTTTGGTAGGTTGGATCAACTGACCCAAAATAGAATCCGTACTTATTTTCAAGTTTCTGTACTTTCTATCTTTAAAAAAAACGAATGGATAATATGGAATGGGTGACGCCCATGCAGAGACTTGGGAGAGGCCCAGACTAAAAATATCATATAAAACTACAATAGAAGGGACATCTAAAACTACAATAGAAGGGGCATGACTTTGGTGAACGTTGCTAGGTAGTATGCAGGGTGACTCTGGGTCCCAAGACCAAATGATAGAGCTTAAGTTGAAATGGCCGTCAGCCAACGGGTACAACAGGGGGACCTACACGCAAGCAATTTCGTTCCGTAACTGTGTACACCGCTGGTAGTGCGACTATACTCTCCACGTGAGGGCGGCTGGTAACAGGTCCCGGTAAGGTCATGTCTCTGCCGAGGATGCTGGCTAATGGTAGTCGGGCGGGGAGAAGAACACTCCCTTCTTTAAATCAGCCCAATACAAGGTTGAACAGCATATGCCGAAGGGTGCGTGTCCGAAGGGGGGCTCGGACGCTAATATGCGAACTCTGGGGGACTAACCGACCTCCCAGTTTTAGCCAGGCTTATCCAGGAGAACGGAACTCCCTAAAAAAGTTCGGAAATGGGGTCAGTGATGCGTCAAACTCCAAGGCTCTCAAAAGCCAAGAAGTTGCTGAGATGGAGAAGCCCCCCACAGAGGGGAAACATCTGGAGGCGGGACGCGTCGATGCGGAGGAAGTTGCCAAGGCTTCTTCTTTCAAAGCGGGTATAGCCATGGGACCACCAAACGGCGTGGAGAGGAAGACCCCAGGGTCAACCTTTAAACCAACCGGCGCCTAAGGCTAACCCTGGTCCGGGAGCGTCTCACTCGACGACTCGATGCGTAAAGGCTCTTACAAAGATGGGAGAAGAGCAGCCTTCATTCTAATGAAGGCGGACCCATCGGCCGAAGCCAACCCGGACCAGTCCGAGATCATAAAGTGGGGAAGGGAGATCCTGCCCGATTTTAAACCGGAAAAGGCGGGTGTGAGGCTGGATCCGAACAAACGTGCTAGGTCAGACCCTGCCAAGGAGATTGCGCAAAGCGTGAAAAGGCAGAGGTCCACGAAGGGAGAAGCCCCCCAGGCTAAAAAGAGGAAGGCCCAGCCAGAGCCGTCCAACCGGTCGTTCGCCGAAGTAACGAAGGGGAGAACCCTAATTGGAGTCCTAGACAAGGGTTTCAAGGATGGGCTCATCCCCAAGGGCCTTTGGAGACGAGTGGTAAACGAGTTGCATGGGCGCTTCGCGGAGGAGATGCTGCGATGCGGAGGGTGTCCAGAATGCGAAGACGCAGGATGGTATCAGGGTAGCGTCAAGGTAATTGCCTGCCAAGACGCGCGATCGGTAGAGACCTACAAGCGTATGGTAGCATCGCTTGGAGAGGTCTACCCTGGAGCTAAGCTAGTGGCGGTTGACTGGGACGAGATCCCTAGCAAACCGAGGGCGCGAGTGTGGCTCACTGAAAAGCCAGCCGACCCTAAGACCATCATAACGATGCTTAGGATGTGCAATCCGATGCTCCCTACGGCGGACTGGAGAGTCGCCAAGGTCCAGGACGCGGTGGGACTGCGGAGGCAGGTCGTCCTCACACTCAACGAGGAGACCGTAAAAGCCCTGGAAGATCGGAGCTCCGGTTAAAGTATGGATTTGAGTATGTGACGGTCCATATCTACAAATCCGATGCGAAGGCCAAGCCAGGAGGTATTGGGCTGGAGGCAGACACGCAAGAGCCAGACTTGGAGGAGCCGACCAAAGAGGGGTACAGAACCCACCTTCATAGTCAAGAACAGAAGGAAAGTACTTGACGTCACTCTTTACTCTGAATACCTAGCAGACAGGATTGTTAGATGGGGAGTCCTAGAGAAACACTCATTCTCGGACCATCGATACATAGAATTAGTGGTCAATTTTGAGAACTTTAATCGACTAACGGTACGCAACCCGAGGAAAGCGAACTGGGTTTTATTTAGGAAAAACTAGAAAGTTCCTTGGGAAAACCTCTGTAGTATGCACATATATTGAATACCCACTGTACCGAGAGTACTTAAAGGGTGCGCACTGTAACACTTTGTTGCCGTGTTTACATAATCCAAAGTCCCGGTCATAAACTCTAAGTGGCCGAAATATGAACCGATCGTTATGCCTTAGCCCGCACACAGAAAGTGCTAGTGTCAGCATAATCGTAACAAACGGTCAGCATATGCATACCCCTCGCGCCTCCACTTGAGAGCGCATAACAACATATATTATTATATTCCTTTATATATAAGTACATAGCCGTCTCTCTGCCGCCGACTGCGAGCAGCGCTGCTACGAGACTTAGCCTTACTTAGACTTAAGAAATATTGTAAAAGAACAGAGACATTTTGACCGTTGGAGCGGCACCTCAGCTGCTCCATCTAAATGATGGAGCGGCACCTTTGCTGCTCCTTCCAAATAAAGACCAACTAAAACCAATCCCCTGGAGTTATCCTATCACATGGCGACCGTGACAGCGATGGAAGGACATCGAGGGATTAAAAGGATGTACCCAGGAGGATACCTATAATCAGAAAATCATTGGAAAATTACTGGAAAATTACTGAAAAATTACTGGAGAATTACTGGAATATTACTGAAAATTACTGAAAAATTACTGGAGAATTACTGGAATATTACTGAAAATTACTGAAAAATTACTGGAGAATTACTGGAATATTACTGGAAAATGAAAAATAAATCGACAAAAATCTGAGTGAGTAGAGTAAAAGCAATGGGCAATCGCGGAGGAGTCGCGAAAAAAATAAAAAAAAGAGTAGCACACCTAAAGTGGCTACTCTACGTAAACACTCCACCTCCCGCGTGGGCTACAGCCCAAAAACTTCAAACAGAACTAGATTTTCTGAAAGAAGAATTATTAAACAACTAGAATAAAAGCCCAAAAATTGCCACCACTCACTCAGTATCGATTAAGAAAATTAATGAAAAAATAATAACAAAACCTCCACCACCAAAGCCATTACCAAAACTAAAAAAAACGTGCCCGAAGGATTGCCCTGGACCACTGGACAGCCCTCACTGCAACCAAACCTGTGCGAGGACCGGCACCGGTAACGCCTGAGTCCAAAAGGCCCCGGACAGCAGCAGCAGCAAATAGAGTGCGGGAATACGCCACCTCCTGCGCCACTGAGGGAACGTCAGCGTAGCCAAACCGGCGACGACCAGCTGACGTGGAAAAAAAAAAGGAAATCAACTGAGGAGAAACTTTTTTTTTTTACCCATGCACTGCGTTGCATAATTTTTTTGATTGCACTGCGATGCATATTTTTTTTTATACTATAATAATTTTAGAAAAATTGAGCGGAACCTCTTTTGCCCAATTTGAAAGTATGGCCCGTATAGCTGTACAAATAATAGGTAGGAAAAATGTTAGATAAGAAAAAAGACAAAATTTAGAAAAAAAATTTTTTTTTATATTAAAGGAAAAAATACGATAAATTCCTAAAATTTATGTAAAATTTTAATGAAAGAAAAAAAAATAAATTCAAAAATAGCATAAATTCCTAAAATTTATGAAACATTTTAATACCCTTTTAATGAGAAGTAATAGCATAAGTAAAACAGATCAAATAAATGATCCTGACTATTACTTCCTAGAAAAATTAAGTTACATTACAAAATATGACTCAGAGAAAAATATAATAGAAATTGGAAAAACAAAAACATATAAAATATCTAAAATGGGTTAAGTAGACACAAAAATTGTAGATTCCACGACAAATGTCGTTAATAAAATTGAACCCGGAAAAATCGATCTTCAAACAATTACAATATTGTTAATGATAATCGTCATTATAATGTTAGCAAGCGTTTTGCTAAAATTATATAAATTACACAACAAATGCTTAAAGAAAAAATTCCAGAGTCAAGCAAATGACCTGGACAAAATCTAAATAAAAAACCCAAAAAAAAAAAACAAAAATTATTGTACACAAATGTAAACACCTACAATCTAAGAAAATGGAATAACAGAAAATAAATATTAAAATATATTACGTAATTCTCTTTACAAAAGTATGGCTAAACTAAAGGCATGGATTGGAACAAATTGTACGAGGAGTTATCTATAATTAAAACCAATTTTGGCAGATCGTACAAGTCTCTAACTCAGAATAGACCCATTCAAAAGAATACGGTTAGGAAGCACGTTGAAATATTAGTAGAGTGCTTTAATGAAGCGCGTATGCTAATACATGATCATAGGGAAAGATTAAATCAAGATCATTGGTCACAGGTATCGAAACTTTTGATACGACTACGATCTAATTTAATATTTATTAAACAAAAGTTCAGTTTAGAAATATCGTTACCAACCGTTCTAAACACTCCAATAGCAGTTGACACTGCACCTGACTCGGAGTCAACAGAAACGAAAGAATCTGAGTCAGAAGAGCTTCCCAAAGTAAACCCCAAAATAGAAGATACAGATTTAAATAATCTTACTATTCCGGCGGTATACACTGATCTGGATAACTCTACAGATTCAGATACTTCGAGTGTCATAGAATACAAGATAGATAAATCCATCACAATGGCACAATCAAATATTGATTTTATTAATACAGCATCTAAGCTTATACCAGTTTTTGATGGTAAGGCTGAAAATTTAACAAGTTTCATTGATGCTTTACAAATAATACAATCAATAAAAGGCGAGCACGAAGAATTAGCTATTTCCATCATTAAAACAAAGCTAAAAGGTGTCGCCAGGAATCTAATCGGTAATGAAACAACAATTACTGAGGTGATTGCTAGACTAAGAAGCAACGTCAAAGGCGAAACTGTTGAGGTATTATCAGCGAAGCTGATGAATCTACAGCAGCGCAATAAAACTGCTAACCAATACACACAAGAAATTGAGCAGATGACGAAAGCTTTAGAAGGTGCATATATATCAGATGGTTTATCTTTAGAGCTAGCCAGGAATTATTCCATGCAGCATGCAGTCAAAGCAATGACTAAAAACTGCACAATTGATAAGGTAAAACTTATCATGCAAGCAGGCACATTCAGTACTATGAACGAAGCCGTTTCCAAATTCGTCAATAGTTGCACTGAAGCAACTGGGCAGTCGACTTTACAGTCGAAAATTTTTTAGGGAAAAGATAATCATGTAGCTGATGCGTTATCAAGAATAACCATCAAAGATCTAAAAAATATAACTAGAAATGTATTAAAAGTCACTACTAGGTATCAAAGTAGACAAAAATTCCGCGCGGAAAATCAAGAACAAGAATTGCCAAGGCAATCTTTAAATAAAGCTTCTAAGCCCAACGTATACGACGTCATAAACAATGATGAAGTACGTAAAGTAGTGACCTTGCAGATAAAAAATATGTTATGTTTATTTAAACAAGGCAGAAAAATTACTGCAAGATATGATGTTAGCGATTTATATACTAATGGAGTTATTGATTTAGATCAATTTTTCCAAAGGCTTGAAATGCAAGCCGGTATACATAAAATCAGCCAACTCAAAGTGGCACCGTGGGAAAATATCTTTGAATATACTTCAATAAATAAATTTAAATTAATGGGCAATAAAATATTGAAAACATTAAGAGTAGCGCTACTCAACCCGGTGACCCAAATAACAAATTTAAAAGAAAAAGAAGCAATTTTGTCTACATTTCATGATGATCCAATTCAAGGAGGTCATACTGGCATATCAAAAACTTTGGCCAAAGTAAAAAGACACTATTACTGGAAAAGTATGTCTAATGATATAACTGAGTACGTAAGAAAATGTCAAAAATGCCAGAAATCAAAAATAACTAAACACACAAAGACCCCTTTAACAATTACAGACACACCAATAAATGCTTTCGACAGAGTGATAGTGGACACTATTGGTCCACTGCCAAAATCAGAAAATGGCAATGAGTATGCAGTCACTTTAATATGTGATTTAACTAAGTATTTAGTTGCCATACCTGTTCCGAATAAAAACGCCAATACTGTCGCTAAAGCAATATTTGAATCTTTTATCCTGAAGTACGGTCCAATGAAGACGTTCATTACGGACATGGGAACAGAATATAAGAATTCAATTATAGACGATTTGTGGGAATATTTAAATATTAAAAATATTACATCCACAGCACACCACCACCAGACAGTTGGAACAATAGAAAGAAGTCATAGAACTTTCAATGAATACATACCCCCTCTATGGCACATATTTATTGTCCATATGAGCTAGTATTCGGTAAAACAAGTAATTTGCCAAAACATTTTAATAGCATAGATAGTGTAGAAGCACTATATAATATAGATGACTATGCTAAGGAGAGTAAGTATAGATTAGAAGTAGCCTATAAAAGAGCTAGAGTTATGTTAGAAGCAAATAAGAATAGAAATAAACTACTATACGATCATAAAGTAAGGGATATAGATATATCAGTAGGTGACAAAGTTTTATTAAAAAACGAGACAGGTCATAAGTTAGATCCTAAATATACAGGTCCGTATATAGTAACGGAAATAGGAGATAGAGATAACATAGTAATAGCAAATAATAAACATAAAAAACAAACAGTTCATAAGGATAGATTGAAAATCTTTATTTCATAAATTGCACTTAGTATGGCCATACAAAGACACACATACATAGATAAATAAATACACATATTCTTTTAATAATTTCATTTTCTATGATTCTAACAACATAAAACAAAACAAATAAATAAAAAAAATGTATTAATTAAAAATTTTTATTATAAAAATAACTTCATTATATTACGTTATTTTTCAAAAGGAGGGAGATGTAGTATGCACATATATTGAATACCCACTGTACCGAGAGTACTTAAAGGGTGCGCACTGTAACACTTTGTTGCAGTGTTTACATAATCCAAAGTCCCGGTCATAAACCCTAAGTGGCCGAAATATGAACCGATCGTTATGCCTTAGCCCGCACACAGAAAGTGCTAGTGTCAGCATAATCGTAACAAACGGTCAGCATATGCATACCCCTCGCGCCTCCACTTGAGAGCGCATAACAACATATATTATTATATTCCTTTATATATAAGTACATAGCCGTCTCTCTGCCGCCGCCTGCGAGCAGCGCTGCTACGAGACTTAGCCTTACTTAGACTTAAGAAATATTGTAAAAGAACAGAGACATTTTGACCGTTGGAGCGGCACCTCAGCTGCTCCATCTAAATGATGGAGCGGCACCTTTGCTGCTCCTTCCAAATAAAGACCAACTAAAACCAATCCCCTGGAGTTATCCTATCACACCTCAAACAAGGGACGTTGACAGAAGGGAAGCCCTGAAAGCCATGGTGAACACGCTTACGGCAGCGTGCGCCAGGGCACTCAATAAAGCTTGTCCCAAAAGCAGATCGGGCAATAGCAAGTCAAAGAAACCACCATGGTAGTCGCAAACACTTGCGCCCTTTAAGACCAAGGCCCGCAAGACCTTTAATTTTGCCAGCAAGACAAACTCGAAGACCGCCTAAAAGACGTATAAAGCGAACCTTAAGAAATATAACAAAGAACTTCGCAAGACAAAAAGGAAGGCCTGGTCCAACTTCTGCACAAACATTCAGCAAACATCAGAAGCCTCCCGACTCCGGAAGGTCCTCGCAACTACTGCACCAAACGTAGGATATATTAAAACCTCAGGAGGTAACTGGACATCGTCCACCCTAGAGGCTCTCACAGAGGCACATTTCCCGGGATGCTCTCTAGAAGATACAACACTGGAAACGCAGAGACAGGGGGATAGCCCCTCCCTCAAGCCCAAGCCTTTCAAATCCCCAGGCCCAGATGGCATTGTCCCGGCTCAACTTATTAAAGCCGGTCCCAATCTGAAGTGTTGGGTCAAGAAAGCTGTCTCAGCAATTTTCAGAATAGGCATCGCACCCGCAATGTGGTTGCGGACGAAAGTCGCATTTATACCCAAGGCCGGAAAACCATCGCACTGCACCCCTAAGGACTTCAGACCAATAAGAATGTCGTCCTTCCTTCTCAAGACAATGGAGAGACTAATCAACCTCCTATTTATCTTACTATAAACCCATATGATATCCCGGGATCACACCATGCGTAAAGAAAGGGCCGATCCATGGAAACGGCACTCCTCGAAAACACTACTTTTGTCGAAAAGGCACTTAGTGACAAGGAATACGCACTCATTGCTTTTCTAGACATAGAAGGTGTGTTCAGCAACATCCTACCAAGCTCGATAATCAATCCGCTGACGGGACTTGGAATAGAAAATCAATCCGTACGCCTTATAAAGCAGTTCCTGGTAAACAGGACTGTTGAGGCGTCACTAGAAAGAGAATCTATTCATAGATACGTCAGAAGAGGCACTCCGCAATGAGGCATTCTCTCATCCCTACTGTGGAACGTGGCGGTTAATAGCCTACTGCGATCCCTTGAAGGGGGTGGTTGCAAAGTTATCACTTACGCGGATGATGTCGCAATTGCCTTCTCAGGAAAATTTCCCCAGACTCTATGTGACCGCATGACGGACAAACTTAGGGTCCTCTCAACGTGGGCAGCTAGAAATGGACTAGGTGTGAACCCATCCAAAACAGAGCTCGTCCTCTTCACCAGGAAGTACAAAATACCAAACTTAAGGCTTCCAAAACTATTAGGAGAAACACTATCTCTTAGCAATAGCGCCAAGTACCTAGGGATTACGCTAGACAGGAAACTGGACTGGAAATCAAACACTATGGATAGAGCCAACAAAGCTACAATCGCGCTCTATACTTGCAGAAAAGCCATTGGCCTTAAATGGGGAATGTCACCAAAAATAGTAAGATGGCTTTATACAGCGGTCATAAGACCCATCCTCTTCTACGGGGTGGTGGTATGGTGGCCTGCTCTCACCAACTCCACAATCAGGGAGAAGCTCAGGAAAACGCAAAGGATGGCGGAGGTCTGTATCACGGGCAGCCTACGTACCACACCGACGGACGCACTAGACTTCATACTCGACCTATTACCAGTAGAGATAGTGGGAGTCAAGATGGCCACGCTATCGGCAATCAGGCTACGAGAGACGGGCGCATGGAAAAGGACTGACTACGGACATACCAAGTTAGATCTGCACCACTGCACTCCAACGGGGGCTACAGACTACTGCGTACCTGTCGATCATCCCACCTTAAAATACAAGGTCTTCATTCCAACAAGGGAGGAATGGGCCACACAAATCCCGGGACCAGCCGGTTCCCTCCATATTTACACAGACGGTTCAAAATTGAATGGCCAGTTGGGAGGCGGTTTCCATTGCAAACGGCTGTGTCTAAATGAGTCCTTCAGACTCCCCGACCACTGTAGTGTGTTTCAAGCAGAATTAATAGCTATCGGAGAAGCACTCAAGTCCCCAGCACTTACTGGCAATCAAAAAACAATCTGTATCTTTTCAGGCAGTCAGGCGGCACTCAAAGGCCTTGACGGATTCTCATCCAATTCCAGGACAGTAAATGACTGTCGCAGATCTCTTAACGAGATGGCAGAGCAGCATGACATCCACCTCATATGGGTGCCCGGGCATAGGGACCATGAGGGCAATTGCGCTGCCGACGAACTGGCAAGAGCAGGTACTACCAATCCTCTCCTCCCGGAGAAGGCATCCCCTTAGCTACGTGTAGGCTTAAATGCAGAGATCACTTTGACCGCGCATCACTGAGGAAATGGAGAAGTCTCCAAAACTGTAGAAACTCACGCATGATATGGCCCATCCGCTCTAGGCAGAGGTCAATGATGCTTATCGCTCATAATAGGCAGGACTGTAGTCTGGCGATCAATGCCATTACGGGACATTGGTTAAAAGGAGCACACGCGGCTAGACTAGCAGTGCCACATTATGACTACTGCAGGAGCTGTGGGGACGTAGAAGAGGAAAAGACAGTCGCGCACCTCCTGTGTTAATGCCCTGCGCTGGGGCGCAGCCGACTCAAATTCTTGGGCGCAGCAATACTCACGGACCTAACAGACCTCGCGGAGATCGCTCCACGCAGACTCGTAGCTTTCATCCGTAAATCTGGATGGGACCGCGAGCCGCCGCAGGAAGAATAAAACACTCTTGGGTACATCAGTAGATAGGAAGGGAGAGGTCCTCTTGTAGGAACCTTGCCTGTGCTGTATCACAAGGAGCCCCAGCGGCTCAAGTGGATGGAGGGTCCTTAGTTGAAATGGGCCATAGATGCCCTGGATTAAAACGGCAAGCTGATACAGTAGAGGGTCAGCCACCGGAAGGTGTAGAGATATAGCCTGAAGAGATCGATGGATAGCGATGATCACACAACCTTCTCGCAGACACTGGGTACTGGATGCATCTCGGCTTTTTCGAAATACTTGATAAAAGTTAGGCTAAAAGAACTCAGAGGAGCTATTGTTGTTATTGAGGCACGTTTTCACAAGGATGATTACATCAAAATCGCGGGCAGAAGAATTCAGGACTACGATCCGAAATTTGGTCCTCGTTCCCGACATATTTTGGAATAGAACTTTTAAGCTTTTAGTGGGGTGCGAAGACGAAAAGCTACAGTCTGAAATGGGAATTGAACGGCCGGGTGGTAATGATGAAAGAAGACTCCTGATACTGGTGCATGTGGAGGCATATAGGAGACTCAACAGTAGACCTGCGAGTGTTCACATGCAAGGCAAATTCAGTTCTAAATGAAAACAAGGAGCATTTATTGTTTGGCACATCCACGCGCAGTAATGGACCTCTCTCACGTCCAAAGGGTAAATAAATATTTCATTCGGCAAAGAAAAAGCATGAGCGGGTGGCCCAACGTCTCGATTACCATCTTCTCGTTATTGCTGAACATTCACAAGTGAAGATAAGATGTGAACAGCTCGCCTTGGAAGTAGTTGTTGTTGGGGTATATCAATCAGCAAACGGAGTAAATTATTTGAGGAATTTAAATTTCATAGAATTCTTTGGTCATTTTTTGATTGAGATGGATTTCGGATTCAAATAAGAAATTTGAAATGTATTGTTTGGTCATTGATGATTTTCTATGCCATTAAATAAAATCAGCTTGTATTAAGTAAAACGTTATAAATATAAAACTTTATTTGGGCAGCATATGAAATTATAATTTATGTTACAATATGTATGTGAAATCCAATTTAGGGTGCGAGTGCAATAGAAAGACGAATGAGAATGGCGCCAACTTTCGAGAATAGGCTGAGCGGATACTCACAAACTATTAATGCCGAATTAGTAAAGCCGAGCGGCCGAAGAGAGTCGGCTTGCGACCAACAATACATCAGCTTATCATTAATTATTATGTTTAAACTAGTCGCATGCTGCTTGACCCGACATTCTCCCCCCAGTTGGGGCTTCTACTCCAACTTCATTCTTAAGGGGCAACAGGCTCAGCTTAGTCACTGCTCGCTTGGTAACGCCAGATGAGGTTTTTATCACCGCCACTCGAAAGATTCCATCTCGACCCGGGACTAACTCCATTATTCTGGCAAGTGGCCATTTCATCGGAGGTAGATTCTCGTCCTTTACTAGCACCACATCGTTCGGGGCCAAGGCAGGACCAGAGGAACGTCATTTGGAGCGCTGCTGGAGAAGGTTTAGGTACTCTTCCTTCCATCGGGATCAGAAAGACTGCTGCAGGAAAGACACGCGCTGCCAGCTCTCCAACCGGTTGAAGTTCAGCTTTGTCACATCAGGCTCGATAAAGCTGACTGACGGACCACCAGTTAAAAAATGAGCCGGGGTCAGAAAATCAAAGTCTGCAGGATTTTCTGAAAGAGACAAAAAGGGTCGTGAAATTATAACAGCAACAATATGGCACTGCACCGTTCGCAGCTCCTCGAATCCAAGAATTGCAGATCCGACAGCTCGGTAACAATGATGCTTGGCGGTTTTAATAGCCGCTTCCTACAGAACACCGAAATGCGGAGATCGAGGAGAAATAAAATGCCATTCGATGGACTCCATAGAGCAAATCTCCAATAGTGCCCGCTCTAACAACCGAGGCTTAGTCCGGAAGCATCGGATGTATTTGTGTATTGCCTTCGTCACGGTTTTTCTCCCCCCAATTGGCCAATATTGGGACCAAATGATTGCCAACAGCGCGCGAGGTCCCGTGTGTAAATTTCGCTCATGGAAGTCAACAATTATAGTCAGCGTAACTAGATGGCTTCTTGGAAGGATAATTTGATGCTGACTATCCAAATCCAACGACGAATATTTTAGCCGACCGGCTACGCGTAACCGAACAAATTTATCCAAGAAGGGAGAGGATGCGGCAAGGGCACTGGATGCCGCTATCTCTTTTTCATTTTGAAGCGCCTTTAAGTCTTCCCAAAAATGCACCTGCCGCACTAGTTGCGATAACAGGTGTGTTCCAGATTTTATATCGCTAGCCGTGACACCGTTGTGGCGAATTCGTTTAGAAAACTTGTATATGTAAGCGAATACCCTCTGCAGCGCTGGAAACGAATTAGTGTACTTAGAAACCGCTGTTATATCCACGTACGGAGACTGAATGAGCAGAACCCTTCCACGTTACTCCAGGGTTGATCTCTCAGATGGGACCGCGGTTGGCCACGGCTCTTGGGATCCAATGAGAAACGGAGGACCTTGAGACCACAGCTTATTCTCAACCAATTCATTGGGAAAAGCACCACGCGACAGGATATCTGCTAGGTTCAAAGAAGTGGGAACATACCGCCACTCCATTTCTATAGTTAGCTTCTGAATGGTCGAAACTCAATTGGCGACGAAAACGTTAAACCGAGAGGGTTCTTCTCGAATCCAAGACAGAGATTCAGCAGAATCGCACCAGCAAAAATACTTTCCAACGTAGACCTTCAACTGTGCTACTTCCGACATAAGTCGAGCCAACAACTCGGCTCCCGATAACTCCAGCTTCGGCACCGTTTAAGTCTTTAAAGGCGCAACTCGGGACTTCGAGCAGAGTAAATAGCTTGCAGATCCTGCGCCCTTGGACACGACATAAACGCATGCCCCATACGCCTTAATGCTGGCGTCACAGAATCCATGGACCTCCATCCGGATTTCGATGTTAGCGCCCATCTAGGGAATTCGACGCGATGCGTACTAACAAATCTGCTAAAAATCATATTCCAGTCGCAGTGAAGAGCTTGAGGCAGACTTTTATCCCAGGACAACTTCTCACGGCACAATATCTGGAGAAAGATCTTCGCCTTTGAAACTTAAGGACCGACAAGTCCTAATGGGTCATAAAGCCAAGCGACTGAAGAAAGAACGATGCGCCTAGTGGGCTTTGAGGATGACTGAATCCCTTCAAAAGAAAATAGCAAGCGGTCAGTTGCAGGATCCCAGGTAAAACCCAGTGTCTTTGTTAAGTTGCTGCCATCATCAAACCTTAGGAAAGACTCCCGATCTTCTTCAGGCACCTTATCCAGCACGTCAGCAACATTGGAGCACCACTTCTTTAACCGAAATTGGCCTTTGGCAAGGATCCCGGATGTTTTATGCATTATGCTAATAGCTTCATCTATAGAGTCGCCTCCGAAAAGTAGATCATCCACATAAAAGTCACGACGCAGAATTTCGGCCCCCTTTGGAAAAATTAATTGCTCATCATCTGCCAACTGATGCATTGTGCTAATTGTGCCGAACTGCTAAAAATGAGGCAGGCTTCGTTCCGTAGGTGACAGTATCCAGCTTTAAAACCTGTAACTCATCCTGGGTGGAATCCCGCCAAAGAAAACACTGAAGATAGCTGTCCTCAGGAAAATCCCACGCAACGATTCATTTTACAAATATCTCCAGTAATGGCCACCCGATGGCATCGGAACCTTAACAGAATATGCAGTAACTTTGGCTGAATAACTGGGCCAGACATCAGCACGTCATTCAGTGAATATCCAGAAGTGGTGACAGCAGATCCATCAAAAACAACCCTGAGATTGGTTGTTGAACTGTCCGCCTTTAAAACACAATGGTGTGGAAGAAAGGATTGACCAGTGACGCTCGCATCAGCAGGGACTGGAGACATGTGACCCAACTTCAAATACTCCTTTATGAAGGCAGAATATTGCTCCTTCAATTGAGGACGGGGACAGAGCTTCCTTTCGAGGGAAAGAAATCGTCGGAATCCAGCCGAGCAACATGTTGCACGAAATGCGCATCGCAATCTAGCTTCTCCTTCGTCCGCTTCACAATAGGCTCGGAGCAGTCTTCGATTTCCCAAAACCGGTGGAGTAGAGAATCCAGCTGATCATTCAGCATTGTTGCGCTCTCCGGAACATCCTTGTGGGCAGTGGAAACGAATGATCTTCTCTGGACATGTGAACCGCCTCCACACACGACCCATCCAAGTCGGGTTTTCTGCAGCAATGGCACGCCGACTGACAGCTTAATTTGCCCAACACACAGCAGCTCGTAAAACAGACTGGCTCCGATAAGAAGGTCGATGCGCTGTGGGCAGAAAAATTCAGGATCAGCCAAAGAAAGATTGCCAGGAATATTCCAACTGGAGACATCCAAACAGCGATGACGATGACGGCGTTAACCAGGGCCGAGTATTCGGAGCAGTGGGACCGCAGGAGAACATCAACAGAGATTCCATCTGTGGCAAACCGGTATCGCCAATACCAGACACCTCCATTAATGATTTGTACCTCCGGAGCTGCAGCTGACTTGCCAGCCGGGAAGTAATCACCTGCACCTGCGATCCAGAATCCAACAGAGCTCGGCATGGAACAAGGGATCCAGTGCGACTACGAACAAGAATGTTCTCTGTAGCAAGCAACGATATATTGCCGCTGCGTCCTTGAGCAACTAGTGCATTAGCAGTGGACGGCGAAGAGGCTACAGGCTCGGCGACCTCGGCTATGACTGACGTGGGAGGACCAAAGGCTGGCCGCTAGATGCCTGCGGCTCCAGAAAATGCAACAGGCTGTGATGCCTCCTTCCACAACTGCTACAATTAGCAGCGAGGCACTCAAGCATGTGATGGCCCGTTTGCAGACACTTCCGATAAATACCGAGTCGCCTGGCCTCCGCCTCACCAAGGACGATCTCAGGGGGCATTGATAGAAATCGTGGGCATGGATGGGACCATCCACCGCATAGTGCACAGGCAGACGGAAGCGAATTAGTAACAATAAAGGATGATCTACTAATCCACGTAAGCACCCGGGGCGTATGCAGCCATGGCCACGTCCATAGCCTCCAGTGTCCTACATCGCTGCTCCAAAAATTCGGCCATCGACTCCCAAGTAGAGATGGCGTCTGAACCTGAGGAGTTTTGACCCTCCTCCCACTTGCCTGGGTAGCTGGGTCCAACCTGGGTGAAGCAGAACTTGAACAATGACAGCTGGCGGCTGGCGATCTGAACTGATGAACCCAAATTCTTTAAGGCTCGCATATGGGCATTGAATTTGTCCGAAAGACCTCGAAGAGATGCTATTGAGCCTTTTTCCAACAGACTGAGGCTCAGAATCTCGTTCACGTGTGCCTGAAATATTAAACGACGGTTATTAAATCGTTTCTCCAGTAAGTTCAGCGCGACATCATAGTTCTCGTCGGAGACTTCCAAGGAACGAACTGCTTCGAAAGCGGACTCCCGAAGGCAAGATCCCAACCTTAGCAGCTTTTCCACCTTACCAATACGAGGATTGTTGCCGACGATTGTAGAGAAGATCGAGTAAAATTCAGCCCATTCCGAATATCCACCTCTGAACGTAGGGAGCGGCAGAAGAGGCAGCACTTGAAAACTTTGACCTAACCCTGGGTCAGCCTGCATGGTGGACATTCCGTTGGCAAGGGTGGAATGGGCAGCAATTCGAGATGAGCCGCCTGCATCGTCGCTACGAGCTCCGAAACAGTCCATCGAAGGTCACTGCTGATCTGCAAAATGTCCAAATCCTCAAGCTCCATGTGGATGGCCTTGAAGTCGCTGAACATGGTGGCAATCTGACCCTGTCGCACGTGTAGCATGGCATCATCCACCTTGGAAACAGGCTGAATAGCTCCTTGGATTCTCTGTAAATCCTGGAGAATACCCTGGGCTTTGCACTTTAAAATAGCACTACGGGTTGGAGTGGGTGCTCCTGTGACGGCGCCGCTGGAGTTCATGATTAATTATATTAAATTCCGAACAACCCAAAGTAAAATTTATTTGCTCGCGGCGAACACGATCTGTCCCACTGCGCGCTCAGAACCGTAGTGGAATTGTGGCACGTATATATATATAAAGCTATCTGCCAGCGAATGCCCTTGCGTTGTGGAAGTATGTTTGTATGAAGTCTATGAGCGGGCGAATGCACTTGCGTTGTGGATCATAAATATGTATGTAAGCTTGCGAACTAACGTTTATGTTTATGTCTGTATGTATGTATAATATATTATATATTATAATTTGTTTATTATTATAAACAAACTTATTAGTCACGTATGAAAATTGTTCACATAACACTGTTTACAAAATTGTGTTTTGTTTTGTTTTAATTTGTTTATGTGTATATAAATATATTAACGATCACGTCGGGGTTCACTAATGTTTGGTCATTGATAATTTTCAATGCCAGTAAATAAAAATCAGCTTGTATTAAGTTAAACGTTATAAATCTTTATTTGGCCGCATATGAAATTGGGATTTATGTATGTACAATATGTGAAATCCAATTTAGGGTGCGAGCGTAATAAGAAGACGAACGAGAGTGCCGCCAACCTTCCAAAATAGGCTGAGCTGATGCTCGCTAACATTAAATGCCAAATTAGTAAAGCTGAGCGGCCGAAAGAGAGTCGGCTTGCGACCAACAAAACATCAGTTAATAATTAATTATTATGTTTAAACTAGTTGCTTGCTGCTTGGCCCGACACTTTGTTTTCGATATTAAATTTATTTTTGATCTCTTTTTACTACTAGAATTTTTGAGTAAGCGTCAGCTGCCAAGTTGGCCGCAGCAGAAGACGGATGAAGAAGGTCATCATCAACGATGTCGAAGTGGAGTGCTTAGTGGATACTGGAGCCGATGTATTTTTATTGAGAAAGAAAATCCCGAATGTCCTCTTGGAGAGATGTACATCGACGCTCCGCGGACTAGGAAAGAAGATCACGTACCCAGTGGGATGCTTTTTGGCTGAGGTTGCAGTAGATCACGAGATAACCGAACATAAGTTCGTTGTTGTAGAGAATGAAAATATGGAGTATGACGCATTGCTTGGATTAGATTTTGTTTCAAATTTCAATCTTACGTTGTCGCAACAATTTCCCGCGGCTAGCTCACCGAAATTATGGGTCTGTTCCACCAAATTTATAGTTCGGCCTGATTGCCCGAGAACGGAATTAATACAGATACCATTAAACTTTATAAACCCGTTATTCAGGGGCTCCGTTGTCGTTGTCGGCGCTTCCCGTTGGCCGTTTCTGCTGCTATGGTCACTGGTTCTGCTCCATCGCCGCCGCTGTTCCTCTTGCTGCATTGCCGTTGGTTCTCCTAAATGTCGCCCTTTCGCTGGCCGCACGCAGGCTTTCCTATCTATCGGAACACACCCTGGGTCGTCTGGCCCTGGTCATCACACGACGGAGCGCATATGCGCTGAAGGATCAGTGATAGGCCAAAGAGGGGATGCCGCGCCTCCGCTACACCAAAACACCGCGCATGCAGCTACTAAATCCAGATCGGAAGTTTCTTAGATCGGAAGGTAAGGCGTACGCCCGACTTGTCACTTCCTCACTTCGTGGCAATGCTACATGCCGTGGTCGGCAATGACCCCACTCTAATACCCTGGGTCTTAGTGAAACTGTCCTGCAACGAATACTTTCTTTGCTCGCCCTTTACACTCTACGCTGCTTGGGCTGTTGGACTCTCCAAAGACGGTCCAACTCAAACTACCGGGTCTTTTTTAGAAACGCTTTAGCACTTGAATGTCGGACTCTCCAAAGGCGATCCTCCAACTCAACGCTACAAGTTTCCTTAAAAGACTTATCTCGATTCGCCCTCCCCCCTTTTGGCTAACTTTCTATTGTTTTACTGCCGCTCCGGAAACCGTTACGCTCCACGTTGATTCTGGAGTGGCGGCGCTTTGCCCCTCACCGCACCTTCTGCCCGCGGCCTAGTCTTCTCTCCGTATTGATCCTTGAGATATTTCCCGTGGTCGCCTGGTTTTTGACCTTTGCTCGACCCCTTTGGCCGCTTCGCACCCCCTCGAACCTTCTTTGCCCCCGGCCACCTGTCTTGGCCTGTGGGGAGACTAAATCTCCTCACACTCCCCCACTGCTTTGGCAAACGACAGAGACGATTGTCGGACAATGTTCCCCAGGTCTCATCGTAAACGCCAAAAAAAATTGATGCCCGCCCATTGTTCCAAAAATTATAATTATAAAAAACTATATCCGATGTTTGCGATATATATCCGGTTTGAACTGCAAGGGTATATAAACTTCGGCTCCGCCCGAAGTTAGCTTTCCTTTCTTGTTAATAATATACGCTTCTATACAATTCAAACAATTTTGTTCATCTTTTAATGGCGCTACCCTCTTTGCCGCCCTCAATCGCTTTCTTGTTTTAATGTATTTTTTTTATATACATAGGAAAAACACGTAAATAACAGGCGAAAAAAAACGGATTTTCTGGAATTTTTGTTGGCCAAATGAAAAAGCCAATCGTAAATTTGTAAATGAGGTTTTATTATATTATATTTGAAGTACAAAAATAATTTTTTTTTAATAAATCAAAAACAAAATGGCGGCTCTGCAGCCTTTATTCGTAGGCCCTATTTTTTTAAAGGGGGTCCATGGCCGAACACCTTACGTCCTTAATTTTTGATCTAGAACAAAAAATCATGTTTGGTTAGTTTCTGTACATCAACGGCTATCGACACACGTAGGATTTTTTCGATATATTGATTTTTTGCAAAATAGGGAGTGGTTGAACAAAATTTTCAATTTTCACGAACAAAAAACCTTACAAAATTGTTGATAAAAAAAAAAGTAAGCAAAATAAAAAAAATCCTACGTGTGTCGATAGACATAGGTATTCTGAGTATACTGTCAAAATTTTAGGTTAAATTTTAGGCAGATCGGTAGGTTAAGAGTTATGTGTCCGGCCAACTCAACAAAAACGGTTTCGAGAAAAACGCGTTTAAAGTTTTAAGTACTGTGGGATATACCTGTGAGGCATCGCCGCAGTATGGAAAATTATACTAGATAGTCTATGCTATCACCTCTATTGGGAATAATTATATAAGTCGGAACGGCCCGGATCGGCCGACTATATCCCATAGCTGCCGTATAACTGATTGATCGGATATGGTATAACTTTGATGTTTTTAGAGTTAGAGAATTCAAATTCGACACAAGAGCTATTTTTGGCAAAATATTACGACATGCCAAATTTTATTAGGATCGGCCGACTAAATCCTATAGCTGCCATATAACTGAACGATCGGAAATGGTATTTGTTAGAAAAATCAATTTTCGTATATTTGAAGATAGTAGCTTTGTATTTTTTTTTAGATTTTTTATTTTTATTAAGATTTCTTCTTCCCAAGTATAAAACACGTGGAAATACCTAGTTACACGTATTCCGCAATCCCTATATTTGAATTAAAGTGAATTTATGAAACTAGTTGAAACCAAAGAAGTGGGAGTTTCATGTGCAATTGAGAGTAGCTGTTTGAATTCTTCCCTGTGTCTCGGCCAATATCAGGTGAGAAAGAGAGACTAGAATTCTTGTGAAAGTTCTAATGGCCGTGTATTTCGCAGAACCATGGAGGCCTGGTATTTTGGCCGAGCTTATATATAAAATATATATAAAAAAAGAAACGTAAGAATCCGATATGAGAAATTTAAGCTACTGAGAATCGTTTTGAAGAAAGAGTAACGGAGCTTCAAGGAATAATGAACCAAACACTGAAAGACCTATTGAATATATTGAAGTAATGAAATTATGATGAATTGCGTCTAAATATTTCTGTCTAGGTGAGGGGCCGTTGTGCCGCTCAGCTGAACTTAAGAGTGCATCCGCGCACCCGCGCACCCGCTCTTAAAAGCTCATCCGTGCTGAAGAGCGCATCCGCTCTCGTCCCTCTATGCATTCTCCCTCTCTCGTCAGCCGTCGTCGATCGTCCGCTCTGGTTTATATTTACGTTTAGCGTTTATTCTTTCTAAGTTAAGTTTAGTACCCTGTAAGCAGCCAAAAAAAGCTGAACGCGCTTTTGTAAATTTACCGCAGACGCCCCCGACTTTTCATTTTCCTTTTTCTTTTCTTACTGGAATCTTTTGCGGCAGCAACGCCCCCCTACATACATTTGGTCCTTCGAGCCGGATAATTCCTGGATTTTCTTCTGCCAGCAGTTCTTGGCATTGTTCCGCCAAAAGATAAGTACATTTTTCCGTCTCCTTCTCCCTTAAATACATATATCCGTACTTGCATGCATGTCCATATATTTCCAAATATTTTCTGCCTCCAATTTCAGGAAATATATAACCGATAAAATTAAAAAAAAAATTTTTTCTTTGTTTTTTTAAACCAACAATTATATACCGCCATTTCACTACAAATCCGTGATTGAGTCGCTTCATTTTTCGAACTAGCCGCCGTCGAAGCCGTGTTGTGTTTTTTTGGTGCTTTTGTTTTTCCCTTGGGGTACGTATAGGGTGTTGACGGCATAACCGGCTGCGTAACGACTACCTTAAAAAAATCAATTAATTATAAATTTATATATTTATAATTATAACCACCACAATTTATTTAATTATTACTTCCGCTCGAGCGAAGGGCCAGGTTTGTTTTAAGTGACCGTTCCGGCCACTCAACAATTTAAATTTAAAAAAAAAAATTAATAATCGAAAATTATTAATAATTTAATTATCAACCTTCTGTCCGAATAGAGCCGCGGTTTCAATTCCACCTTTCCGGCTTCGGGATAATTAAATCCAGTTAATTAAAGATTAAGGTTTCAACTCCACCTTTCCATAATAATTAAATACGACAAATACTCAAAATTAATTATAATTAATTATTTTTTTTATTTTTTTTGCGTGTTAAATCCAAGCCAAGGTCAAGTCCACCTTTCCGGCTCCGCAAATTCTAAAATAGTTAAGAATTCAATATTTACGTACAAGCCCCACTGGTCGAAATATACATATATAGACCGTCATCGATTTTTTTCCGAACGAGCACGAATTTTCCGGTACATGTCCATTTTCCGTCCTCCTAACGCTGCTTCTACTCCGCATCAGGCAACATCCGCCTAGAATCTCAGCAAACCTCGTCCCATTTGGTTGTTTTTGGGGTCCTGAAGTTTTCTTCCACATTCAAATTGTGCCGCATACGACGTTCCTTTCGACATCGGCGCTACTAATTCCCACTTGTGCCTTGTAATCCCATTTCATCCGCGATCTCATCGTTACATGTGTGTGCGATCTCTGTTCGAGGGAAGACCACCCCATTCGCTTATGTCCACCTTTCCTAGATATGGATGTAAATGGGCGCTTTGACTACATTAAGAGGAAGCACTTATGTTTGAACTGTTTCAGCGAGACTGCACGAACCAGCAGCGAGACTGCACGAGCACCCGTACCTGTTTCGCATGCCACAGCCGACACCACACCCTCCTTCACCGCGGCAATCCGTTCGCCACCGCTCCAAGTCCGCCCACGCCGCCTACCGCTCCAAGTCCGCCTACGCCAGCAAACGGCTCAGAGGATCAGTCAAATGTGCAGGTGTATTTCGCTTCCGGGTCAGGAGCAGTCCTACTGGGCACGGCCCTTATTAACGTGTGCCATTTGGGGTGCACCGTCCAGGCACGAGTACTGATAGACTCAGGGTCCAAAGCGACTTTCATAACGGAACGACTGTTCAACGTTGTCAAGTTTCCCTTCAAGACGATTCACGCACAAGTTTCCGGCCTTAATCAGACCATTTCCGCGCAGTCTACTAAATTGTGCCATTTCTCCATTCGGTCGCCGTCTAGACCCGGGCTAGAGAGTGCGGCTTACGTTCTTCCGCAGTTGGCAGGAAATCTGCCAACATATCCAATTTCGCGAGATCTTCTCAAGGGGCTGCCCGACATTCCCCTGGCGGACCCCAACTTCTTTGAGAGCTCCCAAGTCGATGTGTTATTTGGAGCTGACATTCTTCCGTCCATTCTACTCGGTAATTCCAAGGCTAACATCTGCGGGTCACTTCTCGGTCAGGAGACCATTTTTGGATAGGTGCAGACAGGCCCATTATCTCCAGCCAACCCCCGCAGCGTGTCTGTTTTTTCCACAGGGAGAGGTGCCCACACAGATCAGTTCGGAATCGGATGTTCGGAAGGTCATATTCAGCACGATGTCGCCACGCCCACGCAACGCCCAGTCACTGGAGAGCAGATGTACTCGAGGTATACAATCCTACCGATGCCGAGTCTGCAATGGGATCCTTCCATTGAAGAAGTGTCGGCGCTTCCTACGCCTCAGTCCCGAGAAGCGGCTCCGAGCGGTTCTCGTGAACCGGTATTGCTCGAGCTGCCTGGCCCACGAACACTCCGGCGGATCCTGTCGGCGTGGGGACGGCTGTAAGACGTGTGGTCAGGATCACCACACGCTGCTGCACCCCGTGACCAAGGAGCACCGGCCACGGAGCGCGGGAGACAGTACACGGGGTGTCTTGCTCTCTCTTCGGCCGTCGTCCGCCAACTCCCGGCGCGTTTCGGGTATTTCGTCCGCCAGTTTTCGGCACTCACTGGCGGCCATGGCCATCGACTTCCCGGCGCTCGTCGGCAACTCCTCGGCATTCTTCCGCCACTGGCCGGCAGTCGTCAAGCGCTCCACTGCTTTCGTCCGCCACTCATCGGGTGCCGTCCACCACTCGTACACCCGCGTCATCCGCGCCTAGGCAATTTTCATCCTCTCCTCGAGGACCCCCGAAGGACGCGGTCGTTGCGCCCACCCTATCGTCGCTGCTGAAGCGGAACAGCGTCAAAACCGGCACCCGAATCTTCTACACGGGGGCCTTCATCGACCCGTGTACGCCCTCTAGCTGCAGTGACGCATAGCTAGCGACGAGGGATCTGTTGCAACCCGAGCGATTGCAAGGGGGGCAGGATGTTAAGGTGAGAGGCCGTTGTGCCTCTCAGCTGAACCTAAGAGCGCATCCGCGCTGAAAAGCGCACCCGCGCACCCGCGCTTAAAAGCTCATCCGTGCTGAAGAGCGCATCCGCGCTCGCCCCTCTATGCATTCTCCCTCTTTAGTCTTAAGATCAAACCAATATGCACACACTACTTTTAGAAATAAGCAGCACCTATGGTAACATTGCCAATTTTCTTTAGTACCAATTAGACAATGAAACAATCAAGAACAATAAAGTATACAGTGCACTTCAAAAAAGGCTCTACGCATTTAGGATCATTGTTTGGTCTTTCGAGCCGGATGTTTTTTTTTGTTTTCTGTGCATTGGTTCTCACGGTAATTGTTCTTCAATGGAGCAATTAAAAGCATTGGTGAAGGGACGCGCCGGACTCAAGGCCAATATCACACGGAGCTTGGCTTGGGCTGAGGACGCGCACCAATCAGACGCCCCACCGGCGGAGGTGTCGTCGCGGCTGGAGCATCTCAGCACAACATGGAAGGAATTTATTCGATTTGGTGATGAAATAGCTGTTCTTAACGAAGTCGATGGCTATGTGGATCCGGAGCCTGACAACGCTTTCTACGAAGGAAAGTATCTGCGGGCGCATTCATTACTTTCGGCGATGGCAGGTACAAAACCTAGCCCATCCACTGTGAGTAGCGAGAACGGCAGCAACGGGCTACAAATCGACAACGACGCAATAATCAGATTGCTACAACAACAACAACAATTGTTCGAGCAGTTGGCGGCAGATTGAGCCACTGCGCAATTGCCAAGACCTACAAGAGGTGACGTCAGTGCGGCGAATTCCGGTACCGAATCGTTTCAGGCGAATTGCCTAAAATTCAAATTAAACGGTTTTCTGGCAACTATTCGGAGTGGCCAGCTTTCAAAGATATTTACGAGAGCACAATTCACAACAAGGCAAATTTGACAAATACGCACAGATTTCATCATCTGAAATATCTTCTAATCGACGAAGCTAAAAACTTGGTGCGACATCTAACTATTACGGATGCAGCATACAACACAGCGTGGGAGCGACTTAATGAAATATATAATCGTCCACGGCACATCGTGAATTCATTCATGGAGCAGTTTATGAAGCTGCCAGCAACAAACTGGTTTGGATGCCATTGAGGAAACAGAACGAGACTGTTGGATCATCTACATGGCGTTGGAAAAACTGGACGCAGATACTCGACGCAGGTGGATCGAACGCAGTGTGGGGTCAGACTCACCCACACTAGAGGAATTCTTCAAATTCTTGGATGCGCGTTGCGAGGAGCTGGAGCTAAGCAAACGCGAAACAACTGGAAGGAAAACGACCGCCTTTATGGGTGACAAACCAAAGAAAGTCACACATTCGTTGGTTGCGCTTAATGGAAACAAGTGCAACAAATGCTATTCCACAGAACATCGTCTGTAAGGATGTCCACAATTTTTGGGTATGTCTGCAGGACAGAGAATCTCGTTTGCCAAGGATAAATCTGTATGCTACAATTGTCTGAAACCTGGTCATGGGGTCAGAAGATGCAAACCAACGTTCAACTGCAGACAATGTAAAGCTCACACCATTGTAATATGCACATATGTAGAAACATGTAGCGAGGTAACACTGTACCCTGCATGCACATAACAAACAAATAAACCAATTCAAGTGCGCGAAACATGACCGCCCAGTTATGAGTTAGGCTAAGTCAGCGTTCCCACGCTGACCGCATGTGCATAAGACTCACTCTCTATACATTTAAGTATATGTATATACGTTATATGTAATGCAGCCGCTCCGCTGCTGGCTGAACTGGCAGCGCAGCGCGCGCCAAACTTATGTATTTAGACTTAGAGGATTCTTTATATTTTGAATTTAAAAAGAAATAAAATAGTATTCAAAGAGCACAGACGTGCATATATTATTGATCCTTCTACATGGCGATCCTGCCAGGAGACGAACCTAGAATCTTCTACATGGCGACCGTGACAGGACCGGACAAAGGACATCGTCCATCCAAGGACTAAAACCGAGGAGCCCATGGACGAATACATGGCGGAATTTTAAAGGAAAAAACTACAAAAAGTGAAAAAAAGGGAATTTACGGGGAAAAAGAATCTGAGTGAGTAAAGTGCAGTGATGGGTAAACCCGGAGGTGTACAAAACAAAATCGAAAAAAAAAGGGAAACACACCTCAAATGGTATCTGCACTCGTAAACAAGTACATCGCCTCCAGCGTTGTCAAGAAGGCTAAAGTTACAAGCTAAATTTGACTTACTAAAATCAAAATGAACAAAAAAAAATACCCAAACGATCTGAAACTCCCTCAGCCCTCACAAACAAACAAACTGAGCAACGAATAATTAAACCTCCAAGCAACTTCAAAGGAGACCAGAGCAAAATCTAAATGCAAAAAATACCTAATCGCAATACCTACGGAAACCGCAAAGTAACGAAGTGGAAGAAAAAGTGTCCGAAAGACTGCGAGGGACCGCTCTACTCGCCGTACTGCGAGTTTACTTGCAAAAAGGAAGACCGACAGCGCTTCCTAGAGCGCACACCGTTATCGTTGCCAAGCACCTGTGAAGCCAGCACCGGTGCCCCATCAAAAGACAACAGCCAGGACCAGCCCGCTTGACGACCAAGGAGAACAGACCGGCAGCGCTTCCTAGAGCGCCCATCAAATTTTTTTTTCCTTCTTTACCCAATGCACTGCGTTGCATATTTTTTTTGTATTGCACTGCGACGCATATTTTTTTTATATATATATATATAATAATTGTAAAACTGAGCGATATTAATAATGCCCGATTAGCGTGTGGCCTGAAAACCATACAAAAAACAAGAAAGGAAAGCTAACTTCGGGCGGAGCCGAAGTTGATATACCCTTGCAGTTAAAACCGGATATATATCGCAAACATCGGATTTAGTTGGCCGATCCTTATGATTACATTATAATAAAACCAATTAATTAAATTACAAAATCTAAAAAAAAGTCCCAAGCTTCTATCGTCAAAAAAAACAAAGTTGTTATTTTTACTAAACACCAAATACCATTTCTGATCGTTCAGTTATATGGCAGCTATAAGATATAGTCGGCCGATCCTTATGAAATTTGGTAGGTTGGATCAACTGACCAAAAATAGAATCTGTATGGAATTCCAGCATTCTATCTTCAAAAACACGAAAGTTGGGTCATTTCCGATCGTTCAGTTATATGACAGCTATAGGATATAGTCGGCCGATCCTTATGAAATTTGGCACGTCGTATTGTTTTGCCAAAAATAGCTCTCATGTTAAATTAGAACTTTCTAACTTTAAAAACACCAAAGTTATACCATTTCCGATCAATCAGTTATATGGCAGCTATAGGATATAGTCGACCGATCCCGGTCGTTCCGACTTATATACTGCGTGCAAAGGAAAGAAGGGTGTGTGCAAAGTTTCAAGTCGATAGCTTTAAAACTGAGAGACTAGTTCGCGTAGAAACGGACAGACAGACAGACAGACGGACAGACGGACAGACGGACAGACGGACATGCTCATATCAACTCAGGAGGTGATCCTGATCAAGAATATATATACTTTATAGGGTCGGAGATGTCTCCTTCACTGCGTTGCACACTTTTGGACAAAATTATAATACCCTCTGCAAGGGTATAACTAGGCAGGTTTCTTTATGTTAAAAAAAAAAATAAATAATAATTTTATAATATGGCCAAATAAGGCAATTTTCATATTTACACATTCAACCCATTAAATGTTACACATTTACACAAACATAAAGCCCAAAGAAACTTAAGAAAAATAAATGAGCCAAAATAAATGGCAAATTAATAATAAATTGAATTACACAATCAAATTAAGGAAAAATATATTAACGGACGAGAAGACACCCAAAATGGGGTTAGTAGATGTAAAGCAGGTCGACTTTACTGCTAATGTAATAAACAAAGTTGAATCCAAAACAATTGATCTAGAACTAACGAACATCTTATTATTAATTATTGTATTAATAATGAGCGCATATATCTTGTATAAGGCTTATATATTTCACAACAAATGTATATCTAAAAGAGCCATAAACAGAAGCCAGGCTAACGATCTGGACAAAATATAAAAAAAACAGAAAGCACCTACAATAATTAATAATAATGCCTAATAATGCCTATAATAATTATTAAAAAGATGTTCCGTTAATAAATAAAACACCTACAACACCTATAATATGTATATCCATATGGAGATATATTATTTTTAGGATGCTATATTGAAGTACAGAATATATTTTTATAAAGTATGAAGTATAATCTATTTTTATGTCTAATAAAATAGAAATGAAACAAAAATAAATGAATATAACCCTGTCCAAGAAAATATCCCGATAATATTATATCCGTAGTTCTTTAGATAATGGAATGGAAGGAAATTTATGAAAGATTGCATGTATAAAAATTGATTTTGACAAATCTTATAAGTCATTATCAAGATCTAGGCCAGCACAGATAAACACTGTGAATAAGCATGCAGAAATACAGGGTGACAATAAATAACCCGGACATACTTTGAAGCAATCTATTATAAATGTTTTATGATGCAGACCTTAAAAAAATGCATTTATCGATAGCTTGTACTTTTCTAAAACAAATATATTTACATTTGTGTGATTCCCATCAATTTGATATTTGTTTGGGGATGTCTAAAAATCGTTGTGAAATTTTAAAACTGTTTCAACAAGGAAATCGCCAATGCGACATTGTTCGTTTGCTTGGAATACCAAAACAAACGGTCTCTGACGCTATCCGGCGATTTAATGAGCTTGGCCATGAAGGTGACCGTCCCGGACGAGGCAGACCATGTACCGCTAACACTTCCAGAATTCGCCAGATAGTGAAGACGCGGATCACTCGGAATTGCAGAGTCTCGGTCAGAAAAATAGCCCGTGAAATCGGAGTGAATCGAGAAAGTGTTTGGTAGATAGCAAAAAATGAACTTAATCTCCAGCCCTACAAGCTCCAAAAAATGCATCTTCTTACGCATGACAGTAAGCGCGTGAGACTCCAAAGATGCCGTCAGTTAAAGCGTCGGGCCGCAGGTCAAAAATGGGACCGTATTCTTTTCACGGACGAGAAGATATTCACCATCCAAAAGGCGCACAATCTTAAAAATGACAGAAGCTGGTCTGCTAAAGCTCCAGGTACCTCTGCAATAGTCGAGCGCCGTCAATTTGAGCAGTCTTTAATGGTTTGGGGAGGAATATGCGCCACTGGCAAAACACCCCTTGTTTTCATCGATCAAGGGGTCAAAATCAATCAGGAAGTGTACCGCCGGGACGTTTTGGAAACTGTTGTGCTTCCTTGGGGCCAGCAGCACTTCGGTGATACGGAGTGGACGTTTCAACAGGATTCAGCGTCAGCCCATAGAGCCAAATTGACTCAGGACTGGTGCAAAGCCAATTTCCCGGACTTTTTCACATGCAGTGAATGGTCACCTTACTCGCCAGATGTTAATCCGATGGACTATAGTGTGTGGTCTATTTTGGAGTCCAGGGCATGTTCTTAATGCCACATAATTTTGGAGGCGCTGAAGCAATCATTGCTCCGAGAATGGGATCGATTATCGGAAGAACCTCCTGCGGCCCATTGCGCTAAATTTCCAGAAACGTTTAGGGCTCTGCATCGCAGCCCAAGGAAGCCACTACGAAACCAGCTGAATATAAGTTAACACAATACCTATTTAATAGTTGTGTATCTGCATTTTTTCTCAAATACAGTTCCTTAAAAAGTTATGATCAAAAATGTTTGTCCGGGTTATTTATTGTCACCCTGTATTAATAAACCGCTTTAATACAGCGCGTACACTGATACATGACCAAAGAGACAGACTAGACAAAGCCCATTGGTCTCAGGTGTCAAAATATCTGAATAAATTAAGAGACAATCTCATATTTATAAAGCAAAGGTACGACCTAACAATTTCAGTACCAACGATCCTGAACACACCCCAGACAATAGAAACTGGTGAAAAATCAGAATATTCAGATTTATCATCACAGGTAAAAGCTGAAACTCATGACCCTATCTCCACGGAACCCGAAATTAAGGAAAAAGATATAAACAATCTTACAATTCCGGCAGTCCTTATTCAATCTGAATTATCAGACCAGGACTACACAGACTCAGATTTAGACAACAGCATTTTGGAAGTAAAACCTACCATAATGACTGACGAAACAATTGCCCAAAGGGCATACATTGGGGAAATATCGAGTGCCATCCCAGAATTTAACGGGCAAAGGTTACACCTGCAAAGATTCATAACAGCTTTGAGGTTAGTCAACCTAACGAAAGGCACATTCGAAGCTTTGGCTGTAGAAGTTATTAAATCCAAAATAGTTGGATCCACTTTGTACAGAGTCCAAAGCGAAACGACTATAGAAGCAATAATTAAAAAACTGCAAGATACTATAGTCGGAGAAACATCTGACGTGGTTAAAGCCAAAATGGCAAAAATCGGCCAGAAAGGAAAAACGGCAAAAAGTTTACAACAGAGATAGAGAACCTACGGAAGCTTCTAGAAGCTTCGTATATTGATGAAGGTCTATCGGCCGAGCACGCTGACAAATTCAGCACCAAGGAAGCCATCTCCACAATGGTTAAAAATTATGAGCATGGCCGACTTAAAACAATATTGGAAGCAAGTAATTTTGCAACAATGAATGAAGCCGTCACGAAGTACCTACAATGCAGTACTGAAATGACAGGCAATGCAAATTCCATATTATACGCCTATCGAGGAAACTATCGCGGTAATAATTACAAAAACAATTATCGCGGTAGAGGTAATTATCGAGGTAGATATAACAATAACGGATATTACCAAAATAATGGAAATAACCAAAATAATGGTTACTACGGAAACAATAACTAAATAACAATAACTACATGAACAACAACAGACGTGGTGGAAACGATCGCGGCGGACACGGCCGTGGTGGAAACCATAATAATAATGGCAATAATAGCCACAACCATGGCAATAACAACCATAACAATAACGTCAGGATAGTCCATACAGATTCGGGAAACTCCCAGACGCCATTAGGTACACAACAGTAAGAAACACCAAAGTTCACACTATAAATCTCAGTCAAAGTACATTTGTTTCACAAACGTAGCAACAGGAAAAGAATTAGTTTTTCTATTAGATACAGGTGCAGAAATATCCATATTAAAGGAAAATTCTGATGCTTTTCAAAACATCAAAAATAATCAAATAATAAACATACAGGGTATAAGTCAAGAAGTTACAAAATCAAAAGGTTTAACTTCTATTAAAATTCAAACTTCAAAATACATAATTCCACATGATTTCCCTATCGTAAATTTGCAGTTCGCTATTCCATGCGATGGAATACTAGGAATCGATTCTATTAAAAGATACAACGGTCAATTAGACTTCAAGCCGTCTGAAGACTGGCTTATAATAAGACCAAATAACCTGCAATATCCTATTTATGTTCCAATAACATATAGCTCTGGCAATAACTCTCTAATTCTGCCAGCAAGATCCCAAGTCGTCCGAAAAATTGAAATGAATTCAGAAAATGACAGTGTATTAATTCCGAATCAAGAAGTTCAGCATGGTATCTATATAGCAAATACCATAGCAACAACCCAGAATGCATATATAAGGCTATTAAATACCACAGATAAGGATCAAGTAGTTTATATTAAAAATATTCAGCATGAACCACTTTCAAACTACGAAGTAGTACAAACTGACTTAGAAACCCGAGAAAAAATTGTATTATCCAAACTTTCCAAAAACTTCCCTCCTCAATTCAACGAACAACTCACAAAATTATGCACCCAGTATAGTGATGTGTTCGGACTAGAAACCGAATCAATCACTACCAATAATTTCTATAAACAAAAACTGAGATTAACTGATGATGAACCCGTATATATAAAAAATTATAGAAATCCTCATAGTCAACAAGACGAAATTCAAAAGCATGTCCAAAAACTCATTAAAGATAAAATAGTGGAACCCTCTGTATCACCATATAATAGCCCACTATTGTTAGTACCAAAAAAGTCACTTCCAAATTCGGAAAATAAAAAATGGCGATTAGTAATTGACTATCGTCAAATTAATAAAAAACTCTTGTCTGATAAATTTCCGCTCCCTAGAATCGACGATATTTTGGATCAACTAGGTAGAGCAAAATATTTCTCATGCCTTGACTTAATGTCGGGTTTTCACCAAATTGAACTCGAAAAAAGTTCACGCGTTATAACATCCTTTTCAACAAACAATGGTTCATATCGCTTCACGTGATTACCATTCGGTTTACAAATAGCGTCAAACTCTTTTCAGAGAATGATGACTATAGCTTTCTCTGGATTAGAACCTTCGAAAGCATTCCTTTATATGGATGACTTAATAGTCATAGGTTGCTCTGAGAAACACATGCTCAAAAACTTAACTGATGTTTTCGAGAAATGTAGGCTGCACAGCCTAAGGTTACATCCAGAAAAATGTTGATTTTTCATGCATGAAGTGACTTTCCTAGGACATAAATGCACAGATAAAGGAATTTTTCCCGACGACAAAAAAAACGGGCGTCATTCAAAATTACCCAGTCCCACATGATGCGGACAGCGCTAGAAGATTCGTCGCATTTTGCAATTATTACAGACGTTTCATAAAGAATTTTGCAGAATACTCCCGTCACATAAAAAGATTATGTAGGAAAAATGTAAAATTCGAATGGACAGCAGAATGTCAAAACGCCTTCGAACATTTTAAATCAGCATTAATAAATCCAACTCTGTTGCAATACCCAGATTTTAGCAAAGAATTTTGCATAATCACAGATGCTAGCAAATACGCTTGTGGAGCAGTCCTAACTCAAAACAAAAATGGACTTCAGCTTCCGGTTGCATACGCATCAAGATCACTAGCACTACAGAACAAGAACTAGCAGCTATTCATTGGGCAATAATACACTTCAGACTATATATTTATGGTAGACATTTCACTATCAAAACGGACCACAGGGCACTTATTTACTTATTTTCAATGGTAAATCCCAGTTCCAAACTAACAAGAATGAGACTTGAATTAGAGGAATATAATTTTACGGTAGAGTACCTAAAGGGCAAAGATAATTATGTAGCCGATGCGCTCTCCAGAATAACAATCACAGACTTAAAAAACATACAATCAAATATTCTGAAAGTCACTACCAGAAACCAAAGTAGACAAAAATCCTGCGCAGGGAAAGAACAAAAAGAATTGCATAACCGATCTATTGAAAAAGCTTCAGAGCCCAGCGTATATGAAGTCATCAATAATGATGAAGTACGTAAAGTAGTGACCTTGCATGTAAATAATAAGATGTGTTTATTTACGCGCGAAAAAAAAAATTACAGCAATATATGATGTTAGCGATTTGTATACTAATGGAACCCTTGACTTAGGTCAGTTTTTCCAAAGGCTTGAAAAGCAAGCCGGTATTCACAAAATCAGCCAACTAAAAGTGGCACCGTGGGAAAATATCTTTGAAAATGTTTCATTTGATAATTTAAAAAATATGGGCAATTATATACTGAAATCATTAAGAGTAGCGCCACTCAACCCGGTGACCGTAATAAAAAATAATAAAGATAAAGAAGCTATATTGTCTACATTCTATGATGATCCTATACAAGGTGGTCATACAGGCATTACAAAAACCTTGGCCAAGGTCCAGAGACACTATTACTGGAAAAATATGTCCAAAGACATAAAAGAGTACATAAAGAAATGTCCTAAATGCCAAAAGTCTAAAACGACTAAACATACTAAGACCCCATTAACCATAACCGAAACTCCGCAAAGAGCTTTCGATAGAGTAATTGTGGATACGATTGGTCCACTACCCAAATCTGATAATGGAAACGAATACGCAGTAACACTCATCTGCGATTTAACTAAATACTTAGTAGCAATACCAATACCAGATAAAAGTGAAAATACAGTAGCAAAAGCTATATTTGAAAATTTTATTCTAAAGTATGGTCCAATGAAGACGTTCATTACGGACATGGGAACGGAATATAAAAATTCAATTCTTGGGAATTTATGTAAAAATTTAAATATTGAAAACATAACTTCGACTGCACATCACCACCAGACTGTAGGTACCGTGGAGCGAAGCCACAAAACACTCAATGAGTTTATCCGTTCATAAATCTCAGTTGACAAAACGGATTGGGATGTATGGCTACAATACTTCGCCTATTGTTTCAATACAACACCCTCTATGGCACATGACTATTGTCCATATGAATTAGTTTTTGGTAAAACGTCAAATCTATCAAAACATTTTAATAGCGTAAATACAATAGAACCCCTTTACAATATAGAAGATTACGCTAAGGAATCAAAATTTAGATTGGAGAAGGCATTTAAGAGAGCTAGACTAATGCTAGAAGCTCATAAGCTAAAAAAAAAAAATATTTATGACAAAACTAGTTTGGATTTTGATTTAAAAATCAGGTTTTATTGGAAAATGAAACAGGACATAAACTAGATTTTAAATACACAGGTCCTTATAAGGTAGAACAAATAGGAGATAGAGATATCATAACAATATCAAATAATAAGAATAAAAAACAACTAGTACACAAAGATTAAAACTTTTTATTTCATTATCAATTTTAATTTCATAAATATATCACGTATGGACATACATATACACATACATATACCTATACACATACATATACAAGTTAACTGAAGTTAACCAAGCAGCGGCAATGTCCGATTATTTAAGAGCTCGCTCTGGCCAAACTGCTGACACAGCGTCTGGCCGGAAGCCCATGCATAGCGGCAAGCACTGCACATTTGCGTGGCCGCTATGAAATACTTTTTGTTAGCTTTAAGTTTCAGTTTGTGTCAGAGTCTCATACAATAAAGAGCACCATAAAACCAATCTCCGGCACTGCCGTTAACTTGTAAATTCATTTGTTGAATTGGTCACCGCGCCTCAAGGGCCGTGACAACGGGGCAAGTGCTCCCATCATAACTCCCGTCACAGAGCGGATCTTTCCTCGGCAACCGCCAGGGATCTCAACCACTACCTACTAGGAGTAGCCACACCCCCCGGCAACCGCCAGGGGTAATTACCTTACAACATATCTCCAGCATCTACGGCATCACCGACTGCAGCGAGGGATAACCAACAACTACATTATTATACAAATCAATATATATTATTTTACATATACATATACATATGTATATATAAAAATTATATAAAGATAAATATAATAATAAGCATACATAAAATAAACATACATACCTGAGACAAAACAAAAAAAAAATGGTAAAAGTAAAACAAAAAAAAAAAAAGACAAAAAAAATGTAATCTTATTACTATAAATAATATCATGTCTTAACGTTGTAAAATGTATACTAGAAAATAACTCCATTATATTACGTTATTTTTCAAAAGGAGGGAGATGTAATATGCACATATGTAGAAACATGTAGCGAGGTAACACTGTACCCTTCATGAATATAACAAACAAATAAACCAATTCAAGTGCGCGAAACATGACCGCCCAGTTATGAGTTAGGCTAAGTCAGCGTTCCCACGCTGACCGCATGTGCATAAGACTCACTCTCTATACATTTACATAAACTAAGCGTGCATGCTCATGTGACATGCTCGCCCAACAACATACCACCTAAGTATATGTATATAAGAAATATGTAATGCAGCCGCTCCGCTGTTGGCTGAACTAGCAGCGCAGCGCGCGCCAAACTTATGTAATTAGACATAGAGGATTCTTTATATTTTGAATTTAAAAAGAAATAAAATAGTATTCAAAGAGCACAGACGTGCATATATTATTGATCCTTCTACATGGCGATCCTGCCAGGAGACGAACCTGGAATCTTCTACACCAAACACTATTGCATCTGCAAGGTACGCAACACGCAATTGGTACAATCGCTCAAACTGGTGAGGATCAGGATGATCCAAACGCACACAACTCACCGGTGACTATTAGTCACATAGCACAAGCAGAAGGCTCCGCAGCAATTTTATGTGCACAAGGCACTTCAAGTTCAACAAATGGATGGAACAGAAGCACCCTGCCCACGGCTATGGTCAACGTTCGAAACGCTAACGGGGATTTGGTAGCATGCCGACTCCTTTTGGACACAGGCTCAGAACTGTCATAAGTATCTGAACGCTGTATACACGCACTTGGTTTGGCTCGTACGCCATCCCGCATATTGGTCACGGGAATTTCATCAATTAAAGCAGACACAACAAGGGGATGCAGCACACTACGTATCCAATCCCGTATATCAGAGGATCAACTGGTTGTCCAGGCTCACGTGCTTGGAAAGATCACCTCATCATTGGAAAGGCAGAGCATCGACGCGTCGGCACTACAAGTCTTTAACAATCTACAACTAGCAGATTCACAATTCAGTACTAGTGGCCCAGTCGATATTATTTTGGGCAGTGAGCACTGGGACTGGGAGAAAGATATTTGACAACAAGCTAATCGCTATTTCATCAATTTTTGGATGGGTGATCACATCACTGTTTGCACCACGGCCGAGCAACACTATGGCCCTCACAACAACAATCGACATTGATGCCACTCTCAGACGATTCTGGGAGCTGGAAAGCATTCATCGCAAGGCAGAAGTTCAACCTGAGGACGTAGAGGTCGAGAAACACTGTCTCACCTCACACACTCGAGACGATAATGGCAAATACATCGTGGAGCTTCCTTTTAAGTCCTCAGATCCCGAAATCAGATTCAAATCGGTTGAACGCCGTTTAGCACAAAATCATAAGCTACGTAAGGATTACGTAAACTTCATGAGGGAACATAAAAGTCTAGGACACATGCGAGAAATCTCACTGAGCGAAATTCCCAACGAAAGGAATTTCTATTTACCTCATCATCCTGTATTGGGTCGAAAACTCAGAGTAGTCTTCGACGGCTCATACCGGGATGCCAAGGGCAAGGCGTTAAACGATACAATATCAATCGGCCGTTTCAGAGAATTGTATGGCGAGAGGATTCATCAGATCCCATCAAGCACTTCCAACTTTGTACGGTGACGTATGGAACATCATGCGCACCATTCCTATTAGCTCGAGTACTCAAACAACAGGCTGCTGACCACCAGAAGGAGTTTCCAACTGCAGCAAAAATCTTGATGGAAGACTTCTATGTGGATGACGTTCTCACTGGATCCAAAAGTGAGGATGAGCTGCGACGCAATCGGGACGAACTCGTCCAACAATGTCCTGTGCTAAGCTAGAGCTCGGGAAATGGGTATTGAATACCAAATACATTGAATCGGAGGATAACACAGATTCCTCACACTCATCAGTAAAGGTTCAAGGGCTGCATTGGCACCCTAAGAAGGACACATTGTCTTACAATGAGAATCTAGCAATGAGTCCAAACTGCACCAAGGGGCAAGTGTTGTCGGATGTGTAACGCATATTCGACCCTCTCGGTCTATTAGAACCAACCGTAGTTCAATTCAAAATACTATTTCAAAAACTGTGGCTGTTGAATTTGAATTGGGACGACGAACTATCAAACAAATTAGCCGACAAGTGGCTCAAATGGCGATCAGATTTAGAAAACCTACCACAATGCCAGACACCACGCTTGGTTGAGAGCGACACCGACAAGATCAAATTGCACGGATTTTCAGACGCATCCACGAAAGCATATGCAGCCGTAGTTTACAGCCGAATGGTTAAGGACGATGGAACCATTTCGGTAGCCATACTTGCAGCAAAAACAAGGGTGGCACCTTTTAAACAACAATCTCTGCCACGCCTGGAGCTGTGCGGTGCACTTCTTCTGAGCCAACTTTTGCAATCCATCAAGGCTGTATTAAAACACAAGGATTTAACAATCTATGCATGGAGCGACTCCACAATAGTCCTATCATGGCTAGCTTACTCACCAGCCCAACTAAAGACGTTTATTGGGAACCGCACCGCCGAGATCTTGGAAACCATACCTGAGCATGCGTGGCGGCATGTGGACTTAAAATCGAACCCACCGGATTGTGCATCCCGGGGCTTGGGAGTATCCGAGCTCATTGACTTCCAATTGTGGTGGAAGGGTCCTTCATGGCTGAGGGACCAGGATCAATTTTTGGTAAAGTTGAACAATTCTCACATCTGTTCTTCACTTTTAGACAAAAGCATACAAAGTGAGATAAAAGCTAACTGCCTTGCTGCGCAGGTAATTGTCACAACGGACAATCTTTCTGGAATCTGGAGTTTCATCTCTCTTCGTCATTGTCCGGCAACGATATTGGATTTTTGGCGCCCGGAATCTGATACGCAAAATCAAACACAGCTGTTTGGCGTGCTTTCGACAAAGACAACACACAATGCATCAACGTATGGCAGATCTACCCAGCGTACGTACACAGGATGGATGCGACTATGCAGGACCAATTCTTCTGAAAGACGCTAAGGAGCGCAAGCCGCGCATGAGCAAGGGCTATATGCCTATTCGTATGTATGGTTACGTCGGCGATCCATCTAGAACTCGCCACCGACTTATCTACAGAAACATTTCTAGCGGTATTGAGACGATTTTTCTCTATACGAGGCAAATGTACTCGCATGTACAGCGACAACGGAACAAATTTCATCGGAGCCAGGAGATCCCTGGATGAAATGCAGCAGCTACTGAGCTCAACACAACACAAGGATCACGTAGCGAACTCCCTAGCAGACGAAGGTATCCAATGGACCTTCATCCCACCTCGTGCTCCGCATTGGGGAGGAAAGTGGGAATCAGCAGTTCGATGTGTCAAACTGCATCTTCGACGAGTCATTGGCAGCAGCACACTAACCCATGAGCAAATGCGCACCTTGCTGGCGCAGATCAGTGCGGTTGTCAACTCAAGACCCTTATGCTACACATCGGATACAGACAGCAACTATCTGTCACCAGCCCATTTCCTGATCGGACGACCAATTACGACGATCCCGGAGGCGGATCTTGGCCACATTCCTGTGGGCCGTTTGGGATACTGGCAGAGTATACAATCGATGTACTAAGGCTTCTGGAAACAATGGCACCAGAAGTACCTGACTAGTCTTCAGCAGCGACCAAAGTGGACCAAGGCAACAACCAACATCAAGATTGGCAGCGTTGTGCTCGTCAAGGAGTCCAACACACCACCAGCATCATGACACTTAGCGTGGGTGATCGAAACCTACCCAGGAAGGGACAACATCGTGCGAGCAGTAAGGCTCAAAATGGCATCAGGAGAATTGACCCAGTCAATAACGAATGTTGCGGAATTGCCTCATTGAGAAACCGTGTTTCAGGGTGGGCCGGGATGTTTGAAAACTATCGCTTAGGTATTCAGTTTAGCTCATATTGTCAACTTTATATTTTAGTCTTAAGATCAAAACAATGTGTACAAACTACTTTTAGAAATAAGCAGCACCATGGTAACATTGTCAATTTTCTTTAGTAGACAGCGAAACAATCAAGAACAATAAAATATACAATCCACTATCAAAAAGGCTCTACGCATTTAGGATCACTCACTTTTATTAAATATTTCTTATTTCTTGTATCATCAATATCAGTCTTTGATTTTTCGTCCTGAGTCTATATCGGCACGTCAGCAACTGAATGTAATTCCTAATATTAGTTTCGAAAAACAATTAAAATTGGAGATAATTTTTGCTGAGCATTCTTGGCAAGACTCTCTTTTATTTGACAGTTTCCAGAATAGTTCAATAGATAAAATTCAAGGAATGTAGGATAACCTAGCTGAATAGTTAGATTAGCTCGTCTCGGAGTAAAACCCCAACAACCATGAAAAATAAATCACTAGCAAAAAAAAATATAAACATAAATAGTGGCAGTAAGACGCAGTCTAGAAAACTTGGTAGCACGAATATCCAATGAGAGAGATACTACAATAAGCTGCTCCATCGAAGTGGTGCGAGATCAGGTTGAAAGCCAGAATTCGACTAATGCAGAAGCGAACGTTTCCCACGCTAGGAAAACCAGAGCTGTTGGAAACAATAGCGCAACTACTGGAACAATTCCTAGATACAGACCTAATACCCGATCTCACCAAAGACCGAATGCAAATGTAAGCCCCCGAACGAGTCTAGGAGCTACATCGCGTCAGGATGTAACAAATACTGAGGCTAATGCTCATGTCAATGGTATTAGTGAAGAAAGAATTCAACAATTGATAGCAAGTTCATAGAACTCCATATGACTCCATAGAGTCATATCGTATAAACATGGCAGCAACCTTATCCGAAGAAGTTCGTACAACCCTTGTTGTTGGAACATCATGCGCACCATTCCTAGCAGCTCGAGTACTCAAACAACAGGCTGCTGACCACCAGAAGGAGTTTCCATTTGCAGCAAAAATCTTGATGGAAGACTTCTATGTGGATGACGTTCTCACTGGATCCAAAAGTGAGGATGAGCTGCGACGCAATCGGGACGAACTCGTCCAACAATATCCTGTGCTAAGCTAGAGCTCGGGAAATGGGTATTGAATACCAAATACATTGAATCGGAGGATAACACAGATTCCTCACACTCATCAGTAAAGGTTCAAGGGCTGCATTGGCACCCTAAGAAGGACACATTGTCTTACAATGAGAATCTAGCAATGAGTCCAAACTGCACCAAGAGGCAAGTGTTGTCGGATGTGTAACGCATATTCGACCCTCTCGGTCTATTAGAACCAACCGTAGTTCAATTCAAAATACTATTTCAAAAACTGTGGCTGTTGAATTTGAATTGGGACGACGAACTATCAAACAAATTAGCCGACAAGTGGCTCAAATGGCGATCGGATTTAGAAAACCTACCACAATGCCAGACACCACGCTTGGTTGAGAGCGACACCGACAAGATCAAATTGCACGGATTTTCAGACGCATCCACGAAAGCATATGCAGCCGTAGTTTACAGCCGAATGGTTAAGGACGATGGAACCATTTCGGAAGCCATACTTGCAGCAAAAACAAGGGTGGCACCTTTTAAACAACAATCTCTGCCACGCCTGGAGCTGTGCGGTGCACTTCTTCTAAGCCAACTTTTGCAATCCATCAAGGCTGTATTAAAACACAAGGATTTAACAATCTATGCATGGAGCGACTCCACAATAGTCCTATCATGGCTAGCTTACTCACCAGCCCAACTAAAGACGTTTATTGGGAACCGCACCGCCGAGATCTTGGAAACCATACCTGAGCATGCGTGGCGGCATGTGGACTTAAAATCGAACCCACCGGATTGTGCATCCCGGGGCTTGGGAGTATCCGAGCTCATTGACTTCCAATTGTGGTGGAAGGGTCCTTCATGGCTGAGGGACCAGGATCAATTTTTGGTAAAGTTGAACAATTCTCACATCTGTTCTTCACTTTTAGACAAAAGCATACAAAGTGAGATCAAAGCTAACTGCCTTGCTGCGCAGGTAATTGTTACAACGGACAATCTTTCTGGAATCTGGAGTTTCATCTCTCTTCGTCATTGTCCGGCAACGATATTGGATTTTTGGCGCCCGAGATCTGATATGCAAAATCAAACACAGCTGTTTGGCGTGCTTTCGACAAAGACAACACACAATGCATCAACGTATGGCAGATCTACCCAGCGTACGTACACAGGATGGATGCGACTATGCAGGACCAATTCTTCTGAAAGACGCTAAGGAGCGCAAGCCGCGCATGAGCAAGGGCTATATGCCTATTCGTATGTATGGTTACGTCGGCGATCCATCTAGAACTCACCACCGACTTATCTACAGAAACATTTCTAGCGGTATTGAGACGATTTTTCTCTATACGAGGCAAATGTACTCGCATGTACAGCGACAACGGAACAAATTTCATCGGAGCCAGGAGATCCCTGGATGAAATGCAGCAGCTACTGAGCTCAACACAACACAAGGATCACGTAGCGAACTCCCTAGCAGACGAAGGTATCCAATGGACCTTCATCCCACCTCGTGCTCCGCATTGGGGAGGAAAGTGGGAATCAGCAGTTCGATGTGTCAAACTGCATCTTTGACGAGTCATTGGCAGCAGCACACTAACCCATGAGCAAATGCGCACCTTGCTGGCGCAGATCAGTGCGGTTGTCAACTCAAGACCCTTATGCTACACATCGGATACAGACAGCAACTATCCGTCACCAGCCCATTTCCTGATCGGGCGACCAATTACGACGATCCCGGAGGCGGATCTTGGCCACATTCCTGTGGGCCGTTTGGGATACTGGCAGAGTATACAATCGATGTACTAAGGCTTCTGGAAACAATGGCACCAGAAGTACCTGACTAGTCTTCAGCAGCGACCAAAGTGGACCAAGGCAACAACCAACATCAAGATTGGCAGCGTTGTGCTCGTCAAGGAGTCCAACACACCACCAGCATCATGACACTTAGCGTGGGTGATCGAAACCTACCCAGGAAGGGACAACATCGTGCGAGCAGTAAGGCTCAAAATGGCATCAGGAGAATTGACCCAGTCAATAACGAAAGTTGCGGAATTGCCTCATTGAGAAACCGTGTTTCAGGGTGGGCCGGGATGTTTGAAAACTATCGCTTAGGTATTCAGTTTAGCTCATATTGTCATCTCTATATTTTAGTCTTAAGATCAAAACAATGTGTACAAACTACTTTTAGAAATAAGCAGCACCATGGTAACATTGTCAATTTTCTTTAGTAGACAGCGAAACAATCAAGAACAATAAAATATACAATCCACTATCAAAAAGGCTCTACGCATTTAGGATCACTCACTTTTATTAAATATTTCTTATTTCTTGTATCATCAATATCAGTCTTTGATTTTTCGTCCTGAGTCTATATCGGCACGTCAGCAACTGAATGTAATTCCTAATATTAGTTTCGAAAAACAATTAAAATTGGAGATAATTTTTGCTGAGCATTCTTGGCAAGACTCTCTTTTATTTGACAGTTTCCAGAATAGTTCAATAGATAAAATTCAAGGAATGTAGGATAACCTAGCTGAATAGTTAGATTAGCTCGTCTCGGAGTAAAACCCCAACAACCATGAAAAATAAATCACTAGCAAAAAAAAATATAAACATAAATAGTGGCAGTAAGACGCAGTCTAGAAAACTTGGTAGCACGAATATCCAATGAGAGAGATACTACAATAAGCTGCTCCATCGAAGTGGTGCGAGATCAGGTTGAAAGCCAGAATTCGACTAATGCAGAAGCGAACGTTTCCCACGCTAGGAAAACCAGAGCTGTTGGAAATAATAGCGCAACTACTGGAACAATTCCTAGATACAGACCTAATACCCGATCTCACCAAAGACCGAATGCAAATGTAAGCCCCCGAACGAGTCTAGGAGCTACATCGCGTCAGGATGTAACAAATACTGAGGCTAATGCTCATGTCAATGGTATTAGTGAAGAAAGAATTCAACAATTGATAGCAAGTTCATAGAACTCCATATGACTCCATAGAGTCATATCGTATAAACATGGCAGCAACCTTATCCGAAGAAGTTCGTACAACCCTTGTTGTTGGAACATCATGCGCACCATTCCTAGCAGCTCGAGTACTCAAACAACAGGCTGCTGACCACCAGAAGGAGTTTCCATTTGCAGCAAAAATCTTGATGGAAGACTTCTATGTGGATGACGTTCTCACTGGATCCAAAAGTGAGGATGAGCTGCGACGCAATCGGGACGAACTCGTCCAACAATGTCCTGTGCTAAGCTAGAGCTCGGGAAATGGGTATTGAATACCAAATACATTGAATCGGAGGATAACACAGATTCCTCACACTCATCAGTAAAGGTTCGAGGGCTGCATTGGCACCCTAAGAAGGACACATTGTCTTACAATGAGAATCTAGCAATGAGTCCAAACTGCACCAAGGGGCAAGTGTTGTCGGATGTGTAACGCATATTCGACCCTCTCGGTCTATTAGAACCAACCGTAGTTCAATTCAAAATACTATTTCAAAAACTGTGGCTGTTGAATTTGAATTGGGACGACGAACTATCAAACAAATTAGCCGACAAGTGGCTCAAATGGCGATCAGATTTAGAAAACCTACCACAATGCCAGACACCACGCTTGGTTGAGAGCGACACCGACAAGATCAAATTGCACGGATTTTCAGACGCATCCACGAAAGCATATGCAGCCGTAGTTTACAGCCGAATGGTTAAGGACGATGAAACCATTTCGGTAGCCATACTTGCAGCAAAAACAAGGGTGGCACCTTTTAAACAACAATCTCTGCCACGCCTGGAACTGTGCGGTGCACTTCTTCTGAGCCAACTTTTGCAATCCATCAAGGCTGTATTAAAACACAAGGATTTGACAATCTATGCATGGAGCGACTCCACAATAGTCCTATCATGGCTAGCTTACTCACCAGCCCAACTAAAGACGTTTATTGGGAACCGCACCGCCGAGATCTTGGAAACCATACCTGAGCATGCGTGGCGGCATGTGGACTTAAAATCGAACCCACCGGATTGTGCATCCCGGGGCTTGGGAGTATCCGAGCTCATTGACTTCCAATTGTGGTGGAAGGGTCCTTCATGGCTGAGGGACCAGGATCAATTTTTGGTAAAGTTGAACAATTCTCACATCTGTTCTTCACTTTTAGACAAAAGCATACAAAGTGAGATCAAAGCTAACTGCCTTGCTGCGCAGGTAATTGTCACAACGGACAATCTTTCTGGAATCTGGAGTTTCATCTCTCTTCGTCATTGTCCGGCAACGATATTGGATTTTTGGCGCCCGGAATCTGATACGCAAAATCAAACACAGCTGTTTGGCGTGCTTTCGACAAAGACAACACACAATGCATCAACGTATGGCAGATCTACCCAGCGTACGTACACAGGATGGATGCGACTATGCAGGACCAATTCTTCTGAAAGACGCTAAGGAGCGCAAGCCGCGCATGAGCAAGGGCTATATGCCTATTCGTATGTATGGTTACGTCGGCGATCCATCTAGAACTCGCCACCGACTTATCTACAGAAACATTTCTAGCGGTATTGAGACGATTTTTCTCTATACGAGGCAAATGTACTCGCATGTACAGCGACAACGGAACAAATTTCATCGGAGCCAGGAGATCCCTGGATGAAATGCAGCAGCTACTGAGCTCAACACAACACAAGGATCACGTAGCGAACTCCCTAGCAGACGAAGGTATCCAATGGACCTTCATCCCACCTCGTGCTCCGCATTGGGGAGGAAAGTGGGAATCAGCAGTTCGATGTGTCAAACTGCATCTTTGACGAGTCATTGGCAGCAGCACACTAACCCATGAGCAAATGCGCACCTTGCTGGCGCAGATCAGTGCGGTTGTCAACTCAAGACCCTTATGCTACACATCGGATACAGACAGCAACTATCCGTCACCAGCCCATTTCCTGATCGGGCGACCAATTACGACGATCCCGGAGGCGGATCTTGGCCACATTCCTGTGGGCCGTTTGGGATACTGGCAGAGTATACAATCGATGTACTAAGGCTTCTGGAAACAATGGCACCAGAAGTACCTGACTAGTCTTCAGCAGCGACCAAAGTGGACCAAGGCAACAACCAACATCAAGATTGGCAGCGTTGTGCTCGTCAAGGAGTCCAACACACCACCAGCATCATGACACTTAGCGTGGGTGATCGAAACCTACCCAGGAAGGGACAACATCGTGCGAGCAGTAAGGCTCAAAATGGCATCAGGAGAATTGACCCAGTCAATAACGAAAGTTGCGGAATTGCCTCATTGAGAAACCGTGTTTCAGGGTGGGCCGGGATGTTTGAAAACTATCGCTTAGGTATTCAGTTTAGCTCATATTGTCATCTCTATATTTTAGTCTTAAGATCAAAACAATGTGTACAAACTACTTTTAGAAATAAGCAGCACCATGGTAACATTGTCAATTTTCTTTAGTAGACAGCGAAACAATCAAGAACAATAAAATATACAATCCACTATCAAAAAGGCTCTACGCATTTAGGATCACTCACTTTTATTAAATATTTCTTATTTCTTGTATCATCAATATCAGTCTTTGATTTTTCGTCCTGAGTCTATATCGGCACGTCAGCAACTGAATGTAATTCCTAATATTAGTTTCGAAAAACAATTAAAATTGGAGATAATTTTTGCTGAGCATTCTTGGCAAGACTCTCTTTTATTTGACAGTTTCCAGAATAGTTCAATAGATAAAATTCAAGGAATGTAGGATAACCTAGCTGAATAGTTAGATTAGCTCGTCTCGGAGTAAAACCCCAACAACCATGAAAAATAAATCACTAGCAAAAAAAAATATAAACATAAATAGTGGCAGTAAGACGCAGTCTAGAAAACTTGGTAGCACGAATATCCAATGAGAGAGATACTACAATAAGCTGCTCCATCGAAGTGGTGCGAGATCAGGTTGAAAGCCAGAATTCGACTAATGCAGAAGCGAACGTTTCCCACGCTAGGAAAACCAGAGCTGTTGGAAATAATAGCGCAACTACTGGAACAATTCCTAGATACAGACCTAATACCCGATCTCACCAAAGACCGAATGCAAATGTAAGCCCCCGAACGAGTCTAGGAGCTACATCGCGTCAGGATGTAACAAATACTGAGGCTAATGCTCATGTCAATGGTATTAGTGAAGAAAGAATTCAACAATTGATAGCAAGTTCATAGAACTCCATATGACTCCATAGAGTCATATCGTATAAACATGGCAGCAACCTTATCCGAAGAAGTTCGTACAACCCTTGTTGTTGGAACATCATGCGCACCATTCCTAGCAGCTCGAGTACTCAAACAACAGGCTGCTGACCACCAGAAGGAGTTTCCATTTGCAGCAAAAATCTTGATGGAAGACTTCTATGTGGATGACGTTCTCACTGGATCCAAAAGTGAGGATGAGCTGCGACGCAATCGGGACGAACTCGTCCAACAATGTCCTGTGCTAAGCTAGAGCTCGGGAAATGGGTATTGAATACCAAATACATTGAATCGGAGGATAACACAGATTCCTCACACTCATCAGTAAAGGTTCAAGGGCTGCATTGGCACCCTAAGAAGGACACATTGTCTTACAATGAGAATCTAGCAATGAGTCCAAACTGCACCAAGGGGCAAGTGTTGTCGGATGTGTAACGCATATTCGACCCTCTCGGTCTATTAGAACCAACCGTAGTTCAATTCAAAATACTATTTCAAAAACTGTGGCTGTTGAATTTGAATTGGGACGACGAACTATCAAACAAATTAGCCGACAAGTGGCTCAAATGGCGATCAGATTTAGAAAACCTACCACAATGCCAGACACCACGCTTGGTTGAGAGCGACACCGACAAGATCAAATTGCACGGATTTTCAGACGCATCCACGAAAGCATATGCAGCCGTAGTTTACAGCCGAATGGTTAAGGACGATTAAGAACCATTTCGGTAGCCATACTTGCAGCAAAAACAAGGGTGGCACCTTTTAAACAACAATCTCTGCCACGCCTGGAACTGTGCGGTGCACTTCTTCTGAGCCAACTTTTGCAATCCATCAAGGCTGTATTAAAACACAAGGATTTGACAATCTATGCATAGAGCGACTCCACAATAGTCCTATCATGGGTAGCTTACTCACCAGCCCAACTAAAGACGTTTATTGGGAACCGCACCGCCGAGATCTTGGAAACCATACCTGAGCATGCGTGGCGGCATGTGGACTTAAAATCGAACCCACCGGATTGTGCATCCCGGGGCTTGGGAGTATCCGAGCTCATTGACTTCCAATTGTGGTGGAAGGGTCCTTCATGGCTGAGGGACCAGGATCAATTTTTGGTAAAGTTGAACAATTCTCACATCTGTTCTTCACTTTTAGACAAAAGCATACAAAGTGAGATCAAAGCTAACTGCCTTGCTGCGCAGGTAATTGTCACAACGGACAATCTTTCTGGAATCTGGAGTTTCATCTCTCTTCGTCATTGTCCGGCAACGATATTGGATTTTTGGCGCCCGGAATCTGATACGCAAAATCAAACACAGCTGTTTGGCGTGCTTTCGACAAAGACAACACACAATGCATCAACGTATGGCAGATCTACCCAGCGTACGTACACAGGATGGATGCGACTATGCAGGACCAATTCTTCTGAAAGACGCTAAGGAGCGCAAGCCGCGCATGAGCAAGGGCTATATGCCTATTCGTATGTATGGTTACGTCGGCGATCCATCTAGAACTCGCCACCGACTTATCTACAGAAACATTTCTAGCGGTATTGAGACGATTTTTCTCTATACGAGGCAAATGTACTCGCATGTACAGCGACAACGGAACAAATTTCATCGGAGCCAGGAGATCCCTGGATGAAATGCAGCAGCTACTGAGCTCAACACAACACAAGGATCAAGTAGCGAACTCCCTAGCAGACGAAGGTATCCAATGGACCTTCATCCCACCTCGTGCTCCGCATTGGGGAGGAAAGTGGGAATCAGCAGTTCGATGTGTCAAACTGCATCTTTGACGAGTCACTGGCAGCAGCACACTAACCCATGAGCAAATGCGCACCTTGCTGGCGCAGATCAGTGCGGTTGTCAACTCAAGACCCTTATGCTACACATCGGATACAGACAGCAACTATCCGTCACCAGCCCATTTCCTGATCGGGCGACCAATTACGACGATCCCGGAGGCGGATCTTGGCCACATTCCTGTGGGCCGTTTGGGATACTGGCAGAGTATACAATCGATGTACTAAGGCTTCTGGAAACAATGGCACCAGAAGTACCTGACTAGTCTTCAGCAGCGACCAAAGTGGACCAAGGCAACAACCAACATCAAGATTGGCAGCGTTGTGCTCGTCAAGGAGTCCAACACACCACCAGCATCATGACACTTAGCGTGGGTGATCGAAACCTACCCAGGAAGGGACAACATCGTGCGAGCAGTAAGGCTCAAAATGGCATCAGGAGAATTGACCCAGTCAATAACGAAAGTTGCGGAATTGCCTCATTGAGAAACCGTGTTTCAGGGTGGGCCGGGATGTTTGAAAACTATCGCTTAGGTATTCAGTTTAGCTCATATTGTCATCTCTATATTTTAGTCTTAAGATCAAAACAATGTGTACAAACTACTTTTAGAAATAAGCAGCACCATGGTAACATTGTCAATTTTCTTTAGTAGACAGCGAAACAATCAAGAACAATAAAATATACAATCCACTATCAAAAAGGCTCTACGCATTTAGGATCACTCACTTTTATTAAATATTTCTTATTTCTTGTATCATCAATATCAGTCTTTGATTTTTCGTCCTGAGTCTATATCGGCACGTCAGCAACTGAATGTAATTCCTAATATTAGTTTCGAAAAACAATTAAAATTGGAGATAATTTTTGCTGAGCATTCTTGGCAAGACTCTCTTTTATTTGACAGTTTCCAGAATAGTTCAATAGATAAAATTCAAGGAATGTAGGATAACCTAGCTGAATAGTTAGATTAGCTCGTCTCGGAGTAAAACCCCAACAACCATGAAAAATAAATCACTAGCAAAAAAAAATATAAACATAAATAGTGGCAGTAAGACGCAGTCTAGAAAACTTGGTAGCACGAATATCCAATGAGAGAGATACTACAATAAGCTGCTCCATCGAAGTGGTGCGAGATCAGGTTGAAAGCCAGAATTCGACTAATGCAGAAGCGAACGTTTCCCACGCTAGGAAAACCAGAGCTGTTGGAAACAATAGCGCAACTACTGGAACAATTCCTAGATACAGACCTAATACCCGATCTCACCAAAGACCGAATGCAAATGTAAGCCCCCGAACGAGTCTAGGAGCTACATCGCGTCAGGATGTAACAAATACTGAGGCTAATGCTCATGTCAATGGTATTAGTGAAGAAAGAATTCAACAATTGATAGCAAGTTCATAGAACTCCATATGACTCCATAGAGTCATATCGTATAAACATGGCAGCAACCTTATCCGAAGAAGTTCGTACAACCCTTGTTGTTGGAACATCATGCGCACCATTCCTAGCAGCTCGAGTACTCAAACAACAGGCTGCTGACCACCAGAAGGAGTTTCCATTTGCAGCAAAAATCTTGATGGAAGACTTCTATGTGGATGACGTTCTCACTGGATCCAAAAGTGAGGATGAGCTGCGACGCAATCGGGACGAACTCGTCCAACAATGTCCTGTGCTAAGCTAGAGCTCGGGAAATGGGTATTGAATACCAAATACATTGAATCGGAGGATAACACAGATTCCTCACACTCATCAGTAAAGGTTCAAGGGCTGCATTGGCACCCTAAGAAGGACACATTGTCTTACAATGAGAATCTAGCAATGAGTCCAAACTGCACCAAGGGGCAAGTGTTGTCGGATGTGTAACGCATATTCGACCCTCTCGGTCTATTAGAACCAACCGTAGTTCAATTCAAAATACTATTTCAAAAACTGTGGCTGTTGAATTTGAATTGGGACGACGAACTATCAAACAAATTAGCCGACAAGTGGCTCAAATGGCGATCAGATTTAGAAAACCTACCACAATGCCAGACACCACGCTTGGTTGAGAGCGACACCGACAAGATCAAATTGAACGGATTTTCAGACGCATCCACGAAAGCATATGCAGCCGTAGTTTACAGCCGAATGGTTAAGGACGATGAAACCATTTCGGTAGCCATACTTGCAGCAAAAACAAGGGTGGCACCTTTTAAACAACAATCTCTGCCACGCCTGGAACTGTGCGGTGCACTTCTTCTGAGCCAACTTTTGCAATCCATCAAGGCTGTATTAAAACACAAGGATTTAACAATCTATGCATGGAGCGACTCCACAATAGTCCTATCATGGCTAGCTTACTCACCAGCCCAACTAAAGACGTTTATTGGGAACCGCACCGCCGAGATCTTGGAAACCATACCTGAGCATGCGTGGCGGCATGTGGACTTAAAATCGAACCCACCGGATTGTGCATCCCGGGGCTTGGGAGTATCCGAGCTCATTGACTTCCAATTGTGGTGGAAGGGTCCTTCATGGCTGAGGGACCAGGATCAATTTTTGGTAAAGTTGAACAATTCTCACATCTGTTCTTCACTTTTAGACAAAAGCATACAAAGTGAGATCAAAGCTAACTGCCTTGCTGCGCAGGTAATTGTCACAACGGACAATCTTTCTGGAATCTGGAGTTTCATCTCTCTTCGTCATTGTCCGGCAACGATATTGGATTTTTGGCGCCCGGAATCTGATACGCAAAATCAAACACAGCTGTTTGGCGTGCTTTCGACAAAGACAACACACAATGCATCAACGTATGGCAGATCTACCCAGCGTACGTACACAGGATGGATGCGACTATGCAGGACCAATTCTTCTGAAAGACGCTAAGGAGCGCAAGCCGCGCATGAGCAAGGGCTATATGCCTATTCGTATGTATGGTTACGTCGGCGATCCATCTAGAACTCGCCACCGACTTATCTACAGAAACATTTCTAGCGGTATTGAGACGATTTTTCTCTATACGAGGCAAATGTACTCGCATGTACAGCGACAACGGAACAAATTTCATCGGAGCCAGGAGATCCCTGGATGAAATGCAGCAGCTACTGAGCTCAACACAACACAAGGATCACGTAGCGAACTCCCTAGCAGACGAAGGTATCCAATGGACCTTCATCCCACCTCGTGCTCCGCATTGGGGAGGAAAGTGGGAATCAGCAGTTCGATGTGTCAAACTGCATCTTTGACGAGTCATTGGCAGCAGCACACTAACCCATGAGCAAATGCGCACCTTGCTGGCGCAGATCAGTGCGGTTGTCAACTCAAGACCCTTATGCTACACATCGGATACAGACAGCAACTATCCTGTCACCAGCCCATTTCCTGATCGGGCGACCAATTACGACGATCCCGGAGGCGGATCTTGGCCACATTCCTGTGGGCCGTTTGGGATACTGGCAGAGTATACAATCGATGTACTAAGGCTTCTGGAAACAATGGCACCAGAAGTACCTGACTAGTCTTCAGCAGCGACCAAAGTGGACCAAGGCAACAACCAACATCAAGATTGGCAGCGTTGTGCTCGTCAAGGAGTCCAACACACCACCAGCATCATGACACTTAGCGTGGGTGATCGAAACCTACCCAGGAAGGGACAACATCGTGCGAGCAGTAAGGCTCAAAATGGCATCAGGAGAATTGACCCAGTCAATAACGAATGTTGCGGAATTGCCTCATTGAGAAACCGTGTTTCAGGGTGGGCCGGGATGTTTGAAAACTATCGCTTAGGTATTCAGTTTAGCTCATATTGTCATCTCTATATTTTAGTCTTAAGATCAAAACAATGTGTACAAACTACTTTTAGAAATAAGCAGCACCATGGTAACATTGTCAATTTTCTTTAGTAGACAGCGAAACAATCAAGAACAATAAAATATACAATCCACTATCAAAAAGGCTCTACGCATTTAGGATCACTCACTTTTATTAAATATTTCTTATTTCTTGTATCATCAATATCATTCTTTGATTTTTCGTCCTGAGTCTATATCGGCACGTCAGCAACTGAATGTAATTCCTAATATTAGTTTCGAAAAACAATTAAAATTGGAGATAATTTTTGCTGAGCATTCTTGGCAAGACTCTCTTTTATTTGACAGTTTCCAGAATAGTTCAATAGATAAAATTCAAGGAATGTAGGATAACCTAGCTGAATAGTTAGATTAGCTCGTCTCGGAGTAAAACCCCAACAACCATGAAAAATAAATCACTAGCAAAAAAAAATATAAACATAAATAGTGGCAGTAAGACGCAGTCCAGAAAACTTGGTAGCACGAATATCCAATGAGAGAGATACTACAATAAGCTGCTCCATCGAAGTGGTGCGAGATCAGGTTGAAAGCCAGAATTCGACTAATGCAGAAGCGAACGTTTCCCACGCTAGGAAAACCAGAGCTGTTGGAAACAATAGCGCAACTACTGGAACAATTCCTAGATACAGACCTAATACCCGATCTCACCAAAGACCGAATGCAAATGTAAGCCCCCGAACGAGTCTAGGAGCTACATCGCGTCAGGATGTAACAAATACTGAGGCTAATGCTCATGTCAATGGTATTAGTGAAGAAAGAATTCAACAATTGATAGCAAGTTCATAGAACTCCATATGACTCCATAGAGTCATATCGTATAAACATGGCAGCAACCTTATCCGAAGAAGTTCGTACAACCCTTGTTGTTGGAACATCATGCGCACCATTCCTAGCAGCTCGAGTACTCAAACAACAGGCTGCTGACCACCAGAAGGAGTTTCCATTTGCAGCAAAAATCTTGATGGAAGACTTCTATGTGGATGACGTTCTCACTGGATCCAAAAGTGAGGATGAGCTGCGACGCAATCGGGACGAACTCGTTCAACTGATGTCCCGTGCTAAGCTAGAGCGCGGGAAATGGGTATCGAATACCAAAAACATTGAATCGGGGGATAACACAGATTCCTCACACTCATCAGTAATGGTTTTAGGGCTGTATTGGCACCTTAAGAAGGACATATTGTCTTACAATGTAAATCTAGCAAAGAGTCCAAGCTGCACCAAGAGGCAAGTGTTGTCGGATGTGTCACGCATATTCGACCCTCTCGGTCTATTAGCACCAACCGTAGTTCAATTCAAAATACTATTTCAAAAACTGTGGCTGTTGAATTTGAATTGGGACGACGAACTATCAAACAAATTAGCCGACAAGTGGCTCAAATGGCGATCGGATTTAGAAAACCTACCACAATGCCAGACACCACGCTTGGTTGAGAGCGACACCGACAAGATCAAATTGCACGGATTTTCAGACGCATCCACGAAAGCATATGCAGCCGTAGTTTACAGCCGAATGGTTAAGGACGATGGAACCATTTTGGAAGCCATACTTGCAGCAAAAACAAGGGTGGCACCTTTTAAACAACAATCTCTGCCACGCCTGGAAGCTGTGCGGTGCACTTCTTCTAAGCCAACTTTTGCAATCCATCAAGGCTGTATTAAAACACAAGGATTTAACAATCTATGCATGGAGCGACTCCACAATAGTCCTATCATGGCTAGCTTACTCACCAGCCCAACTAAAGACGTTTATTGGGAACCGCACCGCCGAGATCTTGGAAACCATACCTGAGCATGCGTGGCGGCATGTGGACTTAAAATCGAACCCACCGGATTGTGCATCCCGGGGCTTGGGAGTATCCGAGCTCATTGACTTCCAATTGTGGTGGAAGGGTCCTTCATGGCTGAGGGACCAGGATCAATTTTTGGTAAAGTTGAACAATTCTCACATCTGTTCTTCACTTTTAGACAAAAGCATACAAAGTGAGATCAAAGCTAACTGCCTTGCTGCGCAGGTAATTGTCACAACGGACAATCTTTCTGGAATCTGGAGTTTCATCTCTCTTCGTCATTGTCCGGCAACGATATTGGATTTTTGGCGCCCGGAATCTGATACGCAAAATCAAACACAGCTGTTTGGCGTGCTTTCGACAAAGACAACACACAATGCATCAACGTATGGCAGATCTACCCAGCGTACGTACACAGGATGGATGCGACTATGCAGGACCAATTCTTCTGAAAGACGCTAAGGAGCGCAAGCCGCGCATGAGCAAGGGCTATATGCCTATTCGTATGTATGGTTACGTCGGCGATCCATCTAGAACTCGCCACCGACTTATCTACAGAAACATTTCTAGCGGTATTGAGACGATTTTTCTCTATACGAGGCAAATGTACTCGCATGTACAGCGACAACGGAACAAATTTCATCGGAGCCAGGAGATCCCTGGATGAAATGCAGCAGTTACTGAGCTCAACACAACACAAGGATCACGTAGCGAACTCCCCAGCAGACGAAGGTATCCAATGGACCTTCATCCCACCTCGTGCTCCGCATTGGGGAGGAAAGTGGGAATCAGCAGTTCGATGTGTCAAACTGCATCTTCGACGAGTCATTGGCAGCAGCACACTAACCCATGAGCAAATGCGCACCTTGCTGGCGCAGATCAGTGCGGTTGTCAACTCAAGACCCTTATGCTACACATCGGATACAGACAGCAACTATCTGCCACCAGCCCATTTCCTGATCGGGCGACCAATTACGACGATCCCGGAGGCGGATCTTGGCCACATTCCTGTGGGCCGTTTGTGATACTGGCAGAGTATACAATCGATGTACTAAGGCTTCTGGAAACAATGGCACCAGAAGTACCTGACTAGTCTTCAGCAGCGACCAAAGTGGACCAAGGCAACAACCAACATCAAGATTGGCAGCGTTGTGCTCGTCAAGGAGTCCAACATGCTGGTGGTGTGTTGGACTCCTTGACGAGCACAACTTAGCGTGGGTGATCGAAACCTACCCAGGAAGGGACAACATCGTGCGAGCAGTAAGGCTCAAAATGGCATCAGGAGAATTGACCCAGTCAATAACGAATGTTGCGGAATTGCCTCATTGAGAAACCGTGTTTCAGGGTGGGCCGGGATGTTTGAAAACTATCGCTTAGGTATTCAGTTTAGCTCATATTGTCATCTCTATATTTTAGTCTTAAGATCAAAACAATGTGTACAAACTACTTTTAGAAATAAGCAGCACCATGGTAACATTGTCAATTTTCTTTAGTAGACAGCGAAACAATCAAGAACAATAAAATATACAATCCACTATCAAAAAGGCTCTACGCATTTAGGATCACTCACTTTTATTAAATATTTCTTATTTCTTATTTCGTCACCCCAACAACCATGAAAAATAAATCACTAGCAAAAAAAAATATAAACATAAATAGTGGCAGTAAGACGCAGTCTAGAAAACTTGGTAGCACGAATATCCAATGAGAGAGATACTACAATAAGCTGCTCCATCGAAGTGGTGCGAGATCAGGTTGAAAGCCAGAATTCGACTAATGCAGAAGCTAACGTTTCCCACGCTAGGAAAACCAGAGCTGTTGGAAACAATAGCGCAACTACTGGAACAATTCCTAGATACAGACCTAATACCCGATCTCACCAAAGACCGAATGCAAATGTAAGCCCCCGAACGAGTCTAGGAGCTACATCGCGTCAGGATGTAACAAATACTGAGGCTAATGCTCATGTCAATGGTATTAGTGAAGAAAGAATTCAACAATTGATAGCAAGTTCATAGAACTCCATATGACTCCATAGAGTCATATCGTATAAACATGGCAGCAACCTTATCCGAAGAAGTTCGTACAACCCTTGTTGTTGGAACATCATGCGCACCATTCCTAGCAGCTCGAGTACTCAAACAACAGGCTGCTGACCACCAGAAGGAGTTTCCATTTGCAGCAAAAATCTTGATGGAAGACTTCTATGTGGATGACGTTCTCACTGGATCCAAAAGTGAGGATGAGCTGCGACGCAATCGGGACGAACTCGTCCAACAATATCCTGTGCTAAGCTAGAGCTCGGGAAATGGGTATTGAATACCAAATACATTGAATCGGAGGATAACACAGATTCCTCACACTCATCAGTAAAGGTTCAAGGGCTGCATTGGCACCCTAAGAAGGACACATTGTCTTACAATGAGAATCTAGCAATGAGTCCAAACTGCACCAAGAGGCAAGTGTTGTCGGATGTGTAACGCATATTCGACCCTCTCGGTCTATTAGAACCAACCGTAGTTCAATTCAAAATACTATTTCAAAAACTGTGGCTGTTGAATTTGAATTGGGACGACGAACTATCAAACAAATTAGCCGACAAGTGGCTCAAATGGCGATCGGATTTAGAAAACCTACCACAATGCCAGACACCACGCTTGGTTGAGAGCGACACCGACAAGATCAAATTGCACGGATTTTCAGACGCATCCACGAAAGCATATGCAGCCGTAGTTTACAGCCGAATGGTTAAGGACGATGGAACCATTTTGGAAGCCATACTTGCAGCAAAAACAAGGGTGGCACCTTTTAAACAACAATCTCTGCCACGCCTGGAGCTGTGCGGTGCACTTCTTCTAAGCCAACTTTTGCAATCCATCAAGGCTGTATTAAAACACAAGGATTTAACAATCTATGCATGGAGCGACTCCACAATAGTCCTATCATGGCTAGCTTACTCACCAGCCCAACTAAAGACGTTTATTGGGAACCGCACCGCCGAGATCTTGGAAACCATACCTGAGCATGCGTGGCGGCATGTGGACTTAAAATCGAACCCACCGGATTGTGCATCCCGGGGCTTGGGAGTATCCGAGCTCATTGACTTCCAATTGTGGTGGAAGGGTCCTTCATGGCTGAGGGACCAGGATCAATTTTTGGTAAAGTTGAACAATTCTCACATCTGTTCTTCACTTTTAGACAAAAGCATACAAAGTGAGATCAAAGCTAACTGCCTTGCTGCGCAGGTAATTGTTACAACGGACAATCTTTCTGGAATCTGGAGTTTCATCTCTCTTCGTCATTGTCCGGCAACGATATTGGATTTTTGGCACCCGGAATCTGATACGCAAAATCAAACACAGCTGTTTGGCGTGCTTTCGACAAAGACAACACACAATGCATCAACGTATGGCAGATCTACCCAGCGTACGTACACAGGATGGATGCGACTATGCAGGACCAATTCTTCTGAAAGACGCTAAGGAGCGCAAGCCGCGCATGAGCAAGGGCTATATGCCTATTCGTATGTATGGTTACGTCGGCGATCCATCTAGAACTCGCCACCGACTTATCTACAGAAACATTTCTAGCGGTATTGAGACGATTTTTCTCTATACGAGGCAAATGTACTCGCATGTACAGCGACAACGGAACAAATTTCATCGGAGCCAGGAGATCCCTGGATGAAATGCAGCAGTTACTGAGCTCAACACAACACAAGGATCACGTAGCGAACTCCCCAGCAGACGAAGGTATCCAATGGACCTTCATCCCACCTCGTGCTCCGCATTGGGGAGGAAAGTGGGAATCTGCAGTTCGATGTGTCAAACTGCATCTTCGACGAGTCATTGGCAGCAGCACACTAACCCATGAGCAAATGCGCACCTTGCTGGCGCAGATCAGTGCGGTTGTCAACTCAAGACCCTTATGCTACACATCGGATACAGACAGCAACTATCTGCCACCAGCCCATTTCCTGATCGGGCGACCAATTACGACGATCCCGGAGGCGGATCTTGGCCACATTCCTGTGGGCCGTTTGTGATACTGGCAGAGTATACAATCGATGTACTAAGGCTTCTGGAAACAATGGCACCAGAAGTACCTGACTAGTCTTCAGCAGCGACCAAAGTGGACCAAGGCAACAACCAACATCAAGATTGGCAGCGTTGTGCTCGTCAAGGAGTCCAACACACCACCAGCATCATGACACTTAGCGTGGGTGATCGAAACCTACCCAGGAAGGGACAACATCGTGCGAGCAGTAAGGCTCAAAATGGCATCAGGAGAATTGACCCAGTCAATAACGAATGTTGCGGAATTGCCTCATTGAGAAACCGTGTTTCAGGGTGGGCCGGGATGTTTGAAAACTATCGCTTAGGTATTCAGTTTAGCTCATATTGTCATCTCTATATTTTAGTCTTAAGATCAAAACAATGTGTACAAACTACTTTTAGAAATAAGCAGAACCATGGTAACATTGTCAATTTTTTTTAGTAGACAGCGAAACAATCAAGAACAATAAAATATACAATCCACTATCAAAAAGGCTCTACGCATTTAGGATCACTCACTTTTATTAAATATTTCTTATTTCTTATTTCGTCACCCCAACAACCATGAAAAATAAATCACTAGCAAAAAAAAATATAAACATAAATAGTGGCAGTAAGACGCAGTCTAGAAAACTTGGTAGCACGAATATCCAATGAGAGAGATACTACAATAAGCTGCTCCATCGAAGTGGTGCGAGATCAGGTTGAAAGCCAGAATTCGACTAATGCAGAAGCTAACGTTTCCCACGCTAGGAAAACCAGAGCTGTTGGAAACAATAGCGCAACTACTGGAACAATTCCTAGATACAGACCTAATACCCGATCTCACCAAAGACCGAATGCAAATGTAAGCCCCCGAACGAGTCTAGGAGCTACATCGCGTCAGGATGTAACAAATACTGAGGCTAATGCTCATGTCAATGGTATTAGTGAAGAAAGAATTCAACAATTGATAGCAAGTTCATAGAACTCCATATGACTCCATAGAGTCATATCGTATAAACATGGCAGCAACCTTATCCGAAGAAGTTCGTACAACCCTTGTTGTTGGAACATCATGCGCACCATTCCTAGCAGCTCGAGTACTCAAACAACAGGCTGCTGACCACCAGAAGGAGTTTCCATTTGCAGCAAAAATCTTGATGGAAGACTTCTATGTGGATGACGTTCTCACTGGATCCAAAAGTGAGGATGAGCTGCGACGCAATCGGGATGAACTCGTCCAACAATGTCCTGTGCTAAGCTAGAGCTCGGGAAATGGGTATTGAATACCAAATACATTGAATCGGAGGATAAAACAGATTCCTCACACTCATTAGTAAAGGTTCAAGGGCTGCATTGGCACCCTAAGAAGGACACATTGTCTTACAATGAGAATCTAGCAATGAGTCCAAACTGCACCAAGAGGCAAGTGTTGTCGGATGTGTAACGCATATTCGACCCTCTCGGTCTATTAGAACCAACCGTAGTTCAATTCAAAATACTATTTCAAAAACTGTGGCTGTTGAATTTGAATTGGGACGACGAACTATCAAACAAATTAGCCGACAAGTGGCTCAAATGGCGATCAGATTTAGAAAACCTACCACAATGCCAGACACCACGCTTGGTTGAGAGCGACACCGACAAGATCAAATTGCACGGATTTTCAGACGCATCCACGAAAGCATATGCAGCCGTAGTTTACAGCCGAATGGTTAAGGACGATGAAACCATTTCGGTAGCCATACTTGCAGCAAAAACAAGGGTGGCACCTTTTAAACAACAATCTCTGCCACGCCTGGAACTGTGCGGTGCACTTCTTCTGAGCCAACTTTTGCAATCCATCAAGGCTGTATTAAAACACAAGGATTGACAATCTATGCATGGAGCGACTCCACAATAGTCCTATCATGGCTAGCTTACTCACCAGCCCAACTAAAGACGTTTATTGGGAACCGCACCGCCGAGATCTTGGAAACCATACCTGAGCATGCGTGGCGGCATGTGGACTTAAAATCGAACCCACCGGATTGTGCATCCCGGGGCTTGGGAGTATCCGAGCTCATTGACTTCCAATTGTGGTGGAAGGGTCCTTCATGGCTGAGGGACCAGGATCAATTTTTGGTAAAGTTGAACAATTCTCACATCTGTTCTTCACTTTTAGACAAAAGCATACAAAGTGAGATCAAAGCTAACTGCCTTGCTGCGCAGGTAATTGTTACAACGGACAATCTTTCTGGAATCTGGAGTTTCATCTCTCTTCGTCATTGTCCGGCAACGATATTGGATTTTTGGCACCCGGAATCTGATACGCAAAATCAAACACAGCTGTTTGGCGTGCTTTCGACAAAGACAACACACAATGCATCAACGTATGGCAGATCTACCCAGCGTACGTACACAGGATGGATGCGACTATGCAGGACCAATTCTTCTGAAAGACGCTAAGGAGCGCAAGCCGCGCATGAGCAAGGGCTATATGCCTATTCGTATGTATGGTTACGTCGGCGATCCATCTAGACCTCGCCACCGACTTATCTACAGAAACATTTCTAGCGGTATTGAGACGATTTTTCTCTATACGAGGCAAATGTACTCGCATGTACAGCGACAACGGAACAAATTTCATCGGAGCCAGGAGATCCCTGGATGAAATGCAGCAGCTACTGAGCTCAACACAACACAAGGATCACGTAGCGAACTCCCTAGCAGACGAAGGTATCCAATGGACCTTCATCCCACCTCGTGCTCCGCATTGGGGAGGAAAGTGGGAATCAGCAGTTCGATGTGTCAAACTGCATCTTTGACGAGTCATTGGCAGCAGCACACTAACCCATGAGCAAATGCGCACCTTGCTGGCGCAGATCAGTGCGGTTGTCAACTCAAGACCCTTATGCTACACATCGGATACAGACAGCAACTATCTGTCACCAGCCCATTTCCTGATCGGGCGACCAATTACGACGATCCCGGAGGCGGATCTTGGCCACATTCCTGTGGGCCGTTTGGGATACTGGCAGAGTATACAATCGATGTACTAAGGCTTCTGGAAACAATGGCACCAGAAGTACCTGACTAGTCTTCAGCAGCGACCAAAGTGGACCAAGGCAACAACCAACATCAAGATTGGCAGCGTTGTGCTCGTCAAGGAGTCCAACACACCACCAGCATCATGACACTTAGCGTGGGTGATCGAAACCTACCCAGGAAGGGACAACATCGTGCGAGCAGTAAGGCTCAAAATGGCATCAGGAGAATTGACCCAGTCAATAACGAAAGTTGCGGAATTGCCTCATTGAGAAACCGTGTTTCAGGGTGGGCCGGGATGTTTGAAAACTATCGCTTAGGTATTCAGTTTAGCTCATATTGTCATCTCTATATTTTAGTCTTAAGATCAAAACAATGTGTACAAACTACTTTTAGAAATAAGCAGCACCATGGTAACATTGTCAATTTTCTTTAGTAGACAGCGAAACAATCAAGAACAATAAAATATACAATCCACTATCAAAAAGGCTCTACGCATTTAGGATCACTCACTTTTATTAAATATTTCTTATTTCTTGTATCATCAATATCAGTCTTTGATTTTTCGTCCTGAGTCTATATCGGCACGTCAGCAACTGAATGTAATTCCTAATATTAGTTTCGAAAAACAATTAAAATTGGAGATAATTTTTGCTGAGCATTCTTGGCAAGACTCTCTTTTATTTGACAGTTTCCAGAATAGTTCAATAGATAAAATTCAAGGAATGTAGGATAACCTAGCTGAATAGTTAGATTAGCTCGTCTCGGAGTAAAACCCCAACAACCATGAAAAATAAATCACTAGCAAAAAAAAATATAAACATAAATAGTGGCAGTAAGACGCAGTCTAGAAAACTTGGTAGCACGAATATCCAATGAGAGAGATACTACAATAAGCTGCTCCATCGAAGTGGTGCGAGATCAGGTTGAAAGCCAGAATTCGACTAATGCAGAAGCGAACGTTTCCCACGCTAGGAAAACCAGAGCTGTTGGAAACAATAGCGCAACTACTGGAACAATTCCTAGATACAGACCTAATACCCGATCTCACCAAAGACCGAATGCAAATGTAAGCCCCCGAACGAGTCTAGGAGCTACATCGCGTCAGGATGTAACAAATACTGAGGCTAATGCTCATGTCAATGGTATTAGTGAAGAAAGAATTCAACAATTGATAGCAAGTTCATAGAACTCCATATGACTCCATAGAGTCATATCGTATAAACATGGCAGCAACCTTATCCGAAGAAGTTCGTACAACCCTTGTTGTTGGAACATCATGCGCACCATTCCTAGCAGCTCGAGTACTCAAACAACAGGCTGCTGACCACCAGAAGGAGTTTCCATTTGCAGCAAAAATCTTGATGGAAGACTTCTATGTGGATGACGTTCTCACTGGATCCAAAAGTGAGGATGAGCTGCGACGCAATCGGGACGAACTCGTCCAACAATGTCCTGTGCTAAGCTAGAGCTCGGGAAATGGGTATTGAATACCAAATACATTGAATCGGAGTATAACACAGATTCCTCACACTCATCAGTAAAGGTTCAAGGGCTGCATTGGCACCCTAAGAAGGACACATTGTCTTACAATGAGAATCTAGCAATGAGTCCAAACTGCACCAAGGGGCAAGTGTTGTCGGATGTGTAACGCATATTCGACCCTCTCGGTCTATTAGAACCAACCGTAGTTCAATTCAAAATACTATTTCAAAAACTGTGGCTGTTGAATTTGAATTGGGACGACGAACTATCAAACAAATTAGCCGACAAGTGGCTCAAATGGCGATCAGATTTAGAAAACCTACCACAATGCCAGACACCACGCTTGGTTGAGAGCGACACCGACAAGATCAAATTGCACGGATTTTCAGACGCATCCACGAAAGCATATGCAGCCGTAGTTTACAGCCGAATGGTTAAGGACGATGAAACCATTTCGGTAGCCATACTTGCAGCAAAAACAAGGGTGGCACCTTTTAAACAACAATCTCTGCCACGCCTGGAACTGTGCGGTGCACTTCTTCTGAGCCAACTTTTGCAATCCATCAAGGCTGTATTAAAACACAAGGATTTGACAATCTATGCATGGAGCGACTCCACAATAGTCCTATCATGGCTAGCTTACTCACCAGCCCAACTAAAGACGTTTATTGGGAACCGCACCGCCGAGATCTTGGAAACCATACCTGAGCATGCGTGGCGGCATGTGGACTTAAAATCGAACCCACCGGATTGTGCATCCCGGGGCTTGGGAGTATCCGAGCTCATTGACTTCCAATTGTGGTGGAAGGGTCCTTCATGGCTGAGGGACCAGGATCAATTTTTGGTAAAGTTGAACAATTCTCACATCTGTTCTTCACTTTTAGACAAAAGCATACAAAGTGAGATCAAAGCTAACTGCCTTGCTGCGCAGGTAATTGTCACAACGGACAATCTTTCTGGAATCTGGAGTTTCATCTCTCTTCGTCATTGTCCGGCAACGATATTGGATTTTTGGCGCCCGGAATCTGATACGCAAAATCAAACACAGCTGTTTGGCGTGCTTTCGACAAAGACAACACACAATGCATCAACGTATGGCAGATCTACCCAGCGTACGTACACAGGATGGATGCGACTATGCAGGACCAATTCTTCTGAAAGACGCTAAGGAGCGCAAGCCGCGCATGAGCAAGGGCTATATGCCTATTCGTATGTATGGTTACGTCGGCGATCCATCTAGAACTCGCCACCGACTTATCTACAGAAACAATTCTAGCGGTATTGAGACGATTTTTCTCTATACGAGGCAAATGTACTCGCATGTACAGCGACAACGGAACAAATTTCATCGGAGCCAGGAGATCCCTGGATGAAATGCAGCAGCTACTGAGCTCAACACAACACAAGGATCACGTAGCGAACTCCCCAGCAGACGAAGGTATCCAATGGACCTTCATCCCACCTCGTGCTCCGCATTGGGGAGGAAAGTGGGAATCAGCAGTTCGATGTGTCAAACTGCATCTTCGACGAGTCATTGGCAGCAGCACACTAACCCATGAGCAAATGCGCACCTTGCTGGCGCAGATCAGTGCGGTTGTCAACTCAAGACCCTTATGCTACACATCGGATACAGACAGCAACTATCTGTCACCAGCCCATTTCCTGATCGGGCGACCAATTACGACGATCCCGGAGGCGGATCTTGGCCACATTCCTGTGGGCCGTTTGGGATACTGGCAGAGTATACAATCGATGTACTAAGGCTTCTGGAAACAATGGCACCAGAAGTACCTGACGAGTCTTCAGCAGCGACCAAAGTGGACCAAGGCAACAACCAACATCAAGATTGGCAGCGTTGTGCTCGTCAAGGAGTCCAACACACCACCAGCATCATGACACTTAGCGTGGGTGATCGAAACCTACCCAGGAAGGGACAACATCGTGCGAGCAGTAAGGCTCAAAATGGCATCAGGAGAGTTGACCCAGTCAATAACGAAAGTTGCGGAATTGCCTCATTGAGAAACCGTGTTTCAGGGTGGGCCGGGATGTTTGAAAACTATCGCTTAGGTATTCAGTTTAGCTCATATTGTCATCTCTATATTTTAGTCTTAAGATCAAAACAATGTGTACAAACTACTTTTAGAAATAAGCAGCACAATGGTAACATTGTCAATTTTCTTTAGTAGACAGCGAAACAATCAAGAACAATAAAATATACAATCCACTATCAAAAAGGCTCTACGCATTTAGGATCACTCACTTTTATTAAATATTTCTTATTTCTTGTATCATCAATATCAGTCTTTGATTTTTCGTCCTGAGTCTATATCGGCACGTCAGCAACCGAATGTAATTCCTAATATTAGTTTCGAAAAACAATTAAAATTGGAGATAATTTTTGCTGAGCATTCTTGGCAAGACTCTCTTTTATTTGACAGTTTCCAGAATAGTTCAATAGATAAAATTCAAGGAATGTAGGATAACCTAGCTGAATAGTTAGATTAGCTCGTCTCGGAGTAAAACCCCAACAACCATGAAAAATAAATCACTAGCAAAAAAAAATATAAACATAAATAGTGGCAGTAAGACGCAGTCTAGAAAACTTGGTAGAACGAATATCCAATGAGGGAGATACTACAATAAGCTGCTCCATCGAAGTGGTGCGAGATCAGGTTGAAAGCCAGAATTCGACTAATGCAGAAGCGAACGTTTCCCACGCTAGGAAAACCAGAGCTGTTGGAAACAATAGCGCAACTACTGGAACAATTCCTAGATACAGACCTAATACCCGATCTCACCAAAGACCGAATGCAAATGTAAGCCCCCGAACGAGTCTAGGAGCTACATCGCGTCAGGATGTAACAAATACTGAGGCTAATGCTCATGTCAATGGTATTAGTGAAGAAAGAATTCAACAATTGATAGCAAGTTCATAGAACTCCATATGACTCCATAGAGTCATATCGTATAAACATGGCAGCAACCTTATCCGAAGAAGTTCGTATAACCCTTGTTGTACAACGACAATAGCTTGTCGTTAAACGGGATTCCGCGAAAAAAACACAGAAAACCCGCGCCTTGAATGGGATTATCCTGCACCATTGACCCATCCTCGTATAAGTTTAGACAGTGGAGCACGATCCAATCACTTTAAATGACGTTATAATAATGCGCCGGTAGTTCAAAAACCTCTTAGAGACTTCTCGGATAAAACTGCTGGAGTTATTTGGAATTGGCATATCAAATTTAAAGGATTGCTTAGTGATATCTTAGTAGAAAACTTTATTTATGTTATGCTTAACATCCCAAAGTTAAAGTGGAAATTTTGTATTGCTTTACAAATTTTAACATTTAATTTTTGGTGGACCAGCTTTAAATTTTATTGGCGTTGTCACAGATCTAATGAGGAAACCACCTGTTTCGATTTATGTACTCGTTTAAGAGAGAGATACAAAGATCAACGTACAGAAAGGGAAATTAAAGATACTTTACGTAGACGGAAACAGGGTCGAAACGGAAGTTTCGATGAATTCTTAGATGCCATGGTTGCTATTACTGATGCCTTACGAGAACCATTGTCTGATGATGAAATCGTAGAAGAAGTTCGAAACAATCTAAAACCAGAGTTATATCATGAACTTTTGCATCTAGATACCCCATCATCTAGTTCACAGGTATTTAGATTGTCTTAAGCCTCGGCGCGTGTTTTGTTACGGCTGTGGAGCTTTAGATACCTATCGACCAAAATGTGTTAAATGTAATCCACATTCGGGAAACGATCCACAGGACATCCGCAATTCTCAAAAGAGGGATGTCAGGTTAAAATCAGGTTATACCATATCAGTTAAAGTCTCACGTAATGGTTTACCTAGACGACTTATTTGTATTGTCTTCTACTTTTGATGAACACCAGACTCTTTTAACCGCAGTTGCTTCCCATTAAGTAAGGCAGGGTTGACCATCAACATAGTCAAAAGTCAATTCGGCTTACCTAAAGTGGAATAATTAGGATATGTAGTAGGAGAGGACACTCTTCAACCGAAAAACGACAAAATTTATGCCATATCAGACTATCCTATTCCTGCAACGCAGAAACCATTACGACCGTTTTTGGGAATGACCGGTTGGTATCAAAGATTCATACCACAGTATTAGACAATACTATTCGACGTATTATGGAACAGTATTTGACGTTTACATGGAATAAAGATGCACAGAACTCTTTCCAAGTCATTAAAGAAAAATTATGCTCATCCCCAGTATTAATTAGTCCCAATTACGACAAACCTTTCATCATTCAGTGCGATGCATCCATCTATGGAGTAGGAGGCTCATTGGCACAGTATGACGAAGACGGATACGAGCAACCAATCAGTTTAGATATTCACTGGCCCGAGATAGATCTTCTTTTCGATGCGTTCCAGTCTTCGGAATATAGAGAACTTATCGACAAAATAGTTGCAAATAGGGCATGTTATTTCAGATATTTCAGGATTATCAGGTAGTTGACAACTTGCTTTATCATCGTTGTAACTTTTCTAGAGGCGATCTGGATAAAGACGATCAGTGCTGGAAGTTGGTAGTCCCAAGGCAATTGAGAACAGAATTAGATCATTAGAGCAGCCCATGATCAACCATCCGCTTTGCATTGTGGCATGGCAAAGTGATTAGAGAGAATACGCAGAACTTTCTCATGGCCAGGAATGGTTATAAATGTTCGCGATTACATTCGCCAATGTGAGTTATGTCAAACGTGCAAACATCCCACGCGGAAATTGAAAATTACAATGGGATAGCAAACTAAAAGCGAGAGACCTTTTCAGAGACTATATCTCGATTTTATCCTTTTCCTAGAACTAAAAGAGAACATAAAGGAATACTCATAATTTTGGATGACTTATCAAAATTCTCCTTCTTGTTAAAAGTTGTTAAAATCCTTAAGAGGATATTTTCGCTTTGGAGTTCCACAGGTAGTTGTTACTCACAATGGTAGACAGTTTAAAGGAAATAACTTCTCTGCGTTTTTGCATCACTACGGAGTCCAACACCTGTGCACAGCAGCATATGTTCCTCAATCCAACGCTGCAGAACGAGTTGATAGGTCTATTAACGCGGAGTTTAGATCTTACATTCAGTCTGATCAGAGGGAACGGGATATATACTTAAGTAGCATTAATAGTGCCTTGCGAAATAATCTACATGTATTGGAATGCCCCCATATTTATCCGTTTTTGGACAAAACATGATTACTCATAGTAACGATTACCAGCTTTTAAAAAAATTGGGATTAATGAATGAGGGATCCACTACCCTTAATCAACTAGACAACTTTTTTAATATTCGAGGTGACATTCAAAAACGTATGCAGAAAGCCTATCAGACCAACAAACGTACGTATGATTTGCGAAGCCATCACCGGACATTTAATATTGGCCAGATAGTAACGAAAAGAAACTTTAAGCTAAGCAATGCCAATGTTTTTACTCCAGCAATGTTGGAGTAAAAGTCCGAGTAAAGAAAAAGTGCGGACAATCACTGTATTTACTAGAAGACTTATCAGGAAAAGAATTAGGGACCTTTCATGCTAAAGACATTTGGTAAAGATCACCCTTTTTTCAGCTTTGAGCCGAAAAATAAATTTTTCATTCCAACCTGTGGGTGTGAGGGTGATTTTCATAAGCAAATTTTAAGACAAACAATTTCAGTTGTGTCCCATTGTCCAGATTGCAGTAGTCTCCAAAAGTGCACACTTGCCATCCCCTTCTTTCCTATGCCTTTTTTTTTAGAACCGTTAAAGCTCCCTGGCATGTGCAAGTAGGTTCGTTTTCGCTGCAAAGATAAGCCCAGTTTCGCTTTCAAATCGTTCTTTGACTCCAGCGGATTGACCTAAGATTTCACTATTTTAAGAATAAAACACGTGGAAATACCTAATTACACGTGTCCCGCAATCTTTATATTTGAATTAAAGTGAATTTATGAAACTAGTTGCAACCAAACAAGTGCGAGTTTCAAGTGCAATTGAGAGTTGCTGTTTAATTTTCCCTGTGGGTCGGCCAATATCAGGTGAGAAAAAGAAACTGCAATTCTTGTGGAAGTTCTAATGGCCATGAATTTCGCAGAGCCATGGTGGCCTGGTATTTCGGCCGAGCACATATATAAACTATATATAAGCCAGAAACGCAGGAATCCGAGATGAGGAATTAGAGCTATCGAGGATCGTTTTGGAGGAAAAGTAACGGAGCTTCATGAAACCCCCTTCGCTGTTCCCTGACATTACATAAGGACCACGAGGTTTCCATGAGGCGTGGAATCAACCCCCTCTCCTCTCGCCTACAATAAAAGTAGCTCTCGCGGATTTGTGTTCAGCTTTCTACCACGCTGCAGCCGTTATTTCCCCAAGAGAATTAACAGACAAAGGAATACCATGTAACCTCCACAGTTTTAGATGCATAGCTGATCTGCCACTGTAGGGAATTTAAAACCGTAAAGAAGTTTGAATCATATTTGTTAATTTCTAGAATGAATAAGTTTTTTTGAAAGATTTTGCCTTATTTTAAATTAATTGCGTGCTACATCCTTTAATATCTATATATATATATCTTCATTATTATGAAGTAAACTTTAGAAAATACATAGAAATACATAGCTGCATCGGAAGTCAACAGGCCTGCTGACCTCGAGGGACGAGCTGTAAGTACGGCATAGCCGCAACAACCTAACGAATATTTGTTAGAATGACATAGAAAAGAGATATAAATATGTATATGAATATTTGGGATGAAGTGAAGTCATTTAAATAAAAGTAGAGTAATTTTCCTAATTTTCTAAATTCAAATCAACATAAATTAAGTAAATCATAAAATTTAAATCATACTAAATCATTTTATTTTATGTTAAGGTTAGGTTAAACCCTTTGAATAATGATGCTGGATTAGGATTAGAATTTGTTATAGTAGAAATAAAGAACCAACTACTTAAAAACATATTGAATATAATGAAGTAATGAAATTATAATGAATCGCGTCTAAATATTTCCGTGGGGTTTCCAGAGACAAGCTAACGTAAAATGGGTTGCCCAATGATAATGGTGCAACAAGGTAGGGCGGGTAAAGAGGAGATCTATAACACCTGAGTTCTCCAAGCTAAGATCCTCATTATCTCTCTCTCCCCCACCACTTTGGCCACTCCCTTCCCTTAAGCACTGTCGATTTCTTTTATTTGGTAACCCTGATTTGGGGAAGCACAAGAACCCTCCCTCTGGCCCTGAGCTAGGCCGGCAACAGACAGTGCGTGCTCCCGATCAGAACCAGGACGTTACAGATAAAATGGCGCCCAACCGTGGAGCCGACGTTGGAGTCAACCGTGAAGCCAACGTGGGCAATCGTGGTAAACGTGGTTACAAGGTATATAGTACAGAATGACCATACGTGAAGAACGATATGTAGATATTTTCTCTCACAATTTCATCCGTTCCCAAAAATCCATTATAGCTAAAACTTCACAATTTAAATCAGGAGATCTTTGGATGACACAGTTTGGTTATAGCCAATCTAGTGGCCAAGGCTCACGTTTATTAAATACATATATCGTATTTCTTGTATTTCATCAGGCTTTACAATATCAGTCTTGGATTTTTCGTCCTGAGTCTATATCGGTTCGTCACCAACTGAATGTAATTCCTAATATTAATTTCGGAAATCAATTAAAATTTGAGATCATTTTTGCTGAGCATTCTTGGCAAGACTCTCTTTTCATTGACAGTTTCCACAATAGTGCAATAGACCCAAAGTAAGAGAATGTGGGATACCTAAGCTGAATAGTTAAGTTAGCTTGTCTCGGAGTAAAACCCCAACAACAATGAAAAATAAGTCACTAACCAAACATATTTAAGACAAATAAAGCAAAAATAAAATATAAACATAAATAATGGCAGTAAGACGCAGTCTAGAAAACTTGGTAGCACGAATGTCCAATGAGAGAGATACTACAATAAGCTGCACTATATGCAATGATACAAATATTCAAGGAGAAAATGTGGAGATAGCATGTAAACACAAATTCCATCGCCAATGCATATTATCGTGGTTAGATAATAATGAAACTTGTCCGATTTGTCGAAGTGTTTGTCAGCGAGATCAGGTTGAAAGCCAGACTTCGACTAATGCAGAAGCGAACGTTCCCCACTCTAGGACAACCAGAGCTGGTGGAAACAATAGCTCAACCACCGGAACTATTCCTAGAAATAGACCTAATACCCGATCACACCAAAGACCGAATGCAAATGTAAGCCCCCGAACGAGTCTAGGAGCTTTATCGCATCAGGAAATAACAAATACTCAGGCTACTGCCGATTCCAATGGTATTAGTGAAGAAAGAATCCAGCAATTGATAGCAAGTTCGATGGAGGCATTTCGTATAAGCATGACAGCAACCTTGTCCGAAGAAGTTCGTACAACCCTTAATAGCTTGTCGTTAAACGGGATTCCACGAGAAAACCCAGAAGAACCGCAACTTGAATGGGATTTTCCTGCACCCTTGGTCTATCCTCGTATAAGTTTAGACAGTGGAGCACGATCCAATCAATTTAACAGACGTAATAATAATTCGCCGGTAGTTCAGGAACCTTTTCGAGACTTCTCGGATAAAACTGCTGGAGTTATCTCGAATTGGCATATCAAATTTACAGGGTTGCTTAGTGATATCTCGGTAGAAGACTTTATTTATAGAGTTAACTGCTTAACATCTCAAAGTTTAAATGGAAATTTTGTATTGCTTTACAAATTTGGACATTTACTTTTTTCTGGACCAGCTTTAAATTTTTATTGGCGCTGTCACAGATCTAATGAGGAAACCACCTGGTTCGATCTATGCACTCGTTTAAGAGAAAGGTACAAAGATCAACGTACAGAAAGGGACATTAAAGATACTTTACGTAGACGAAAACAGGGTCGAAACGAAAGTTTCGATAAATTCTTAGATGCCATGGTTGCTATTACTGATGCCTTACGAGAACCATTGTCTGATGAAGAAATCGTAGCAGAAGTTCGAAACAATCTAAGACCAGAGTTATATCATGAACTTTTGCATGTAGATACCCCATCATTGTCAGCATTGAGACGAGAGTGTCACAAACATGAGGCATTCTTTGGCAACAATAAGTATAAGCAAGGGAATTTACAAAACAACTTTAGACGTACAGTTAATGCCGTCTCGTTAGAGGACCAACAAGATGAAGTTTCGGACTTAGAGACAGATAACTAGAAGGTGTTTGCAATAAAGACTCCCATGAAGTGCTGGAATTGTGATGATCCAGGGCACAGGTATTTGGATTGTCTCAAACCTCGGCGTGTTTTTTTACGGATGTGGAGCTTTAGATACCTATCGACCAAAATGTGTTAAATGTAATCCGCATTCGGGAAACGATCCACAGGACATCCGCAATTCACACAAGAGGGATGAATCCGTCAAACGTACCTTTGATTTGCGAAGCCATCACCGGCTTCGATAAGTCGAGCTTCACTTTCAAATCATTCTTGGCTCCAGCGGATTGACCTAAGATTTCTCCTTTCCAAGTACAAAACACGTGGAAATACCCAATGACACGTGTTCCGCAATCCCTATATTTGAATTAAAGTCAATTTATGAAACTAGTTGCAACCAAACAAATTAAATTAATCCCTGCGGCTCAGCCAATATCAGGTGAGAAAGAGAGACTGGAATTCTTGTGAAAGTTCTAATGGACGTGTATTTCGCAGAGCCATGGAGGCCTGGTATTATGGCCAATATTATATATTAAATATATATAAGAAAGAAACGTAGGAATCCGATATGAGAAATTTAAGCTTCTGAGGATCGTTTTGGAGAAAGAGTAACTGAGCTTCATAAAACCCCTCCCCCCGCTTTTCCCTGACATTACATAAGGACCACGAGGGTTCCATGAGGCGTAGAATCAACCCCCCTTTCCTCTCGCCTAACCATTAAAGTAGCTCTCCCGGAATGGTGTTCTGCGTTCTACAATGCTGCAGCCGTTACTTTCCCAGGAGAATTAAGAGAAAAACAATTACCTTGTAACACCCACAGCTTTGGATAGTTAATTAATTTATAACATTACTTAGTTTTTCAAAATTTTTGCCTTTTTATACCCTTGCAGAAGGTATTATAATTTTGGTCAAAAGTGTACAACGCAGTGAAGGAGACATCTCCGACCGTATAAAGTATATAAGTAAATATAAATTGATTTGTATAATAATGTAGTTGTTGGTTATCCCTCGCTGCAGTCGGTGATGCCGCAGATGTAGGAGGTACGTGTTCAGATAATTACCCCTTGCGGTTGCAGGGGGGGTGTTGCCACTCCTTATAGGCAGTGGTTGAGATCCCTGGCGGTTGCCGGGGGGAGATCCGTCCTGTGACAGGAGTTATGATGGGAGCACTTCCCCGTTGTCACGGCCCTTGAGGCGCGGTTACCAATTCAACAAATGAATTTACAAATTAACGGCAGTGCCGGAGATTGGTTTTATGGTGCTCTTTATTGTATGAGAATCTGACACAAACTGAAACTTAAAGCTAACAAAAAGTATTTCATAGCGGCCACGCAAATGTGCAGTGCTTGCCGCTATGCATGGGCTTCCGGCCAGACGCTATGTCAGCAGTTTGGCCAGAGCGAGCTCTTAAATAATCGGACATTGCCGCTGCTTGGTTAACTTCAGTTAACTATTCCCCCCTCAAGAATGAGGCCGCCCTCGGCCGACCCTATTTGGGCAATCATCTCCTTCAGCTGGGCCGCGGTTTTTCGGGCCTGAGTGACTCGCCGATAGGTCAAGCCGATGCAAATTAAAGAGCAGCATATTGCTCCCGCTATGAACACCAACTGATGTAGTCGCTGGTGGTTAATCTCCTTCCCGAACTCTTTGATGTGCTCCAGATTACGTTCACTCAGTCGGTGAAGGTATGGAAGGCTAAGAACGTCACGTTCCATGGTGATGTTCAGGGAAGGTGAGCTGGCCACTCCTGGAGCCCTCTTCTGGGCTGTGTCATGATTGACCAATCGGGTTTAGTTGACCATGGCACTCTTTTCAAACGTGATGAGATATGTGCCTTTTATATGGGCACAGGTGCCATTGTCCACACACACGTGAGCCGAGCGATCATTCACAATTACTATTCCTTCATCAACATAAGTGATGGGGTGTAAATCGCTTTGCTGGACCTCGCAATGCGCCGTGCCTCCAGCGTGAAGCTCTTGGGCGCATGATCTTCTGCGAGCCAATCGGCAAAATGTAGCTCCTTATGTCGGGGAGCACTTTTCCACGGTGTGGATCTCACTGTTGCATTCGGCAATGACGTTATCTTCCAGCCTGAGCATGGTGTCGTGATGTGACACTGGGAAAACGGTAATTTTGCTGCAGGCCGACTTTATCTTTGGAAACTTAATAATAAAATGTAATATGTTATCGGACTGTAAGATCTTAACGGACGATACGGACAAAACATCCCTAATCGCGGTCTCGGTGGGCTCTTCCATCCACACACCTTCCAGGTCTGCATGATCTAGGATGCTGGGGCTAACAATATTAACTTTGGCAAGTGCCACTGCTAGCATCAACTCCTGCAGCTCCATTGCTATCATCCTATTTCGAGTTAAAAGCATCTCGAATAGGTGCCCAGTATCAATTTGGGACTTTTTTGCTGACCTCAGAAGTTGGTTGACGGTAGCGGAAATTGTATTGATTTGAATTTGTACTTTGTTGTTAATATTAATCTGCCTATTGTTTGCATTTGCTAATTGGAATTCATTAAATTTAATTTTTTCAAAATTTTCAGCGTCCGGCGTTCCTGCCACCACCTTTAGCGCAGTCCCTAAGAAGTCTAAACTTCTTGCTACCCTATGATAAACGCTCAAAGAGTCGAGCATGTCGCGTAGGTGGGCGACGTCAACAACCAAAAGTTTCTGCATGTGGGATTGCGGGAACATGAAGGTCATCCCATTAGTTTCTTCGATGACGCGCCTATATTCCGAGAGATTTGCTGAGTGCTTTACAAAGGCAAATTCCTCCCATATCAGGATTCGCCCATCAACGATGGGAATGTATTAGGCTTTGGAATAGTCCGTGACGCGTGCCGAAGTTGCGGCCAAAATGAGAATCAGGGATATGGTTGAAAACCTGTTATTTTTATGTGTTATGAATTTTGTTGAAGTTGGGTAGCCCACCACCAAAGCATGATTAAAATAATAAAGAGCGCAAAACTTATGCCTAGTGGCTAGAAAAAAGATAATTAAAAGTGAGATTATCAGGCGGGCGATAACATGGTCGCGCTCGGCCTACCTAAGGTTGTCTTTGTGGACCACCCTCCCCTTAATGAGGACTGTGGTCCCCATGTCCGCTTCAACGGTTTTCTCTTCACACAATGGTGACAGTTTGTTGCCTAGGCGTCTGTTGGACTTCACTAGGACTTTCTCGCCAACCTCGAATACTATATTTTGGCGGGAAGCGTTTTCTCTGTCCCGGAGCTTGTCTTGGGCGAGCTTAATTTTATCTTGAATTTCATATTGTGGCTCACCTGATTGTGCCTGAACCACGTCAGCCAGTCTATTGTCGATGACCGAGTGGATGGACTTGTTATATCTGGCAGTGGCCAGAAGTATCAGCTCTACGGTATCGCTGATGCCTTTATCGATTTTAAGACATCTAGCCAGCTCTACCAAAGTGCTGTGGAAACGCTCCACTTGTCCATTGGAGACACTGTGTAGGGGCGGAGCATTTGAGATGCTAACGCCGAAATGGTTTTCCAGCATGGTCACGATGGTGTGCGAGTTCAACGATGGTTCGTTGTCGCAATATACGACCTTGGCCTTAGGGAAAATATTCATCAGCTGTAGTAATGCTGGTTTGAGATCCTCTATGGTCCTAGAGGGAACTGGTTGGACTACGGGAAATTTCGAGAATTTGTCGATGCACGTAAGGAAATATTTTTTATCCGTGGAGAAGATGTCTATGTGCAGCATTTCTCCTACTTGAGATGGGATTGGGGTTTCGCCAAGCTCTTGTTTCTTCGGATGCCTGTCGTATTTTTCCTTGGCGCAAGTCTTGCACGAAATGACTATTTCGTTCGCTAGCTTGGCCATTTTCGGGATGTAGTACTCGGAGAGTACCTGCTTCACGTTTTCTTGGGCAGATCTATGAGCTCTGTTGTGCTCGACAGTAAGAATTTCCCGCCTTTCATCAACTGCAAAAATTTCCGTTACTCGGTTTTTGCAGTGCCAGAATCTGGTGGCAGGGAATTGTCGGATCAGTTTGTCCTGTATCACTGCGAGCGTATGCAGATCGCAATGAATGGCGTTTACGCCTTTAGGAACTATTATGGTTGCGAGCTCCTCCAGCAATGACTCCTCGTGAGTGAAGTCAATAATATGCCGTCTCTTGTTTCCAAAGAGAACGAAGTTCCGCTTTGACGGAGAGCGTGCTTCCTCCAGAATTATCTGGTTTTGAAAACAATTGAGGGGCTTGTCCGTGGATTGAATTGTGTGGGTAAGCGACAGCTCACTGTGAATTGTGGCCGCGCTTGAGAATGCCTCTTCTTCTTCTACAACGTTGAGTTGTTGCCTCGAGAGGGCATCTGCAACTAGGTTGGCCTTGCCAGGCATGTAATGGACTTTGGCACCACACTCATCGATGCGTTTTTTCCATCTTTTAATTTTTGTATTCGGATTGGAATCCGATTCCGCGTAGGTCAGCGGTTGGTGGTCAGTGTAGATGTTTAAATCTTTGACCCCATAAAAGTAGTGGCGCAGGTTCTCTAGCGCCCAAACTATGGAGCTAACAGCTCCCTTTCGTTGGTAGCGTAGTTAACTTCTCTGTCCTTTAAGGTCCTAGAGATCATAGTGATGGGGCGCCCCTCTTGTGAAAGCACCGTGCCAATGCCATATGCTGAGGCATCTGTCGTTAGATCAAACGCCTTTTTATAGTCGGGGTACCTGAGGATGACATCCTCAGAGGCCAAGATGCTACGTAGCTTTTCAAAAGCTTGCCGTTGCGGCTCGGTAAATTGTACCTGGATGCTTCTGGATCTGTGTCTGCTGACATTTCCGAGCTCCCCTTTTATAATGCTTGAAATGGGCTTAGCTATTGATGCAAAATCTTAAATAAATCATCTCTAATAGCCAGCCAAGCCAATGAATGATCTTACTTCGAAAACGTTTTTGGGCTCAGGGAATTCTTTAATGGCCCTGACCTTTTCCGGATCTGTCGTGGTCCCCTCGTTGGTGACTATAAACCCCAAAAATTTAACGCTTTTTTTGAAGAAGACCGATTTCTGCGCTGACACTCTCATGTTAGCGTCGTGTAGGCTCTTTAGAACCCAGTCCACGTGTCGTATGTGGGCGTTTTCGTCCTCTGAGAAGACGATAACATCATCGACATAGACGTAGCAAAATTTGCCAATCTGTTCTCGCAGTACGTCGTCGATGGTTCTTTGGCAGATGCTGGCAGCATTTCCTAACCCGAATGGCAGTCGACGGAACTCGTATTTTCCCCCGTTTACGGAAAAGGAAGTTTTCTCACGGTCACGTTCTGCCAGAATAATTTGGTGGTTGCCGGACTTTAAATCGAGCGTTGTAAAGTATTTGGCTTTGCCTAAATTCCCTAGTATCATAGGGATAATTGGCATAGGGTAGCGATCCGGTATTGTCCTCTCGTTAAATTTTCGAATGTCTAATACTAGCCGCATTTTACGGTTTCCAGCTTCGTCGGTGCCCTTTTTGTCTACTACCCATATTGGGTTATTGTAGGGGGATCTCGACTTCTGGATTATGCCGTTTTTTAGAAGGTCTTGGATTTCGTCATTGACGAAATCTGCCGCTCCCATCGGATACGGATAGGGTCTGGCATAAATGGGCTCCTCATCAACTGTCCTGATGGTGGCTACCACAGACGTGTTGTAAGGTAACGCCTCATTTGGGCTTGCGAAGGCGTTTTTCCTGTCGCTTAGCATTTTTGAAAATGCTCTTCTGACCAAAGGTGGTGCGCTAGAGCAGTCCACCTCAGTGAAATTTACATTGGGACATGATTGGAACTCTAGCTTTTCCGTCTCGGTGCCCCATCTGAGGTGCCCGGAAGCTAGGTTAAGTGATGCCCCTGCTTGTTTTAGCAGGTCAAGGCCGATGATGGCATCAAAGGAGGACAAATCTGGTAGGATGAAGAACGTAGCCTTCAAGTTAAACATGGAAACAAAGCATTTTTTTGTTATTGTGGTGACGCCATGGATGGAATGTACCGAGAATGGCGAATCTACTGGGCGGACGCCTTTCAACCCTTCGTATGGACGGATGAAATTTTTTGACGCGCCCGTGTCTATTAAAAGCTTCATTTCTACACCTGCTACTCTTCGTCTGATGACGGGTAGCAGGGACTTTCCCCTAAAAAATTTATGACGTCCGAATCGTAAGCATTAATAGCGTCGTCGTCCATTTCCTGGGCCGCGCTTGAAGCTGCGGCGGTATATTTGTCCCCGGTTTCGCCCGCGCCCTGCGCGACGTGATTAACCCTCTGCCTTTTGTGTGGGGCAGATCGATCTGCCTTTTGTGTGGGGCAGGACTCAGCCGGCTTCCCGTTTTGGTACGCCGGGGCCTGGGATGGCCTAAGCATTTTGGACAGCGATGGGTCGATGTCCATGGGTTCAGGAGCGCCTCCACTGTGGCGGAGTGTACTTGCGCCTTGTGTTGTTTGACGTAGTACGGATTTTTTCCAGCATTTGTTTGTGCATTTGTCTGCACAGAGGCCTGTCGGTACTCTTGCGCCTTTGGGTGCTGTTTCCTATCTTTATCCTCTTGGCTTTTGGCAAAAGAAGCCGCGAAGGAGTATCTTTCGTGGTTGGATTCCACTTCTTGTGCCAAAGCGAGAGCTAAAGGCATATCTTTCGGTTTTGCCGAGAAAAGGACATCCGTGAGGCTGCGCTTAAGCCCCGAGATAAATACTCGGAGTGCGTCATCCCGGAATTTGTCACACAAAACTTTTGCCGCCGAGGCTTCGAACGACATGGTAGCTTTGTTGGTGAGCAAGGTGAGTTTTTTCTCGACCTCGTCATAGTATTGGAGAAGGGTCATATTTCCCTGCCTAAGAGTACCCATTTCCTGCTCGATAACGTGCATCTGCCGCTTATCATTGTACGTAAAATCGAGTCGATTTATAATCGCGTCGAAATTTAGTACAGTGCCAAACGAAGACAGTACGGCATCGGCAGGGCCCCTTATTTTATTCCTAATAATAATAACCGCCTGATAATGGCGCGAGCTATGTTCGTAATTTCTGAAAATGTAATATGCGGCTACTGCCGCTTGTCTCCAGGAGACGTATGCTTCCTGTGCTCCCGAAAATTCGGGGAGGGACTTGACGGCGTCTAGGGGCTCGTCACACTTAATGTCGTTCCTAATTTCTATAGGCTCATATTTTTTTTATTTGGGGAGCCTCCGCTTGGGCGGGAGCGATTTGTCTTTCGTTGACCAGTTCGGTCAGACGGTGTATCGCCAGGCGCATTTCGTTTTCTCTACGCTGGTGTTCGATATTGGCTTCTTGAACAGCATGTTGAACGGCCGCCTGTATGGTGGCCGTCATCTGTTCCATGCTGAAAGCCATGTTCGCGAGTATGGGAGCGCTAGCGTTAACGCTTTTAGGGGTGAAGGATCTGGCCGGCCCTTCGGTCTTCGACTCAGAATCGCTAGAGAGTTGTCTTATGTTTCTATATTGTTGAAACGGATTGCTCATGTGGAGCTGCGGCTATAAAGTCGCCCGAAAGAAAAAATATTTATGTATGAATTATGTGCCGATGGAGGCGATTGGACTGGTGAAGGGGCCGCGGGGGCTGAGCTGCCGCTTTAGTTATGTGTGCGGGCTCGTCAAGTTGCGCTACTGCTGTGTCAAGTAGCGGTAAGGTGAGATGTGCGCGGGGACTGGGCCGCCGCTTATGCAAACAGAGAAAAAAAACAATAAAAACAACAAAGTGCCACACTGCATGCGCGGCCGTATCGTGTTCTCGAAAATGGAGTGGGGAAACAAAACGGAAAAGAAAAATAAATAACCAAAACTGCGCGGCTAATACCAAGAATTCTTGTGTAACAAAAAAGACATATAAAAGCTGAATTAAATACACGCGATTATATAAATTATTTCCGATTGAAATTTAAAATTTTCTGCCAGCGATTTTTTGGTTTTGGTTAGGAATTTTTATTCCGCACTTTTTGTGTTATATAGAATATTCATTTATTTATTCACAAAAACAGAAATGCAAACAATGTTGGGACAATAATTGGTTCACAAAATGAAATAGTTAAATATTTTATAATAGGTAAAAAAAATGTTAATGCTAAACCGTCAGCCAACTAATAAAGATTATTTAAAAAAAATTTTTGTTTTTTAATTTTATGGGGCTGCCGTTTTTTATTAGCGTAAGGCACAATATTTTACTATTCTTGTCTTTCTTTCTTTCTTTTTTTTTTTTTTATTTTTTAATACACAAAGAAAAATTCATGCAGACTTAGAAAAACTGTGTAAATAAAAGTGCTCACTTACATGGTTCTTTTACGATGGGCGCCAGTAAATATAAATTGATTTGTATAATAATGTAGTAGTTGGTTATCCCTCGCTGCAGTCGGTGATGCCGCAGATGTAGCAGGTACGTGTTCAGATAATTACTCCTTGCGGTTGCAGGGGGGGTGTTGCCACCCCTTATAGGCAGTGGTTGAGATCCCTGGCGGTTGCCGGGGGGAGATCCGTCCTGTGACAGGAGTTATGATGGGAGCACTTGCCCCGTTGTCACGGCCCTTGAGGCGCGGTGACCAATTCAACAAATGAATTTACAAATTAACGGCAGTGCCGGAGATTGGTTTTATGGTGCTCTTTATTGTATGAGAATCTGACACAAACTGAAACTTAAAGCTAACAAAAAGTATTTCATAGCGGCCACGCAAATGTGCAGTGCTTGCCGCTATGCATGGGCTTCCGGCCAGACGCTATGTCAGCAGTTTGGCCAGAGCGAGCTCTTAAATAATCGGACATTGCCGCTGCTTGGTTAACTTCAGTTAACTTATATATTTTTTTATCAGGATCACCTCCTGAGTTGATATGAGCATGTCCGTATGACCGTCTGTCCGTCCGTCTGTCTGTCTGTTTCTACGCGAACTAGTCTCTCACTTTTAAAGCTATCGACTTGAAATTTTGTACACACCCATCTTTCCTTCTAAAGCTGCCATATAACTGATTGATCGGAAGTGGTATAACTTTGGTGTTTTTAGAGTTAGAGAGTTTAAAGTTCAGTCATTTTATACGAGAGCTATTTTTGGCAAAATAATACGACATGCCAAATTTCATAAGGATCGGCCGACTATATCCTATAGCTGCCATATAACTGAACGATCGAAAATGACCCAACTTTTGTGTTTTTGAAGATAGAAAGCTGGAACTTAGTACAGATTATATTTTTGGTCAGTTAATACGACCTACAAAATTTCATTAGGATCGGCCGACTATATCGAATAGCTGCCATATAACTGAACGATCGGAAATGACCCAACTTTCGTGTTTTTGAAGATAGAAAGCTGGAACTTGGTACACATTCTATTTTTGGTCAGTTAATCCGATCTACCAAATTTCATATTGATCGGTTGACTATATCTTATAGCTGACATATAACTGTACGATCGGAAATGGTTTTTGGTAGACCTACCAACTTTTGTATTTTTGAAGATAGAAGCTTAGGACTTTTTTTTATTTTATTGTAATCAATTGGTTATATTATCATATTCTCATAAGTAGCGGCCAACTATATCCGATGTTTGCGATATTTATCCCATTTTAACTGCAAGGGTGTATTAACTTCGGCTCCGCCCGAAGTTAGCTTTTCTTTCTTGTTTTTTTATAAAAAGAAAGAATTTTTCTTTCATTTTGAATTCTTTTTTCTTTAATCCCATTTTTCTTTTTATTGTTTTGTATTATTTTGTTTATATTGGAGTTTTTAAATTAAATATTATAAAGTTTTAATCTATCCTTACGTACTCCTAATGTCCAAGCCATTTCCAAATTCTGAAAGACGGCGAAAAAAAAAAAAAAAAAATGTGTTTTTTCTTTTTAGTATCCCTAATTATTATATTATCGTTATCTTCTAACTTTCCTACTATATAGGATCCTAAATAAGTTGGATCTAACTCATGTCCTGTTTCATTCTTAAGTAGGACTTTGTCTCCTACCGATATTTTTACATGTCTTTTCATCATATAATTCTTTATTATTTTTCTTGTTTTCTTCTAACATAATTCTAGCTCTTTTATATGCTATTTCTAATCTATATTAACTTTCTTTGGCATAATCATCTTTGCTTATCTTTGCTTTGTTTTACCGAAAACAAGTTCATATGGACAATAGTCATGTGCCATAGATGGAGTTGTGTTGAAACAATAAACGAAATATTGGATCCATATGTCCCAATCAGTTTTATCAACCGATATATATGAACGTATATGACGTCTTCATTGCACCGTACTTTAGAATAAAATTCTCAAAAATCGCCTTTGCTACTGTTTTAGCATTGTTGTTTGGAATTGGAATCGCGACTAGATATTTAGTCAGATCAAAAATTAATATTACTGCGTATTCTTTTCCATTTTCAGACCTGGGTACTGAACCAACGGTGTTTACTATAACCCTGTCGATAGCATGTATTGGCGTATCAGTTATTGTTAAAAGAGTATTTATATTTCTTGTTACTTTTGATTTTTGGCATTTTGGACATTTAAGAATGTATTCAGTAATATCTTGAGTCATACTTTATAATAATAAAATAATAATAATGTCCAATCCAATAATAATGTCTTTTGACCTCGGCCAAGGTTTTTGAGATGCCTGTGTGACCTCCTTGTATTGGATCATCATGGAATGTGGGCAATATAGCTTCTTTTTCTTTTATTGTTTTTATTTGGGTCCCCGGGTTGAATTTCTCAATGAAATTAATATATTATTGCCCATATTTTTAAAATTATCAATTTAAACATGTTCGAAGATATTTTTCCACGGTGCCACTTTGAGTTTACCTAAGTCAAGAGTTCCATTGGTATATAAACCGCTAACATCATATCTTGCAGTTTTCTTACCATTTTTAAAGAAACAGCATATTTCGTGCTTCGTCATTGTTAATGACTTCATACACGTTGGGCTTTGAAGCTTTTTCTATAGATTGCCTTGGCAATTATTTATTTTCTTTTGCTGCGCAGGAATTTTGTCTACTTTGATATCTTGTAGTGTCATTTTTGTTACAGATCCATTTATTTGTTTTAGCTGTTGAATGGTTATTCTTGATAACGCATCCGCCAAAAAATTGTCTTTACACTTCAGATATTCGGCTGTAAAATTAGCGTTAGCTTTGAGCTTGGATTTACCATTGAGAACAAGTATGTTAATGGTCTGTGATCTGTTTTGACAGTGAAGTGTCCACCATAAATGTATGGTCTGAAATAGGTTATGGCCCAATGAATTGCTGCTAATTCTTGTTCTGTTGTACTTTTATTACTTTCAACCTTAGTAAACGAAAAAAAAAAAAAAATTAATAAATAAAAGTGTGACGAGCATAGTCGGAAAAATGTTTGATAAAACGTCTATAGTAGTTGCAGAATGAAACGAATCGTCTAGCACTGTCCGCATCATGTGGGACTGGGTAATTTTTAATGACTTCGTATTTTTTGTAGTCAGGCAGGATTTTATTATCCGTGCATTTGTGTCCCAAAAATGTGAACATTTTTCAGGATGTAATTTAAGATTGTATTTCCTACATTTCTCAAATACATCAGTTAAGTTTTTGAGCATATGTGTTTCGGAACAACCAATGACTATTAAATCATCCATATGGTATAAAGGAAAGCTTGAGAAGATTCTAATCCGGAAAATGCTATAGTCATCATTCTTTGGAAAGAATTTGGCGCTATTTTTAGGCCGAATGGCAATCGCGTGAAGCGATACGACACATTGCTTGTTGAGAATGATGTTATATCTCTTGAACTTTTTTCGAGTTCAATTTGATGGAATCCTGACATTAAGTCAATGCATGAAAAGTATTTTGCTCTTCCTAGTTAATCCAAAATGTCATCAATTTTAGGGAGCGGGAATTTATCCGACAACAGTTTTTTATTCAGAGGATATTCTATCCTCAACTGAGGATAGGTGAATTTTTCTGACTTCTTGGGATCTTGCTGGTAGAACAATGGAATTATTACCAGAACTGTATGTTATTGGAACATAAATTGGGAATTTTAGATTATTTGGTTTCATTATGAGCCAATCTTCATTTGGGGTTAGATCTAACTGGCAATTGAATTTCTTAATGAGGTCAATTCTTATTATTCCATCACAAGTTCAAATCTGCTAAGTAAAAATCGTGTGGTATAATGTATTTACCTGTCATACAGACAGGTACTCTGTTGAAATCAGTACTTTAGACTGTATTATGTCTTGGCCAATGCCTTAAATATTGATTTTCTTACTTATTTGGATATCTTTTTATACCCTTGCAGAGGGTATTATAATTTTGTCCAAAAGCGTGCAACGCAGTGAAGGAGACATCTCCGACCCTATAAAGTATATATATTCTTGCTCAGAATCACCTCCTGAGTATGAGCATGTCCGTCGGTCCGACTGTCCGTTTGTCTGTCTGTCTGTTTCTACGCGCACTTGTCGCTCAGTTTTAAAGCTATCGACTTGAAACTTTGCACACACTCTTCTTTCTTTTGCACGCAGTATATAAGTCGGAATCGGGGATCGGCCGACTATATCCTATAGCTGCCATATAACTGAACGATCGGAAATGACCCAACTTTTGTGTTTTTGAAGATAGAAAGCTGGAACTTGGTACAGATTTTAGTTTTGGTCAGTTAATCCGACCAACCAAATTTCAAAACGATCGGTTTACTATATCTTATATCTGCCATATAACTGTCCGATCGGAAATGGTATTTGGTAGAAATACCGTCTTCGGTATTTTTGAAGATAGAAGCTAATGACTTTTTTTTAGATATTTTATTGTAATCAATTGGTTATATTATCATGTTCTCATAAGTTGCGATATATATCCGGTTTTAACTGCAAGGGTATATAAACTTCGGTTCCGCCCGAAGTTAGCTTTTCTTTCTTTTTTTGTCTTGCTTTTGTCTTTACATTAAAAAAGTTTAAAAATATGTTTAGACAATAGGGCGGGTCAATTTGTTCCTGTCCAAAAAATCATGAAAATCGTCCCCCATAATCGGAATCTACGAAGAATTCTAAGAAAATTTCACCATGAAACCATGTGTCTAAAATGAATTCCTAGCTCGCGCCGTGAAGCTTAAAGATTTCACTATGAGGTACATAAGGTATTTCGAGGTATTTAAGACATTTTAATGTATTTAAAAAAAACACACGCATTTTCCAATTATGTTGGAGTCAATTCTGATTCATCTTTTTACAACAAATTTTATAATTTTTTTTTTAAATTCCGTGCTTCCGTTGCTTCCGTGCAACTATTTACGAAATTTGATATCGCATCATTCATGGTATTGAATGTACCCGCCTGCATGATAAGTTTTACCTTATCAATTGTGCAATTCCTTGTCATTGCCTTAACTGCAGACTGTGTAGAATAACTTCTGGCTAACTCTCTAACTCAAACTCTCTTTTCCTTTTTTTGTAATTTTCTTTTTTCATTTTTTTGTAATTGTTATACCCTGCAATTGTTGCAGAGGGTATTATAATTTTGGTCAAAAGTGCGCAACGCAGTGAAGGAGACATCTTCGACCCTATAAAGTATGTATATTCTTGAGTTGATATAAGTATGTCCGTCTGTGTGTCTGTCCGTCTGTGTGTCTGTCCGTCTGTCTGTTTCTACGCAAAAAAGTCTCTCAGTTTTAAAGCTATCAACTTGAATGTTGCACCGACTGTTTTTGTCGGCTTGAAATTTTTTCATTCTTTTGCTCGCAGTATATAAGTCAGAACGGCCGAGGTCGGCAGACTATATCCTATAGCTCTAATTTAACTGATTGATCGGAAATGCTGTTAAGTTTTAGATTTTGTATTGTAATAAATTGGTTATATTATGACATTCTCATAATGATCGGCCAACTATATCCGATTTTTGCGATATATATCCGGTTTTACCTGCAAGGGTATATCAGCTCCGGCTCCGACCAAAGTTAGCTTTTCTTTCAGCAGGGAGTAAATAGGCAATCGGCTGATTCCTTGCGTCATATCCGTGTATGCATGTATATTGGTGGAAACGTAAATACACAATAAAATATACATTCATACATATGTATTTTATTCTAAATAAAAAATACATACTTACCTTTTATCCGACCCTGACATTAATACATACATATGTCTCCTGCAAGAAAGTGATAAAAAGGGGTCGCAGCAGGTCAATTGGTTATTTTTTTCTTGACCCTTCAGGGTGGAATTTCACTTTTCTACGAAAAGGTTTTCTTGTAATATACTTACTCCTTGTAAAATTCTATATTATATTTTATCTTATAAAATTAAATTTCATTATTTAACAAAGAAAGAATCAAAAAAGAATACCTTACAAAAGAATTGGAGTAAAAAATCCTTTTAAATTATATGCAACACCATAACATAATTTTTGATATTTTTAAATAATTATTTGTTCTTCATCATTAATTTTAAATAAATTGCAGGAACATGAATATAATTTTTGTAAATAACAATGTTTTTTTTGTTCATCAATTTTGTTTATTTTTTCACAATTCTGAATCTTAGGCAGGTATCTTAAGTGGTGAATTGAATTTGTAGCGAATTAGGCAAACAATTTTTCACGATCCTAAATCTGTTGAAAATTCAGGATCGCTACCTGGATGAGATTCAGGATCGTGAAAAAATAAATAAAATTGATGAAATTTTGAAATGATTGTTTGCTCATTGAGCGTTTTCAATGCCGTAAATAAAAGACGAATTTAAATTTAGCGTATGAACGTTATAAAAAATTTTTATTTCTGCCTGCAGATGAAGCCGGATGATCATCTGAAAGACCAGCTTATGGTGCATGCAGAGACTAAAGTAAAATACAGAGAGGGCGGCCCGACTGGTCACTGCGAAGCTAAAGCTCTCGAATAATGGAGAGGGCGGCCCGACCTAGACACTGCGAGCTAAAACTCTCTATAGAAAGCCCGTTGAATCGAGCGGCCGAGAGAGAGTCGGCTTGCGATCAACTAAGCTTTTGTATAAACTTAAGCCATAAATAAACATTACCAAACATTACGCTAACATATTAAAACATTAAAATTACACCGCTGCTGCCTGACCCGACAATGATTATTTTAAAAAATTATATTCATGTTGCTGCAATTCATTTAAAAGTATATTTTAATTCTTCTGTAATTAATTTAAAATTAATAATAAAGAACAAATATTTATTAAAAAAAAATATCCAAAATTGTATTATGGTGTTGCATATCATTTAAAAGGATTTTTTACTTCAATTTTTATACCCTTGCAGAGGGTATTATAATTTTGTCCAAAAGTGTGCAACGCAGTGAAGGAGACATCTCCGACCCTATAAAGTATATATATTCTTGATCAGGATCACCTCCTGAGTTGATATGAGCATGTCCGTCTGTCCGTCTGTCCGTCTGTCTGTCCGTCTGTCTGTCTGTCCGTTTCTACGCGAACTAGTCTCTCAGTTTTGAAGCTATCGTCTTAAAACTTTGCACACACCCTTCTTTCCTTTGCACGCAGTATATAAGTCGGAACGACCGGGATCGGCCGACTATATCCTATAGCTGCCATATAACTGATTGATCGGAAATGGTATAACTTTGGTGTTTTTAGAGTTAGAGAGTTCAAATTTAACATGAGAGCTATTTTTGGCAAACTATTACGAAATGCCAAATTTCATAAGGATCGGCCGACTATATCTTATAGCTGCCATATAACTGAACGATCGGAAATGACCCAACTTTCGTGTTTTTGAAGATAGAAAGCTGGAATTTGCTACAGATTATATTTTTGGTCAGTTAATCCGACCTACCAAATTTCATTAGGATCGGCCGACTATATCTTATAGCTGCCATATAACTGAACGATCGGAAATGGTATTTGGTAGAAATATCAACTTTCGTATTTTTGAAGATAGAAGCTTGGGACTTTTTATACCCTTGCAGAGGGTATTATAATTTTGTCCAAAAGTGTGCAACGCAGTGAAGGAGACATCTCCGACCCTATAAAGTATATATATTCTTGATCAGGATCACCTCCTGAGTTGATATGAGCATGTCCGTCTGTCCGTCTGTCCGTCTGTCCGTCTGTCCGTCTGTCTGTTTCTACGCAAACTAGTCTCTCAGTTTTAAAGCTATCGTCTTGAAACTTTGCACACACCCTTCTTTCCTTTGCACGCAGTATATAAGTCGGAACGGCCGGGATCGGCCGACTATATCCTATAGCTGCCATATAACTGATTGATCGGAAATGGTATAACTTTGGTGTTTTTAGAGTTAGAGAGTTCAAATTTGACATGAGAGCTATTTTTGGCAAAATAATACGACATGCCAAATTTCATAAGGATCGGCCGACTATATCCTATAGCTGCCATATAACTCAACGATCGGAAATGACCCAACTTTCGTGTTTTTGAAGATAGAAAGCTGGAATTTAGTACAGACTCTATTTTTGGTTAGTTGATCCAACCTACCAAATTTCATTAGGATCGGCCGACTATATCCTATAGCTGCCATATAACTGAACGATCGAAAATGACCCAACTTTAGCTGCAAGGGTATATAAACTTCGGCTCCGCCCGAAGTTAGCTTTCCTTTCTTGTTTTTAGATTTTTTATTGTAATTAATTGGTTTTATTATGATGTAATCATAAGGATCGGCCAACTATATCCGATGTTTGCGATATATATCCAGTTTTAACTGCAAGGGTATATAAACTTCGGCTCCGCCCGAAGTTAGCTTTCCTTTCTTGTTTTGTTATTAATTTTAAATTAACTCAGACTTATACAGGGTGACAATAAAAACATTTTTGATCATAACTTTTTAAGGAACTGTATTTGAGAAAAAATGCAGATACACAACTATTAAATAGGTATTTTGTTAACATATATTCAGCTGGTTTCGTAGTGGCTTCCTTGGGCTGCGATGCAGAGCCCTAAACGTTTCTGGAAATTTGGCGCAATGGGCCGCAGGTCCTCTTCCGATAATCGATCCCATTCACGGAGCAATGATTGCTTTAGCACCTCCAAACTTATGTGGCGTTTAGCACATCCCCTGGACTCCAAAATAGACCACACACTATAGTCCATCGGATTAACATCTGGCGAGTAAGGTGACCATTCACTGCATGTGAAAAAGTCCGGGAAATTGGCTTTGCACCAGTCCTGAGTCAATTTGGCTCTATGGGCTGACGCTGAATCCTGTTGAAACGTCCACTCCGTATCACCGAAGTGCTGCTGGCCCCAAGGAAGCACAACAGTTTCCAAAACGTCCCGGCGGTACACTTCCTGATTGATTTTGACCCCTTGATCGATGAAAACAAGGGGTGTTTTGCCAGTGGCGCATATTCCTCCCCAAACCATTAAAGACTGCTCAAATTGACGGCGCTCGATTATTGCAGAGGTACCTGGAGCTTTAGCAGACCAGCTTCTGTCATTTTTAAGATTGTGCGCCTTTTGGATGGTGAATATCTTCTCGTCCGTGAAAAGAATACGGTCCCATTTTTGACCTGCGGCCCGACGCTTTAACTGACGGCATCTTTGGAGTCTCACGCGCTTACTGTCATGCGTAAGAAGATGCTTTTTTTGGAGCTTGTAGGGCTTGAGATAAAGTTCATTTTTTGCTATCAACCGAACACTTTCTCGATTCACTCCGATTTCACGGGCTATTTTTCTGACCGAGACTCTGCAATTCCGAGTGATCCGCTTTTTCACTATCTGGCGAATTCTGGAAATGTTAGCGGTACATGGTCTGCGTCGTCCGGGACGGTCACCTTCATGGCCAAGCTCATTAAATCGCCGGATAGCGTCAGAGACCGTTTGTTTTGGTATGCCAAGCAAACGAACAATGTCGCATTGGCGATTTCCTTGTTGAAACAGTTTTAAAATTTCACAACGATTGTTAGACATCCCGAAAGAAATATCAAATTGATGGGAATCACAAAAATGTAAATATATTTGTTTTAGAAAAGTACAAGCTATCGATAAATGCATTTATTTAAGGGCTGCATCATAATACATTTATATTAGATTGCTTCAAAGTTTGTCCGGGTTATTTATTGTCACCCTGTATACAGAAATTTAATTTTATAATATAAAATATAATATAGAGTTTTACAAAGAGTAAGTATATCACAAGAAAACCTTTTCGTAGAAAAGTGAAATTCCACCCTGAAGGGTCAAGAAAAAATGGAACGAATTGACCTGCTGTGATCCGTTTTTATCACTTTCTTGCCTGAGACATATTTATGTCAGGGTCGGATTAAAGGTAAATATGTATTTTTTATTAAGAAATATATATATATGAATGTATATTTTATTGTGGATTTACGTTCCCAACAATATATACATGCATACACGGATATGACGGAAGAAATCAGCCGATTGCCTATTTACCCCCTCCTGTAGGCTCTAGGCTCTAAGCGTTATCTTTTCTTTCGAGTCTCCTGATTGGTTTTCCCGATTCATCAACCGGAAAAATGTGTGGAAAATTGGAGTGGTTTTCATGCATTTACTGTACATGTAACATGTACATGTATTGATGACAACAATACATTCAAACACAAGTACCTGTTTTCCGTTTTCGAGGATCAATAGGTTTTGAGGTTTATGCTAAGAATCAAATTTTTAGTATTAATCCAAAACCTAAAGAAAGAGTTTGAAGTTAAAATTAAAAGGAAATAAAATATGAGCGAGCTAGAAATTATATTCGAGGATTCCCAACCAGCTCTTAGTGATATTTGTGCATCAAACGGTGCACTTTTATCGTTAATTGGTATTGGGAAGAATATCCAAGAAGAACCTTTTAATAATCTACAGGATGATTCTTCGTCATCCATATACAATTTATGGAACATGGGATTGTGAATAAACTAGGTATGTCCCGGATACTCAAGAAAATATATTCGAGGAATTCGACGACGACGACATACCTGTTTCTCCGTGCTTCATTCCGGAGACCCCAGAGGAAGTGGAAAAATAATCAAGACCAGAATTTACTTTCCCGAATGATGATAACATATTTTTTTTAATAAATGACGGAAATGATATTTATAAAAGTTTATGGATGGGGAATTCGATAAAACTTTAATTGATTGGCTTAGACATATTGAATAAATTAAAGACTATGTTACCATTTTTCATTATTATGTAATTTTTTTTATTTCATGAAAACTAAATAATTAAAAAAAAAAAAAAAATTAACTTTTGGACTTGTTTAGGTGAGGGGCCGTGGTGCCGCTCACCTGAAGAGCGCATCCGCTCTTTCGATCTCTTTTTGTACTAGTTTTTAAGTTGTCAATTCGATGTACGCAGCCAATAAAGCTGAACGCGCTTCTTTTGGAAATTATTGAAGACGCCCCCGACTTTTCATTTCATTTCATTTCTTAAACTTCGTTCACACTGCTGCAAGATTGTTTTTCCCTCCGTGTCAACTCCAAGTCCGAGTTTTCCGACACCACGGCAGCTTAAGACTTTTCTAAGACAAAAAAATCTACAAAATTTTCCATCCATCTCCGTTGTGTGTGCCACGCCATATTCCTCGACGTTTTTGGTCTCTCCGTTATCCGTTCGCTCGCCAACGGTCGAGGCATATGTACATGCATACACAAATACCTTGTGTTTGGTGCAATTAATCCGCAAGTGAACAGTAAAAGTGTGTGGTGAAAAAAAAAGTATAAAAAAAAAAATAAAAGGGCATAATTAATATTGGCCAGCCGGTGTGAAGTGGTTCCGGGAATCTCCAAGTTCACCGATCAGTCTGCTATGAGAGCTGCTCCGATTTACTAGCCGTGTCAGACGACAATGTGGCCACCTCGACCGTGCTGGAATCGAAGTACAACTACTGTTACTCCGTCTATTCGAGATGTATTGCCCAGCTTCGGGAGAAAATTGCTTCCCAATCCACTCAGGCTTCCGTCAATGTCCACACGCCCGCTCCTACAGGCTGCCGATTACCTCCGGTGGATACCGAGGTCTTCGCGGGCGATTATCTTCGGTGGCCCACCTTCAGAGACTTGTTTACGGCCATTTACATCCAAAACTCGCGGCTCACCCCGGTAGAGAGGTTGTTCCACTTACTGTCCAAGACAAGTGGAGACGCCCACGCCATTGTCTCTAAGGCTCCGCTTACCCATGACGGGTTTGTCGTCGCTTGGCAAAGCCTCACAGACCGCTTTGAGAATCGGCGGCTACTGGTCAATAGCCAGTTGAAAATCCTTTTTAACCTCAAACCTATTTCTCAAGAGTCCGGGGTCGCGCTGAAGGAGCTGCAAGCCACCATTCAGAATTTTCTTACAGCCCTAGCAATGTCCGCTATCAATGTTGAGGCTTGGGACTGTCTCCTTGTATTTATGATTTCGTCAAAGCTCCCCAAAGTCACACTTTCCATGTGGGAGCAATCCGTTCATAACAAGGCCGAAATTCCAACATGGAAGGAATTAGACAACTTCCTGACACATCGCACTCTGAAGGCAATCGACGACGTCAGGCCTAGTGGCTCCGGGAAACTTCCGCCAAGGTCGGGAACTCCTACTGCCCCTGCTCGAAGGCTCCATTCATACGAGACTCGTGTAGTTCCAGGCCCCAAGGGTTGCGATCTCTGTTCGAGGGAGAACCACCCCATTCGCTTATGTCCGCGGTTCTTGGAAATGGACGTAAATGGGCGCTCGGACTACATTAAAAGGAAGCAGCTATGTTTAAACTGTTTTGCCCGAGGGCACCAGCAACGAGACTGCACGAGCGCCCATACCTGCTTCACATGTCACAGCCGACACCACACCCTTCTGCACCGCGGCAATCCGTTCGCCACCGCTCCAAGTCCGCCTACGACAGCAAGGGCTTGACCCGCACAGACTGCCAGAAGCACAAACGGCTCAGAGGATCAGTCGGATGTGCAGGTGTGCTACGCTTCCGGGTCAGGAGCCGTCCTACTAGGCACGGCCCTTATCAACGTGTGCCATTTGGGGTGCAGCTTCCAGGCACGAGCTCTGATAGACTCAGGGTCCGAAGCGACTTTCATAACGGAACGACTGTTCAACCTCGTCAAACCACCTTTCAAGACGATTCAAGCCCAAGTTTCCGGCCTTAATCAGACCATTTCCGCGCAGTCTACAAAATTGTGCCATTTCTCTATTCGGTCGCCGTCTAGACCCGGGCTATAATTAGAGACTGCGGCTTACGTTCTTCCGCAGTTGGCAGGAAATCTGCCATCATACCCGATTCCGCGAGATCGTCTCAAGGGGCTGCCCGACATTCCCCTGGCGGACCCCAACTTCTTTGACAGCTCCCAAGTCGATGTATTAATAGGAGCTGACATTCTTCCGTCCATTCTCCTCGGTAATGCCAAGGCTAACATATGCGGGTCGCTTCTCGGTCAGGAGACCATTTTTGGATGGGTGCTGACAGGCCCATTATCTCCAGCCAATCCCCGCAGCGTGTCCGTTTTTTCCACACGAGTGGCCCCCAGCCTCGGTGACTCACTGGATCAAATTACACTTCCTGATTGATTTTGACCCCTTGATCGATGAAAACAAGGGGTGTTTTGCCAGTGGCGCATATTCCCCCCCAAACCATTAAAGACTGCTCAAATTGACGGCGCTCGATTATTGCAGAGGTACCTGGAGCTTTAGCAGACCAGCTTCTGTCATTTTTAAGATTGTGCGCCTTTTGGATGGTGAATATCTTCTCGTCCGTGAAAAGAATACGGTCCCATTTTTGACCTGCGGCCCGACGCTTTAACTGACGGCATCTTTGGAGTCTCACGCGCTTACTGTCATGCGTAAGAAGATGCTTTTTTTGGAGCTTGTAGGGCTTGAGATAAAGTTCATTTTTTGCTATCAACCGAACACTTTCTCGATTCACTCCGATTTCACGGGCTATTTTTCTGACCGAGACTCTGCAATTCCGAGTGATCCGCTTTTTCACTATCTGGCGAATTCTGGAAATGTTAGCGGTACATGGTCTGCGTCGTCCGGGACGGTCACCTTCATGGCCAAGCTCATTAAATCGCCGGGTAGCGTCAGAGACCGTTTGTTTTGGTATGCCAAGCAAACGAACAATGTCGCATTGACGATTTCCTTGTTGAAACAGTTTTAAAATTTCACAACGATTGTTAGACATCCCGAAAGAAATATCAAATTGATGGGAATCACAAAAATGTAAATATATTTGTTTTAGAAAAGTACAAGCTATCGATAAATGCATTTATTTAAGGGCTGCATCATAATACATTTATATTAGATTGCTTCAAAGTTTGTCCGGGTTATTTATTGTCACCCTGTATACAGAAATTTAATTTTATAATATAAAATATAATATAGAGTTTTACAAAGAGTAAGTATATCACAAGAAAACCTTTTCGTAGAAAAGTGAAATTCCACCCTGAAGGGTCAAGAAAAAATGGAACGAATTGACCTGCTGTGATCCGTTTTTATCACTTTCTTGCCTGAGACATATTTATGTCAGGGTCGGATTAAAGGTAAATATGTATTTTTTATTAAGAAATATATATATATGAATGTATATTTTATTGTGGATTTACGTTCCCAACAATATATACATGCATACACGGATATGACGGAAGAAATCAGCCGATTGCCTATTTACCCCCTCCTGTAGGCTCTAGGCTCTAAGCGTTATCTTTTCTTTCGAGTCTCCTGATTGGTTTTCCCGATTCATCAACCGGAAAAATGTGTGGAAAATTGGAGTAGTTTTCATGCATTTACTGTACATGTAACATGTACATGTATTGATGACAACAATACATTCAAACACAAGTACCTGTTTTCCGTTTTCGAGGATCAATAGATTTTGAGGTTTATGCTAAGAATCAAATTTTTAGTATTAATCCAAAACCTAAAGAAAGAGTTTGAAGTTAAAATTAAAAGGAAATAAAATATGAGCGAGCTAGAAATTATATTCGAGGATTCCCAACCAGCTCTTAGTGATATTTGTGCATCAAACGGTGCACTTTTATCGTTAATTGGTATTGGGAAGAATATCCAAGAAGAACCTTTTAATAATCTACAGGATGATTCTTCGTCATCCATATACAATTTATGGAACATGGGATTGTGAATAAACTAGGTATGTCCCGGATACTCAAGAAAATATATTCGAGGAATTCGACGACGACGACATACCTGTTTCTCCGTGCTTCATTCCGGAGACCCCAGAGGAAGTGGAAAAATAATCAAGACCAGAATTTACTTTCCCGAATGATGATAACATATTTTTTTTAATAAATGACGGAAATGATATTTATAAAAGTTTATGGATGGGGAATTCGATAAAACTTTAATTGATTGGCTTAGACATATTGAATAAATTAAAGACTATGTTACCATTTTTCATTATTATGTAATTATTTTTATTTCATGAAAACTAAATAATTAAAAAAAAAAAAAAAATTAACTTTTGGACTTGTTTAGGTGAGGGGCCGTGGTGCCGCTCACCTGAAGAGCGCATCCGCTCTTTCGATCTCTTTTTGTACTAGTTTTTAAGTTGTCAATTCGATGTACGCAGCCAATAAAGCTGAACGCGCTTCTTTTGGAAATTATTGAAGACGCCCCCGACTTTTCATTTCATTTCATTTCTTAAACTTCGTTCACACTGCTGCAAGATTGTTTTTCCCTCCGTGTCAACTCCAAGTCCGAGTTTTCCGACACCACGGCAGCTTAAGACTTTTCTAAGACAAAAAAATCTACAAAATTTTCCATCCATCTCCGTTGTGTGTTCCACGCCATATTCCTCGACGTTTTTGGCCTCTCCGTTATCCGTTCGCTCGCCAACGGTCGAGGCATATGTACATGCATACACAAATACCTTGTGTTTGGTGCAATTAATCCGCAAGTGAACAGTAAAAGTGTGTGGTGAAAAAAAAAGTATAAAAAAAAAAATAAAAGGGCATAATTAATATTGGCCAGCCGGTGTGAAGTGGTTCCGGGAATCTCCAAGTTCACCGATCAGTCTGCTATGAGAGCTGCTCCGATTTACTAGCCGTGTCAGACGACAATGTGGCCACCTCGACCGTGCTGGAATCGAAGTACAACTACTGTTACTCCGTCTATTCGAGATGTATTGCCCAGCTTCGGGAGAAAATTGCTTCCCAATCCACTCAGGCTTCCGTCAATGTCCACACGCCCGCTCCTACAGGCTGCCGATTACCTCCGGTGGATACCGAGGTCTTCGCGGGCGATTATCTTCGGTGGCCCACCTTCAGAGACTTGTTTACGGCCATTTACATCCAAAACTCGCGGCTCACCCCGGTAGAGAGGTTGTTCCACTTACTGTCCAAGACAAGTGGAGACGCCCACGCCATTGTCTCTAAGGCTCCGCTTACCCATGACGGGTTTGTCGTCGCTTGGCAAAGCCTCACAGACCGCTTTGAGAATCGGCGGCTACTGGTCAATAGCCAGTTGAAAATCCTTTTTAACCTCAAACCTATTTCTCAAGAGTCCGGGGTCGCGCTGAAGGAGCTGCAAGCCACCATTCAGAATTTTCTTACAGCCCTAGCAATGTCCGCTATCAATGTTGAGGCTTGGGACTGTCTCCTTGTATTTATGATTTCGTCAAAGCTCCCCAAAGTCACACTTTCCATGTGGGAGCAATCCGTTCATAACAAGGCCGAAATTCCAACATGGAAGGAATTAGACAACTTCCTGACACATCGCACTCTGAAGGCAATCGACGACGTCAGGCCTAGTGGCTCCGGGAAACTTCCGCCAAGGTCGGGAACTCCTACTGCCCCTGCTCGAAGGCTCCATTCATACGAGACTCGTGTAGTTCCAGGCCCCAAGGGTTGCGATCTCTGTTCGAGGGAGAACCACCCCATTCGCTTATGTCCGCGGTTCTTGGAAATGGACGTAAATGGGCGCTCGAACTACATTAAAAGGAAGCAGCTATGTTTAAACTGTTTTGCCCGAGGGCACCAGCAACGAGACTGCACGAGCGCCCATACCTGCTTCACATGTCACAGCCGACACCACACCCTTCTGCACCGCGGCAATCCGTTCGCCACCGCTCCAAGTCCGCCTACGACAGCAAGGGCTTGACCCGCACAGACTGCCAGAAGCACAAACGGCTCAGAGGATCAGTCGGATGTGCAGGTGTGCTACGCTTCCGGGTCAGGAGCCGTCCTACTAGGCACGGCCCTTATCAACGTGTGCCATTTGGGGTGCAGCTTCCAGGCACGAGCTCTGATAGACTCAGGGTCCGAAGCGACTTTCATAACGGAACGACTGTTCAACCTCGTCAAACCACCTTTCAAGACGATTCAAGCCCAAGTTTCCGGCCTTAATCAGACCATTTCCGCGCAGTCTACAAAATTGTGCCATTTCTCTATTCGGTCGCCGTCTAGACCCGGGCTATAATTAGAGACTGCGGCTTACGTTCTTCCGCAGTTGGCAGGAAATCTGCCATCATACCCGATTCCGCGAGATCGTCTCAAGGGGCTGCCCGACATTCCCCTGGCGGACCCCAACTTCTTTGACAGCTCCCAAGTCGATGTATTAATAGGAGCTGACATTCTTCCGTCCATTCTCCTCGGTAATGCCAAGGCTAACATATGCGGGTCGCTTCTCGGTCAGGAGACCATTTTTGGATGGGTGCTGACAGGCCCATTATCTCCAGCCAATCCCCGCAGCGTGGCCGTTTTTTCCACACGAGTGGCCCCCAGCCTCGGTGACTCACTGGATCAGCTCCTCACCAAATTCTGGGAGGTGGAAGATGTGCCCACACAGATAAGTTTGGAATCGGATTCAGTTTGCGAGCACAATTTTGTCCAGACGACGAAAAGAGACGAGTGTGGCAAGTACGTTGTGACGCTCCCCTTACGCGACCCCGGGCAGAAGGGTTCCGAGCTAGCGGCTTCACGGTCCTTTGCCCTTGCTCAGTTCCTGCGTAATGAGCAGAGGGACGAAGAGGGACCCGCCCCTTAAGGCCCGCTATGACTCGGTAATTCAGGAGTACATCGACTTAGGCCACATGACCGAGGTCTCTCCCGCGAGCAATTCCGCTACCTACTATCTTCCACATCATGCCGTCTTCAAGCCCGAAAGCACGACCACCAAGGTGCGAGTGGTCTTCAATGCTTCGAGCCCGTCCGCAAACGGGACCAGTCTGAACGACATTCTTTACGCGGGCCCGGTCTTACAAACCGACCTGACGATTCAAATCCTAAAGTGGCGATACTTTAGGTTTGTCTTCAACGCCGACATCGAGAAGATGTATCGGCAAATTTGGGTAGACCCTAAGCATACTCCGCTTCAACGTATTTTGTTTCGCAATCCCGATGGGGATATCCGCGACTACGAGTTGAAAACGGTCACCTTTGGTGTCAATTGTGCCCCGTTCCTGGCGATCCGTGTGCTGCGACTGCTCGCTGACGACGAAGAGTCGAAGTATCCGCAGGCAAGCCAAGTTATCCGGCAGTTTATGTACGTTGATGACGTTCTCGCGGGGGCAGACTCCAAAACTGAAGCCCAAGCTTCGATTCGGGAGCTGAAAGGGGCCCTAGAGTCAGCAGGGTTCCCACTTAGGAAATGGACGTCGAATAACAAGGCAATCCTGGCCGACATTCCGATCGATCACCGTCTCCGAGCTGACTTTCTCGATATCGATGCAGAGAGCACGGCCAAGACACTCGGCGTGCGGTGGAAGGCGACGACTGATGAATTCTTTTTTGTCCCGCCAGAATTGACTTCCGGCTCGGTTTTCACAAAGCGCCAAGTCCTCTCCCAAATTGCCAAATTGTTCGATCCAGCAGGTTGGCTCGCTCCTTTCATTGTTCGGGCAAAAATGTTCATGCAAGACATTTGGCTTTTGGATCTAGGGTGGGATGACGCCCTCCCTCAAGATTTCTGTCAGCGATGGGTTGACTTCCTAAAGAATTACTCGGTGCTCGATCAGATTCGTGTTCCTCGATGGGTCGCGTTCCGACCACACCTAAAGGTCAAACACCACGGGTTCTGCGAAGCTTCACAGAAGGTGTACGGCGCAGCAATTTACGTTCGTGTCGAAATCGGGTCCACGGTAATAGTGACCCTGTTGACTACAAAGACTCGAGTGGCCCCAGTTAAGACGGTGTCGCTCCCTCGACTAGAACTGTGTGGTGCCTTGTTGTTGTCCGAGATGGCCACCGCCGTTCTGCCACAAATGCCAGGGGCCGCGTCTGCCCTATACTGTTGGACCGTGCGTGGCTCCATTAGCCATCGTGCCAGTGGACAACGTTCGTGGCCAACCGGGTGACCAAGATCATCCAGTTCACCGACGTGCAGAAATGGGCACATGTCCGCTCCGAGCATAACCCTGCGGATCTCGCTAGCCGGGGCGTAGCTCTCCAAGATCTTGCAGATAACCAGATGTGGTGGCACGGTCCTGACTGGCTGCAGAGGCCTCGCAGCGACTGGCCCACTCAAGGCAATGATGCCCCCGTGACTGAACTCGAGAAGCGAGCAGTCAAGGTCCATGTCGCGAAAGTACCCCCCGAAGATCTCCTGGCCGAGTCCTTGCCGAGTCCTTGCCTATGTTAATCGCTTCATCCAGCGCGCGCGGAAGATTCGACCCTCGTTTGAAGAGCACCTGACCGCTAATGAGGTTACGTCGGCAGAACGTCTTCTAGTTTCCGTCACTCAGCGCAGACACATCGTCTCTGAGATGGGCTGCTTAAGCGAAAAGCGTCCAATATCGGCATCCAGTCCGATTCAAAATCTGAACCCCTTCGTGGATTCGCAAGACCTAATGAGAGCCTGCGGCCGGGTCACGTCCTCTGAACTTCTCCAATATGACGAACGGCACCCTATTATCCTTCCGTACGACTGTCATCTGTCTCGACTCCTGGTTCATTTTACACATCGCATCACGCTGCACGGTGGCAGTCAGCTGATGATCCGTCTGATCCGGGCCAAGTTCTGGATTCCAAGGGTGAGGAATTTGGTCAAGTCACAAGAAGAAGTTGCAGACGCAACTCATGGGAGAGCTACCCAAGGAACGGACGTCCTTCTCGCGCCCATTCACGTACACCGGTGTGGATTATGCCGGTCCTTTCGAGATAAAAAACTATACGGGGAGGGCCTGTCTCATCACAAAGGGTTATGTGTTGGTGTTTGTGTGCTTCTCCACTAAGGCCATCTATTTAGAGCCTTCGTCGGACCTTACGACCGAGAAATTTCTGGCGGCTTTCACACGGTTCGTGTCCCGGAAAGGATACCCCCGTCAAGTGCAGTCCGACAACGGGAAGACCTTCGTGGGAGCAGCCGCTCTACTATCCCGCGATTTTCTCCAGAGCCACCGGGGGCTGTGACCGGTGCCTATACTCACCAGCAGCTTCTCTGGCATTTCATTCCTCCGGGAGCTTCCCACATGGGGGGCCTTTGGGAAGCAGGGGTCAAGAACTTCAAGACGTCAAGGCTACTCTCCTGGCGAAGATCGAGGCGTGCCTGAATTCGCGGCCACTCGCGCCAATGTCCGAAGACCCTGCTGACCTGCTAGCTCTTACACCCGGGCACTTTCTTGTGGGAGGACCACTTCTCGCCACGGTCGAGCCCGAGATAAAGGGGGACACCAATTCCATCATCAATCGTTGGCAACACCTCAAAGCGCTTCAGCAGCAATTTCAGCTCCGATGGAAGGAGGAGTACCTCAAGGAGCTCCATAAGAGAAACAAGTGGCGAGCCCCTACGAGGGACCTCCGAGTTGGGGATATGGTCGTCATCAAGGAAGACAACCTTCCGTCCAATGAGTGGCGTTTAGGCAGGATTGACGCGGTGTATCCCGGCTCTGATGGCCATGTTCGCGTGATCGACATCCGCACCGCGCGAGGGCTCGTAAAGCGGCCCGTTGTTAAGGTCGTGCTTCTTCCGTTGGACGCGTCCGCCTACCCACAGTAATTAACATTTCTTATTCTCCAATGTTCCTGTCCATTGTTTTGTCCCGTAGCTCTGCCCGTAGTTCCGAACCTTCATTCACACCGATTCTGATAATTTTATTTGTTCCTTCACCATATTTCCGTCAGCCATAGCCAACACGATGTCGCCACGTCCACGCAACACCCACGCATCGCTGGAGAGCAGATGTACTCGAGGTATTCAATCCTACCGTTTCCGAGTCTGCAATGGACTCCACGCCTTGAAGAAGGGTCGGCGCTTCCTACGCCTTAGCGCCGAGAAGCGGCTCCGAGCGGTTCTCGTGAACCGGTATTGCTCGAGCTGCCTGGCCCACGAGCACTCCGACGGATCCTGTCGGCGGGGTGACGGTTGTAAGACGTGTGGTCAGGATCACCACACGCTGCTGCACCTCGTGGCGAAGCCGCGGGCTCGGCGCAAGGCACGCCAAGAGGGGCACCGGTCACGGAACGCGGGAGTCAGGACACGGAGTGTCTCGTCTGGCGCCCGGCCGTCATCCGCCAACTCCCGGCGCGGTTTGGGTGCTCCTCGGCCTGGGTCCGCCACTTTCCGGCAATCCCAACCCGATCCACGGCCACCGACGTCCCGGCACTCGTCGATACATCCTCGGCCTTCTTCCGCCACTCCTCGGTTGCCGACCACCGCTCATCTGCCCGCGTCATCCGCACTTAGGCAAGGTTCCGCCTCTCGTCGAGGGCCCCCGCTGGACGCGGTCGCTGCGCCCACCCTCTCGTCGCTGCTGCAGCGGAACAGCGTCAACGTGCTGCCGACTGCGCTAGTGCGGATCGACACCGGACCCGGAGCTTCGACACGGGGGCCCTCATCGACCCATGCACGCCCTCGAGCTGCATCGACGCCTCGCTCGCTGCGTGTTTCCGGCTGCCCACTACCAGCGTGGGGGACGAACAGGTGTGTTCCGCCACCGTTGGGTCAACGACCGATGATAGCGTTCGGCTGGAGGTCATGTTTAAGATTGAGCCTCACGTGCGAGTTCGTACGCCGTCCCGGGAGCTGAGCGAGGCGGTGCGTGCCCACTTCCGAGGCGTGACACTGACGGATGAGCGATTCCATCTGCCAGCAACAATCTCCGTCGTCCTGGGCGCAGATATGTACCCACGAATTATCCAACCGGGCTTCCTGAAGATCCAGGACGGACTGCCAGTGGCCCAGAGCACCGTGTTTGGATGGGTCGTGTCCGGAGCCTGCCACCAGCCATAACATCGTTTATACATCATAACATAACATCATCGGTAGTAGTTTACAAGCCAGTAAAGATTGTGAGCGGGGTGGGTTGAGATGAAGGTTTAGATGCAGTAAAGTCACTGCCGGACTTTCTCGGTTCAGAGGAAGAGTATGTCTCGTGGCGGCAAGCTGCATTGGCTGCGTATGAAACATTCAGACCCTATAACAGAAGTTCAAGGCATCACCAAGCCGTTTTAATAATTCGGAATCGTATTAAAGGAGCGGCGAATCGTGCGTTATCTTCCTTTAATAAAGTTTTAAATTTTGATGCAATCATTAGCCGCCTCGACTTTACTTATTCAGACAAACGTCCGTTGCACCGTTGCTAGGGTCCTGTATAAACCAGGAAAGGAGAACTACGTAGCGGAAGCTTTGTCGCGCCAGAACGTTCATGCTTTACAGAATGAGCCGGAGTCAAATGCCGCCACGGTACATAGCGAAGAGTCCTTGACCTATGTTATCGAAGCAAGTGACAAGCCGGTCAACTGCTTCCAAAATCAAATAATTCTGGAAGAAACAACCACCTCTGGTCACAGAATGTTCATACTATTCGGGTCAAAGACACGCCACCTTATCACGTTTAACAGTAGAGAGGGTTTGTAAGATTTGGTAAAGAATTATGTAACTACAAACGTGGTAAATACAATTCACTGCGAGCTGCCGATTCTGGCCCATATTCAAGATAGTTTGATTAGGCTATTTCCCGCTACCAAGTTCTGGTACTGCAAATCTAGGGTGACAGATATTGTCAGACGGGACGAGCAGAAGGAGATTATGGTTATAGAGCATAACAGGGCTCACAGGGCTGCCCAGGAAAATATTAAACAGGTGTTACTCGAATACTATTTTCCGAAAATGGGCAAAATAACAACCGAAGTGGTAATAAACTGCAATGTATGCGATAGATCGAAATACGACAGACATCCAAGAAAACAAGAGCTTGGGGTGACTCCAATACCTACGCGCGTAGCCGAGATTTTGCACATCGACATATTCTCAACTGCGGGAAAGCATTTCCTTACGGCAGTTGATAAGTTCTCTAAGTTCTCATTGGTGCAGCCTATTCCTTCGCGCACAATTGAAGATGTTAAAGCCCCCATTCTGCAGTTAGTCAATGTTTTTCCAAATATTAGAACAATATACTGTGACAATGAACCGGCCTTTGTTTCCGAAACGATCCGATATTTGCTAAAAGGGCAATACGGCATAGATGTAATTAACGCTCCCCCGTTACATAGCACGTCAAATGGCCAGGTGAAGAGACTTCATAGCACTCTAGTGGAGATTGCTAGATGCTTGAAACTACAACGTAGGATAGATAATGTTGTTGAGTTATTTCTCCAGGCCACTATAGAGTATAATAGAACGTTTCACTCGGTAACGAACAGAAAACCAGTTGAGATTGTCCAGGCGAGCGCTGATCTTGCTCCGGACATAGTTAGTAAACTAACTAAAGCACAGCAGGAGCAGCTAGATCGAAATAATCGAGCTCGGCAAAATAGGGTTTTTGAGGTAGGCGACTCGGTTCTGGTAAAATCCAATAGGCGGTTAGGAGACAAGATTACCCCACTGTACGTAGAGAACACAGTTGAAGCTGATCTGGGAACCACTGTCTTAGCAAAGGGAGGATGGTGCACAAAGATAATATCAGGTAGTCCTTTTTTACTCTTTTGGCTTCTGTTTCTCTTGCTATCCTTGGGCACATTTCGATTTTTCATTTAAGCGGCTTTGACCGACGCAAGGCTAGCTAACCTCTCTCAATATATCTAGAGATTGCCGTAAAAGTTGTAAGATTAAGACAAAACGTAATTGATTCAAGCAAATTAATGGCGATTATGAAGAAAATTTCTGCAAGTAGCGCTTAGATACTAGTCTGTAAGATATCCTACACTTTGTAAATTTTAACGAATAAGCATTTTCCTGGTCTATGCAGTTAAACAGCTTGCAATGGCCTAGCTGCTGCAACTTATAGACGATACTTGCGCCCAAAACCTTCAGCCTGCGTTATGTAGCATTGCTCCGTTTATTCACGGCCGACTCATCAACGCCAATGTCACAAAGTACCGTTGGATGCATCGCTGGCCTGTCCCAATGATACACGGTTCCGGCTATAATTGAGCTCCGCACTTAAAGCGTCATTGGATAAACTGCAAAAAGGTTATTTGCCTTCCGCTCTGTGCAAAGGTTGTGGAAACCTTTTGTTGGCTTGCACTCGTGTGGACCACGTCCTGGCCAACATGAGTATGGCCGAGGACGGCCATATATAAAAAGAGGGAGTAGTTAACAATAGACAACTGACTATTTCATTTTTTCGGACTCCCTATAGCGGAGTAATACCAAATCGATTGGTATTCGTAGGTGCCACTCTTATTGAAAGAGTATCAACACTACGAATCCAACGTTAGTCGACTAGGGGATAGTTTAACCGCAAACGGTAAGCGGAATGGAGTAAAGGAGAATACGAAGAACTTAGGCGTGGACTTAGGGTACAGTAGGACAGGCTAAGTTAGTCTAAGATCTGCAGTCGATTGTCACGTAGCAATAAATTGGAAAAAATAAAACTGCGTAGTCTCTGTCTCACTGGTTAACCTAATAGCACACGTGGCACCAATCCCAACTGGCCAAGACTCTATCGAGCTTCAGCCAGAGGCACATAAATAGCTGCAGGCCTTCGCCGCCGCTTACGCCAAAGGGGTGAAACCGAGATTCCGGTGCGCCGCTAGCTCAAAGGCTACTTCCGCCACGGAGACGAAGAAGACTAATTGTTAATTTATATGTATATGTAACAATTCGATTAACCTCAGAAACAATTCGATTAACCTTACGATGTACGCGCATCAAATAAACTTATTTTTACTTCAATTTGAAGACATGCTTTTCGAGAAATATCTTAAAAAACTTGAATATTTAAAACGAAATTTTGAGGATTCGGGTGAAAGACGTTTAACAGTAGAGAGGGTTTGTCAGATTTGGTAAAGAATTATGTAACTCCAAACGTGGTAAATACAATTCACTGCGAGCTGCCGATTCTGGCCCATATTCAAGATAGTTTGATTAGGCTATTTCCCGCTACCAAGTTCTGGTACTGCAAATCTAGGGTGACAGATATTGTCAGACGGGACGAGCAGAAGGAGATTATGGTTATAGAGCATAACAGGGCTCACAGGGCTGCCCAGGAAAATATTAAACAGGTGTTACTCGAATACTATTTTCCGAAAATGGGCAAAATAGCAACCGAAGTGGTAATAAACTGCAATGTATGCGATAGTTCGAAATACGACAGACATCCAAGAAAACAAGAGCTTGGGGTGACTCCAATACCTACGCGCGTAGGCGAGATTTTGCACATCGACATATTCTCAACAGCGGGAAAGCATTTCCTTACGGCAGTTGATAAGTTCTCTAAGTTCTCATTGGTGCAGCCTATTCCTTCGCGCACAATTGAAGATGTTAAAGCCCCCATTCTGCAGTTAGTAAATGTTTTTCCAAATATTAGAACAATATACTGTGACAATGAACCGGCCTTGTTTCCGAAACGATCCGATATTTGCTAAAAGGGCAATACGGCATAGATGTAATTAACGCTCCCCCGTTTTATAGCACGTCAAATGGCCAGGTGGAGAGACTTCATAGCACTCTAGTGGAGATTGCTAGATGCTTGAAACTACAACGTAGGATAGATAATGTTGTTGAGTTATTTCTTCAGGCCACTATAGAGTATAATAGAACGTTTCACTCGGTAACGAACAGAAAACCAGTTGAGATTGTCCAGGCGAGCGCTGATCTTGCTCCGGAAATAGTTAGTAAACTAACTAAAGCACAGCAGGAGCAGCTAGATCGAAATAATCGAGCTCGGCAAAATAGGGGTTTTGAGGGAGGCGAAACGGTTCTGGTAAAATCCAATAGGCGGTTAGGAGACAAGATTACCCCACTGTACGTAGAGAACACAGTTGAAGCTGATCTGGGAACCACTGTCTTAGCAAAGGGAGGATGGTGCACAAAGATAATATCAGGTAGTCCTTTTTTATTCTTTTGGCTTCTGTTTCTCTTACTATCCTTGGGCACATTTTGATTTTTCATTTAAGCGGCTTTGACCGACGCAAGGCTAGCTAACCTCTCTCGATATACCTAGAGATTGCCGTAAAAGTTGTAAGATTAAGACAAAACGTAATTGATTCAAGCAAATTAATGGCGATTATGAAGAATATTTCTGCAAGTAGCGCTTAGATACTAGTCTGTAAGATATCCTACACTTTGTAAATTTTAACGAATAAGCATTTTCCTGGTCTATGCAGTTAAACAGCTAGCAATGGCCTAGCTGCTGCTACTTATAGACGATATTTGCGCCCAAAACCTTCAGCCTGCGTTATGTAGCATTGCTCCGTTTATTCACGGCCGACTCATCAACGCCAATGTCACAAAGTACCGTTGGATGCATCGCTGGCCTGTCCCAATGATACACGGTTCCGGCTATAATTGAGCTCCGCACTTAAAGCGTCATTGGACAAACTGCAAAAAGGTTATTTGCCTTCCGCTCTGTGCAAAGGTTGTGGAAACCTTTTGTTGGCTTGCCCTCGTGTGGATTACGTCCTGGCCAACATGAGTATGGCCGAGGACGGCCATATTTAAAAAGGGGGAATAGTTAACAATAGACAACTGACTATTTCATTTTTTCGGACTCCCTATAGCGGAGTAATACCAAATCGATTGGTATTCGTAGGTGCCACTCTTATTGAAAGAGTATCAACACTACGAATCCAACGTTAGTCGACTAGGGGATAGTTTAACCGCAAACGGTAAGCGGAATGGAGTAAAGGAGAATACGAAGAACTTAGGCGTGGACTTAGGGTACAGTAGGACAGGCTAAGTTAGTCTAAGATCTGCAGTCGATTGTCACGTAGCAATAAATTGGAAAAAATAAAACTGCGTAGTCTCTGTCTCACTGGTTAACCTAATAGCACACGTGGCACCAATCCCAACTGGCCAAGACTCTATCGAGCTTCAGCCAGAGGCACATAAATAGGTGCAGGCCTTCGCCGCCGCTTACGCCAAAGGGGTGAAACCGAGATTCCGGTGCGCCGCTAGCTCAAAGGCTACTTCCGCCACGGAGACGAAGAAGACTTATTGTTAATTTATATGTATATGTAACAATTCGATTAACCTCAGAAACAATTCGATTAACCTTACGATGTACGCGCATCAAATAAACTTATTTTTACTTCAATTTGAAGACATGCTTTTCGAGAAACATCTTAAAAAACTTGAATATTTTAAACGAAATTTTGAGGATTCGGGTGAAAGACGTTTAACAGTAGAGAGGGTTTGTCAGATTTGGTAAAGAATTATGTAACTCCAAACGTGGTAAATACAATTCACTGCGAGCTGCCGATTCTGGCCCATATTCAAGATAGTTTGATTAGGCTATTTCCCGCTACCAAGTTCTGGTACTGCAAATTCAGGGTGACAGATATTGTCAGACGGGACGAGCAGAAGGAGATTATGGTTATAGAGCATAACAGGGCTCACAGGGCTGCCCAGGAAAATATTAAACAGGTGTTACTCGAATACTATTTTCCGAAAATGGGCAAAATAGCAACCGAAGTGGTAATAAACTGCAATGTATGCGATAGTTCGAAATACGACAGACATCCAAGAAAACAAGAGCTTGGGGTGACTCCAATACCTACGCGCGTAGGCGGGATTTTGCACATCGACATATTCTCAACTGCGGGAAAGCATTTCCTTACGGCAGTTGATAAGTTCTCTAAGTTCTCATTGGTGCAGCCTATTCCTTCGCGCAAAATTGAAGATGTTAAAGCCCCCATTCTGCAGTTAGTCAATGTTTTTCCAAATATTAGAACAATATACTGTGACAATGAACCGGCCTTGTTTCCGAAACGATCCGATATTTGCTAAAAGGGCAATACGGCATAGATGTAATTAACGCTCCCCCGTTTTATAGCACGTCAAATGGCCAGGTGGAGAGACTTCATAGCACTCTAGTGGAGATTGCTAGATGCTTGAAACTACAACGTAGGATAGATAATGTACTCAGTACTGCAATTTCAGGGTGACAGATATTGTCAGACGGGACGAGCAGAAGGAGATTATGGTTATAGAGCATAATAGGGCTCACAGGGTTGCCCAGGAAAATATTAAACAGGTGTTACTCGAATACTATTTTCCGGAAATGGGCAAAATAGCAACCGAAGTGGTAATAAACTGCAATGTATGCGATAGTTCGAAATACGACAGACATCCAAGAAAACAAGAGCTTGGGGTGACTCCAATACCTACGCGCGTAGGCGAGATTTTGCACATCGACATATTCTCAACAGCGGGAAAGCATTTCCTTACGGCAGTTGATAAGTTCTCTAAGTTCTCATTGGTGCAGCCTATTCCTTCGCGCACAATTGAAGATGTTAAAGCCCCCATTCTGCAGTTAGTCAATGTTTTTCCAAATATTAGAACAATATACTGTGACAATGAACCGGCCTTGTTTCCGAAACGATCCGATATTTGCTAAAAGGGCAATACGGCATAGATGTAATTAACGCTCCCCCGTTTTATAGCACGTCAAATGGCCAGGTGGAGAGACTTCATAGCACTCTAGTGGAGATTGCTAGATGCTTGAAACTACAACGTAGGATAGATAATGTTGTTGAGTTATTTCTTCAGGCCACTATAGAGTATAATAGAACGTTTCACTCGGTAACGAACAGAAAACCAGTTGAGATTGTCCAGGCGAGCGCTGATCTTGCTCCGGAAATAGTTAGTAAACTAACTAAAGCACAGCAGGAGCAGCTAGATCGAAATAATCGAGCTCGGCAAAATAGGGGTTTTGAGGGAGGCGAAACGGTTCTGGTAAAATCCAATAGGCGGTTAGGAGACAAGATTACCCCACTGTACGTAGAGAACACAGTTGAAGCTGATCTGGGAACCACTGTCTTAGCAAAGGGAGGATGGTGCACAAAGATAATATCAGGTAGTCCTTTTTTATTCTTTTGGCTTCTGTTTCTCTTACTATCCTTGGGCACATTTTGATTTTTCATTTAAGCGGCTTTGACCGACGCAAGGCTAGCTAACCTCTCTCGATATACCGAGAGATTGCCGTAAAAGTTGTAAGATTAAGACAAAACGTAATTGATTCAAGCAAATTAATGGCGATTATGAAGAATATTTCTGCAAGTAGCGCTTAGATACTAGTCTGTAAGATATCCTACACTTTGTAAATTTTAACGAATAAGCATTTTCCTGGTCTATGCAGTTAAACAGCTAGCAATGGCCTAGCTGCTGCAACTTATAGACGATACTTGCGCCCAAAACCTTCAGCCTGCGTTATGTAGCATTGCTTCGTTTATTCACGGCCGACTCATCAACGCCAATGTCACAAAGTACCGTTGGATGCATCGCTGGCCTGTCCCAATGATACACGGTTCCGGCTATAATTGAGCTCCGCACTTAAAGCGTCATTGGAAAAACTGCAAAAAGGTTATTTGCCTTCCGCTCTGTGCAAAGGTTGTGGAAACCTTTTGTTGGCTTGCACTCGTGTGGACCACGTCCTGGCCAACATGAGTATTGCCGAGGCATAGTCATAGCACTCTAGTGGAGATTGCTAGATGCTTGAAACTACAACGTAGGATAGATAATGTTGTTGAATTATTTCTCCAGGCCACTATAGAGTCTAATAGAACGTTTCACTCGGTAACGAACAGAAAACCAGTTGAGATTGTCCAGGCGAGCGCTAGTCTTGCTCCGGACATAGTTAGTAAACTAACTAAAGCACAGCAGGAGCAGCTAGATCGAAATAATCGAGCTCGGCAAAATAGGGTTTTTGAGGTAGGCGAAACGGTTCTGGTAAAATCCAATAGGCGGTTAGGAGACAAGATTACCCCACTGTACGTAGAGAACACAGTTGAAGCTGATCTGGGAACCACTGTCTTAGCAAAGGGAGGATGGTGCACAAAGATAATATCAGGTAGTCCTTTTTTACTCTTTTGGCTTCTGTTTCTCTTGCTATCCTTGGGCACATTTTGATTTTTCATTTAAGCGGCTTTGACCGACGCAAGGCTAGCTAACCTCTCTCGATATACCTAGAGGTTGCCGTAAAAGTTGTAAGATTAAGACAAAACGTAATTGATTCAAGCAAATTAATGGCGATTATGAAGAAAATTTCTGCAAGTAGCGCTTAGATACTAGTCTGTAAGATATCCTACACTTTGTAAATTTTAACGAATAAGCATTTTCCTGGTCTATACAGTTAAACAGCTTGCAATGGCCTAGCTGCTGCAACTTATCGACGATACTTGCGCCCAAAACCTTCAGCCTGCGTTATGTAGCATTGCTTCGTTTATTCACGGCCGACTCATCAACGCCAATGTCACAAAGTACCGTTGGATGCATCGCTGGATGCAATGATACACGGTTCCGGCTATAATTGAGCTCCGCTGTGATGAAGGATGAAAGGATACCACCAAGAGTTGAGTTTGGTTGGTCTTTATTTGGAAGGAGCAGCTGAGGTGCCGCTCCAACGTTCAAAATGTCTCTGTTCTTTTACAATATATCTTAAGTCTAAGTAAGGCTAAGTGTCGTAGCAGCGCTGCTCGCAGGCGGCGGCAGAGAGACGGCTATGTACTTATATATAAAGGAATATAATAATATATGTTGTTATGCGCTCTCAAGTGGAGGCGCGAGGGGTATGCATTTGCTGACCGTTTGTTACGATTATGCTGACACTAGCACTTTCTGTGTGCGGGCTAAGGCATAACGATCGACCGGGACTTTGGATTATGTAAACACTGCAACAAAGTGTTACAGTGCGCACCCTTTAAGTACTCTCAGTACAGTGGGTATTCAATATATGTGCATACTACATCTCCCTCCTTTTGAAAAATATCGTAATATAATGAAGTTATTTTTATAATAAAAATTTCTAATTAATACATTTTTTTTTATTTATTTGTTTTGTTTTATGTGGTTAGAATCATAGAAAATGAAATTATTAAAAGAATATGTGTATTTATTTATCTATGTATGTGTGTCTTTGTATGGCCATACTAAGTGCAATTTATGAAATAAAGATTTTTAATATAGATATATAGATAGATAATATAGATATAGATGTTTTTTATGTTTATTATTTGCTATTACTATGTTATCTCTATCTCCTATTTCCGTTACTATATACGGACCTGTCTCGTTTTTATACCCTTGCAGAGGGTATTATAATTTTGTCCAAAAGTGTGCAACGCAGTGAAGGAGACATCTCCGACCCTATAAAGTATATATATTCTTGATCAGGATCACCTCCTGAGTTGATATGAGCATGTCCGTCTGTCCGTCTGTCTGTCTGTCTGTTTCTACGCGAACTAGTCTCTCAGTTTTAAAGCTATCGTCTTGAAACTTTGCACACACCCTTCTATCCTTTGCACGCAGTATATAAGTCGGAACGACCGGGATCGGCCGACTATATCCTATAGCTGCCATATAACTGATTGATCGGAAATGGTATAACTTTGGTGTTTTTAGAGTTAGAGAGTTCAAATTTGACATGAGTGCTATTTTTGGCAAAACATTACGACATGCCAAGGATCAACCGAGTATATCCTATAGCTGCCATATAACTGAACGATCGGAAATGACCCAACTTTCGTGTTTTTGAAGATAGAAAGCTGGAACTTGGTACAGATTAAATTTTGATCCATCCTACCAAATTTCATAAGGATCGGCCAACTATATCCGATGTTTGCGATATATATCCGGTTTTAGCTGCAAGGGTATATAAACTTCGGCTCCGCCCGAAGTTAGCTTTTCTTTCTTGTTTAATAAAACTTTGTCACCTACTGATATATCTATATCCCTTACTTTATGATCGTATAGTAGTTTATTTCTATTCTTATTTGCTTCTAACATAACTCTTGCTCTTTTATAGGCTACTTATAATCTATATTTACTCTCCTTAGCATAGTCATCTATATTATATAGTGCTTCTACACTATCTATGCTATTAAAATGTTTTGGCAAATTACTTGTTTTACCGAATACTAGCTCATATGGACAATAAGTATATGCCATAGAGGGGGTCGTGTTGAAACAGAAGACAAAATATTGAAGCCATACGTCCCAATCAGTTTTATCAGTCGATATGTAAGATCGTATGTATTCATTGAAAGTTCTATGACTTCTTTCTATTGTTCCAACTGTCTGGTGGTGATGTGCTGTGGATGTAATATTTACAATATTTAAATATTTGCACAAATCGTCTATAATTGAATTCTTATATTCTGTTCCCATGTCCGCAATGAACGTCTTCATTGGACCGTACTTCAGGATAAAAGATTCAAATATTGCTTTAGCGACAGAATTGGCGTTTTTATTCGGAACAGGTATGGCAACTAAATACTTAGTTAAATCACATATTAAAGTGACTGCATACTCATTGCCATTTTCTGATTTTGGCAGTGGACCAATAGTGTCCACTATCACTCTGTCGAAAGCATTTATTGGTGTGTCTGTAATTGTTAAAGGGGTCTTTGTGTGCTTAGTTATTTGTGATTTCTGGCATTTTTGACATTTTCTTACGTACTCAGTTATATCTTTAGACATGCTTTTCCAGTAATAGTGTCTTTTTACTTTGGCCAAAGTTTTTGATATGCCAGTATGACCTCCTTGAATTGGATCATCATGAAATGTAGACAAAATTGCTTCTTTTTCTTTTAAATTTGTTATTTGGGTCACCGGGTTGAGTAGCGCTACTCCTAATGTTTTCAATATTTTATTGCCCATTAATTTAAATTTATCTATTGAAGTATATTCAAAGATATTTTCCCACGGTGCCACTTTGAGTTGGCTGATTTTATGTATACCGGCTTGCATTTCAAGCCTTTGGAAAAATTGATCTAAATCAATAACTCCATTAGTATATAAATCGCTAACATCATATCTTGCAGTAATTTTTCTGCCTTGTTTAAATAAACATAACATATTTTTTATCTGCAAGGTCACTACTTTACGTACTTCATCATTGTTTATGACGTCGTATACGTTGGGCTTAGAAGCTTTATTTAAAGATTGCCTTGACAATTCTTGTTCTTGATTTTCCGCGCGGAATTTTTGTCTACTTTGATATCTAGTAGTGACTTTTAATACATTTCTAGTTATATTTTGTAGATCTTTGATGGTTATTCTTGATAACGCATCAGCTACATGATTATCTTTTCCCTTTAAATATTCGACTGTAAAGTCGTATTCTTCTAGTTCGAGCCTCATACGTGTGAGTTTAGAACTGGGATTGGTCATTGAGAAAAGGTATATTAAAGGTCTATGGTCTGTTCTTATTAAGAAGTGTGTTCCATATATATATGGTCTAAAATACAATATCGCCCAGTGAATTGCAGCTAATTCCTGCTCAGTAGTACATTTGTTACTTTCACCTTTTGTAAATGCTCTTGATTCGTATGCAATGGGAAGTTGGAGACCATTATGATTTTGAGTTAAAACCGCTCCACATGCTTGCTTACTTGCATCTGTTATTATGCAGAATTCTTTAGTGAAATCTGGGTATTGTAGCAAGGTAGGTTCCATAAGTTTTGTTTTTAAGTATTGGAATGCATTTTCACACTCATCCGTCCATTTAAAAGGAACATTCTTTTTACATAATCTTGTTATGTGCCGTGAATAATCGGCGAAATTTTTTATAAAGCGTCTATAATAGTTACAGAATGCTACAAAACGTCTAGCACTGTCCGCGTCGTACGGAACTGGGTAGTTCATAATGACATCGTATTTCTTGTCATCTGGAAGTATTCCTTTATCAGTGCATTTATGACCTAGAAAAGTCACTTCATGCATAAAAAATGAACATTTTTCTGGATGTAGCTTTAGGTTGAATTTCCTACATTTCTCAAAAACATCTGTTAAGTTTTTAAGCATATGTTTTTCGGAACAACCGATTATCAGATATCAGATAGTAATTTTTTACTAGTAGTCAATTACTAATCGCCATTTCTTTACATTTGATCCAGGTGATGATTTCTTAGGAACAAGTAACAATGGGCTATTATAATCGGATACTGACGGTTCGATAATCCCGTGTGAGATTAATTTTTCTACTTGTTTTTGTATTTCGTTCACCTGACTATGTGGGCTTCGATAGTTTTTTATATAAACTGGTTCATCATCTTTTAATCTCAGTTTCTGTTTATAAAAATTATTTGTGGTTATTGATTCGGTTTCCAATCCGAATATATCGCTATACTGGGTGCATAGGCTAGTAAGCTGAGACTTGAACTGTGGAGGGAAGTTTTTTGATAGTTGTGATAGTACGGATTTATTTCTATTGTCTGGATTTGTGTTGACTACATCGTAGTTCGAAAGTGATTCATATGTTAGATTATCTGTACTCACTACTTGGTCGGTATTTGTTGTGTTTAATAGTCTTATGAAGGCATTATTGGATGTTGCTATGGTATTTGCAACGTAAATACCATGTTGAATTTCCTGATTTGGAATTAATACACCTTCCGCTTTTGAATTAAGTTCAATTTTCCGAATAACTTGGGATCTTGCTGGCAGAAGTATTGAATTATTGCCAGAACTATGAGCTATTGGTACTTTAATTGGGAATTTTAAATTATTGGGTCTAATTATAAGCCAATCTTCAGATGGCTTGAAGTCTAATTGACAGTTGTATTTTTTGATAAAGTCGATGCCTATTATTTCATCGCATGGAATTGGGAAATGTGAACTTAAGATATGAAAATCGTGTGGAATTATGTAATTGGTGGTCTGTATCTCTATAGAAACTAAACCTTGGGATTTTATTATTTCTTGACTTATGCCTTTTATGTCTATGATGTAATCATTTTGGATGTTTTGAAAATTATCCGAAGTTTCTTTTAGAATGGAAATGTCTGCACCTGTGTCTATTAAAAATATAAGTTCTTTCCCAGTAGCTACATTAAAAAATGAAACGAATATATTTTGGCTGAGATTAATAGTGTGAACTCTTACTTCATTTATTGTTGAATATTGAAAGGGTTTTGGGAGTTTTCCGATGTGTTTTGGTTATTATTTTGTGTCAATCTTACATTGCCTTGGTTATTGCTATTGTGGCCTCGGTTTGAGTTACCACTGCCTCTATAATTTCCTCTATATGGGCCTCGCCCTCTATTGTTATTCTGATAATTATTGTTATTCTGATAATTGTTGTTATAATTACCGTTGTTGTAGTTATTGTGATTGTAGTTATTGTGATTACCACGAAAACTACCTCTATAACTGCCACGTCCGCGATTTGAGCCGCGCTGTGGATAATTCTTATAATATAGGACAGTGTTTGACTGCCCAGTTGCTTCAGTGCAACTATTAACAAATTTGGAAACGGCTTCGTTCATCGTACTGAATGTTCCAGCTTGCATGATAAGTTTTACCTTATCGATTGTGCAGTTTTTAGTCATTGCTTTGACTGCATGCTGCATGGAATAATTCCTGGCTAGCTCTAAAGATAAACCATCTGATATATATGCACCTTCTAATGCTTTCGTCATCTGCTTAATTTCTTGTGTGTATTGGTTAGCAGTTTTATTGCGCTGCTGTAGATTCATCAGCTTCGCTGATAATACCTCAACAGTTTCGCCTTTGGCGTTGCTTCTTAGTCTAGCAATCACCTCAGTAATTGTTGTTTCATTACCGATTAGATTCCTGGCGACACCTTTTAGCTTTGTTTTAATGATGGAAATAGCTAATTCTTCGTGCTCGCCTTTTATTGATTGTATTATTTGTAAAGCATCAATGAAACTTGTTAAATTTTCAGCCTTACCATCAAAAACTGGTATAAGCTTAGATGCTGTATTAATAAAATCAATATTTGATTGTGCCATTGTGATGTATTTATCTATCTTGTGTTCTATGACACTCGAAGTATCTGAATCTGTAGAGTTATCCAGATCAGTGTATACCGCCGGAATAGTAAGACTATTTAAATCTGTATCTTCTATTTTGGGGTTTACTTTGGGAAGCTCTTCTGACTCAGATTCTTTCGTTTCTGTTGATTCCGAGTCAGGTGCAGTGTCAACTGCTATTGGAGTGTTTAGAACGGTTGGTAACGATATTTCTAAACTGAACTTTTGTTTAATAAATATTAAATTAGATCGTAGTCGTATCAAAAGTTTCGATACCTGTGACCAATGATCTTGATTTAATCTTTCCCTATGATCATGTATTAGCATACGCGCTTCATTAAAGCACTCTACTAATATTTCAACGTGCTTCCTAACCGTATTCTTTTGAATGGGTCTATTCTGAGTTAGAGACTTGTACGATCTGCCAAAATTGGTTTTAATTATAGATAACTCCTCGTACAATTTGTTCCAATCCATGCCTTTAGTTTAGCCATACTTTTGTAAAGAGAATTACGTAATATATTTTAATATTTATTTTCTGTTATTCCATTTTCTTAGATTGTAGGTGTTTACATTTGTGTACAATAATTTTTGTTTTTTTTTTTTTGGGTTTTTTATTTAGATTTTGTCCAGGTCATTTGCTTGACTCTGGAATTTTTTCTTTAAGCATTTGTTGTGTAATTTATATAATTTTAGCAAAACGCTTGCTAACATTATAATGACGATTATCATTAACAATATTGTAATTGTTTGAAGATCGATTTTTCCGGGTTCAATTTTATTAACGACATTTGTCGTGGAATCTACAATTTTTGTGTCTACTTAACCCATTTTAGATATTTTATATGTTTTTGTTTTTCCAATTTCTATTATATTTTTCTCTGAGTCATATTTTGTAATGTAACTTAATTTTTCTAGGAAGTAATAGTCAGGATCATTTATTTGATCTGTTTTACTTATGCTATTACTTCTCATTAAAAGGGTATTAAAATGTTTCATAAATTTTAGGAATTTATGCTATTTTATTTTTTTCATTAAAATTTTACATAAATTTTAGGAATTTATCGTATTTTTTCCTTTAATTAAAAAAAAAATTTTTTTTCTAAATTTTGTCTTTTTTCTTATCTAACATTTTTTCCTACCTATTATTTGTACAGCTATACGGGCCATACTTTCAAATTGGGCAAAAGAGGTTCCGCTCAATTTTTCTAAAATTATTATAGTATAAAAAAAAATATGCATCGCAGTGCAATCAAAAAAATTATGCAACGCAGTGCATGGGTAAAAAGAAAAGTTTCTCCTCAGTTGATTTCCTTTTTTTTTCCACGTCAGCTGGTCTTCGCCGGTTTGGCTACGCTGACGTTCCCTCGGTGGCGCAGGAGGTGGCGTATTCCCGCACTCTATTTGCTGCTGCTGCTGTCCGGGGCCTTTTGGACTCAGGCGTTACCGGTGCCGGTCCTCGCACAGGTTTGGTTGCAGTGGGGGCTGTCCAGTGGTCCAGGGAAATCCTTCGGGCACGTCTTTTTTAGTTTTGGTAATGGCTTTGGTGGTGGAGGTTTTGTTATTATTTTTTCATTAATTTTCTTTATCGATACTGAGTGAGTGGCGGCATTTTTTGGGCTTTTATTCTTGTTACTCATTAATTTTTCATTCAGAAAATCTAGTTCTGATTGAAGTTTTTGGGCTGTAGCCCACGCGGGAGGTGGAGTGTTTACGTAGAGTAGCCACTTTAGGTGTGCTACTCTTTTTTTTTATTTTTTTCGCGACTCCTCCGCGATTGCCCATTGCTTCACTTTACTCACTCAGGTTTTTTGTAGATTTGTAGGTAGTAGATATTTTTATAGTTTTTGTGTTTTTTTTTTTTGTAGATATTATTCATTTTTGATCTTCCAATTATTTTCCAGTTTATCCCGTTTATCCGGCTTTTTTGCTTATGCGCATCCTCCTGGGTCTATCCTTTTTAGTCCTTCGATGTCCTTCGATGTTCCATCGCTGTCACGGTCGCCATGTGATGAAGGATGAAAGGATACCACCAAGAGTTGAGTTTGGTTGGTCTTTATTTGGAAGGAGCAGCTGAGGTGCCGCTCCAACGTTCAAAATGTCTCTGTTCTTTTACAATATTTCTTAAGTCTAAGTAAGGCTAAGTCTCGTAGCAGCGCTGCTCGCAGGCGGCGGCAGAGAGACGGCTATGTACTTATATATAAAGGAATATAATAATATATGTTGTTATGCGCTCTCAAGTGGAGGCGCGAGGGGTATGCATATGCTGACCGTTTGTTACGATTATGCTGACACTAGCACTTTCTGTGTGCGGGCTAAGGCATAACGATCGGTTCATATTTCGGCCACTTAGGGTTTATGACCGGGACTTTGGATTATGTAAACACTGCAACAAAGTGTTACAGTGCGCACCCTTTAAGTACTCTCGGTACAGTGGGTATTCAATATATGTGCATACTACACCGCACTTAAAGCGTCATTGGACAAACTGCAAAAAGGTTATTTGCCTTCCGCTCTGTGCAAAGGTTGTGGAAACCTTTTGTTGGCTTGCACTCGTGTGGACCACGTCCTGGCCAACATGAGTATGGCCGAGGACGGCCATATTTAAAAAGAGGGAATAGTTAACAATAGACAACTGACTATTTCATTTTTTCGGACTCCCTATAGCGGAGTAATACCCAATCGATTGGTATTCGTAGGTGCCACTCTTATTGAAAGAGTATCAACACTACGAATCCAACGTTAGTCGACTAGCGGATAGTTTAACCGCAAACGGTAAGCGGAATGGAGTAGAGGAGAATACGAAGAACTTAGGCGTGGACTTAGGGTACAGTAGGACAGGCTAAGTTAGTCTAAGATCTGCAGTCGATTGTCACGCAGCAATAAATTGGAAAAAATAAAACTGCGTAGTCTCTGTCTCACTGGTTAATCTAATAGCACACGTGGCACCAATCCCAACTGGCCAAGACTCTATCGAGCTTCAGCCAGAGGCACATAAATAGCTGCAGGCCTTCGCCGCCGCTTACGCCAAAGGGGTGAAACCGAGATTCCGGTGCGCCGCTAGCTCAAAGGCTACTTCCGCCACGGAGACGAAGAAGACTAATTTTTAATTTATATGTATATGTAACAATTCGGTTAACCTCAGAAACAATTCGATTAACCTTACGATGTACGCGCATCAAATAAACTTATTATACCCTTGCAGAGGGTATTATAATTTTGTCCAAAAGTGTGCAACGCAGTGAAGGAGACATCTCCGACCTTATAAAGTATATATATTCTTGATCAGGATCACCTCCTGAGTTGATATGAGCATGTCCGTCTGTCCGTCTGTCTGTCCGTCTGTCTGTCTATCCGTTTCTACGCGAACTAGTCTCTCAGTTTTTTAGCTATCGTCTTGAAACTTTGCACACACCCTTCTTTCCTTTGCACGCAGTATATAAAAGGAACGGCCGGGTCGGCCGACTATCGGAAATGGTATAACTTTGGTGTTTTTAGAGTTAGAGACTTCAAATTTGACATGAAAGCTATTTTTGGCAACAAATTTCGACATGCCATTTCATTTCATAAGGATCGGCCGACTATATCTTATGGCTGCCATATAACTGAACTATCGGAAATGACCCAACTTTCGTGTTTTTGAAGATAGAAAGTTGAAACTTAATACAGATTCTAGTTTTGGCCAGTTGATCCAACCTACCAAATTTCATCGGCCGACTATATCCTATAGCTGCCATATAACTGAACGATCGGAAATGGTACTTGGTAGAAATATCAACTTTCGTATTTTTTAAGATAGAAGTTTGGGACTTGTTTTAGATTTTTTATTTTAGTTAATTGGTTTTATTATGATGTGTTCATAAGAATCGGCCAACTATATCCGATGTTTGCGATATATATCCGGTTTTAACTGCAAGGGTACATAAACTTCGGCTCCGCCCGAAGTTAGCTTTCCTTTCTTGTTTTTACTTTCTTGTACTTTCTTGTTTAAAAAAAAGTTTTTTTTATAGATATTATAAAAAATATTATTTATTTTTCATATTGGGTTTAAAAAAATTCTTTTAAAACATGCTTGGTCATTGAGCGTTTTCAATGCCGTAAACAAAAGACGAATTTTATTACAGTACGTTATATTTTATTTATGCTGCAGGCAGATGAAACTGGGATCAACCATTGTGATCATCCAGTTTATGGTGCTAAGCAGTGACTAATAATATGGACAGAGAGTGCGGCTCGACTAGACATACGCGAAGCTAAAGCTCTCGATAGTGGAGAGGGCGGCCCGACATAGTGATTGCGAAGCTAAAGCCCTCTTAAAATAGGCCCGTTGAAGTCGAGCGGCCGAGTAAGAGTCGGCTTGCGACCAACTAAGGCGATATATCCATACTTTAGCTTAATAAATAAACTATAACTAATTATTACACTTAACATAAATAACCATTATTTAAACATTATTTTAACATAAACATTAAACGCCGTGCTGCTGCTTGACCCGACAAAACATTTACTCAACATTTTTGAAATTAACTTATCTTTATAAGTGAAATCTTTTATCTTAAAATTCTGTATGAAACTCTTTAAAGTTTTTCGATTGCTTTTGTAAAGACCAAAAAGCACGCAATAATGTCCACAGGTATTTGAAAAGTATCCTTGTAATTGTTGCTTGTTATAAGTATATTTTGATGCATTTCTTTTTAAAAATGCAATAAATTCTCTTTTCTGAGCATATTGTCCATAAGAATCGAAAAATTCTGCTGACTTTTTGTATAGAAGTAAAATGCAACCCAATGCATTCCTGGTTGGTATGAATAATCAGTGTTAGCTACAATCAATGCAGGATATTCACGAATTTCTTTTGGTGGTTTATCGGCCGAAAAAACCCCTTTTAATATTTTTTTAGTTTGAGGATGGTTTGAGATCAAGTCCATGATTTGTATTGTATTCATTTTCACAAAAGTACTCGAATATTTTGATGCTTATCAATATTAATCATAGAGTCATATTCACAATAAACAATGCAAGTAACAGCCTCAGCCAGAGTCTCAGAGAATCTTCCTTCTATTCTGATCGTTCCTTGAGAAATCAGGTTAGCGCAAACACTAGAATTGGAGTGATCAGCAGTTAAATCAAATGCTTATATAAAATTATTTTTGTCAAACATATCCTTGGAAATTTGGAGACCACGATCATAATGCTTAATTCCACATGCTTTAAATAGTAAGTTATATGCTCTTGAACTTTGGGTATTGGTAGGATTTGAGAAATCAAATTCAAGTGCCTGAGAAGGTACCTGTACTCCATTAACTAACAGATTGAATTGTTGTATTTTAAAGTTTTCAAAATTAAAAGGATCTAGTCCTCGATTTCCTGAATATGCTCTGTTTTTTACCATACAAAAGGCCAAAAAATTTGGAATTTGACCAATAACTGCATTATCGATGGGTAATGTATTATTTCATGGGTATATTGTAAATTATTTTACTTCAACTTTATTATATGGGTATATTGCATTTTTTGATTGTAAAACGTGATGATGAGCTAATAAAATGCTGGGGTTGACTACTACATGATTCATGAACAGCTGGGCTTCCAAGATCTTTAGATTCGATTCAGTTTCGGTTTCCAATAAATAAAATGCTGTTTTTTCAATATTAAAAGTAATGCGCAAATCAACATTATTTACAAGCAGTTTTGGTTGGTTAAAAATATCTCCATGAACTTTTCCAAATAATTCTACTTTATTACTATTTTGAAACATATTTTTAAGAATTTGACTGCCATCACTTTTAAATGGTGTTTGGGTACCATAATTTGGGAAATATCCTTGTGTTGCTAAATCACTTGCATCACAACCATAGTTTAAAATTATTTGCAAATGTGATCTATTGTAATATGCACATATATAGAAATACATATATCGACCACCTACTGTACCAAGAGTATTTAAAGGGCACACACTGTAGCACTTTGTCGCAGTGTTTATGTTTGTTTACGTAATTTGAACTGATCATAAACCTTAAGTGACCGAATTTCCAAATGCTCGCTGTGCCTTATCCGCACGCCGAAACTGCATATGCAGCATAAATGTAATACGAGCAAACCACTTATATGTGCACAAACTTCCGCTAAGGCGATCATAGCTATATACTTAAGAATACATAACCATCTCTCCGCTGCCGCTGTTGGCAGCGCTGCTACGAGACCTAGACTTCCCGACTCCTAAAAATATTGTAAAGGAGAAGAACCTTTTGGGAGCTTGGAGCGGCAACAACGGCTGCTCCAAAATAAATATACCAAATAAATATGTAAATAATAAAAAACCCAATGAATATACACACAAATCGACTTGATACAAACTAGATGGGATCCTTGGACCGCGAGATATATAACACTATAATGATAATTATTGTCGCTTTAAAAATTCTCTGAAAGAGAATTTAGAAATATATATGAAAATAATTAAAACAACTAGAAATGAAAGCTAACTTCGGTCGGAGCCGGAGTTGATAAAAAAATCAGCTATAGTTGGCCGATCAATATGAAAATATCATAATATGAGCAATTTATTGCAACACAAAATCTAAAAAAAGTCCCAAGATTCTACCTTGAAAAAAACAGCATTGGTATTTTTACCAATAACCATTTCCCATCATTCAGGTATGGCAGCTATAAGATATTGTCTGCCGATCCTTATGAAATTTGGTGGGTCGTATTATTTTGACAAAAATAGCACTCATGCGAACCCAAACTCTCTAACTCAAAGACAACTTATCAGCATTTCCGATCAATCAGTTATATTAAAGGTATAGGATAAAGTCGGCCGACTTCGGTCGTTCTGACTTATGTACTGCGTGCAAAGGGAAGAAAACAATTCAAGCCGACACAAACATAAGGTGCAACATTCAAGTCGATAGCATTAAAACTGAGAGACAATTTTGCGTAGAAACAGACAGACAGACAGACAGACGGACATGCTTATATCAACTCAGGAGGTGAACCCGATCAAGAATATACATACTTTTTAGGGTCGAAGTTGTCTCCTTCACTGCGTTGCGCACTTTTGACCAAAATTATAATACCCTCTGCAGGGGAATAAAAAGTACAAACAAAATTTAAATAGAGAATTCAAACAAAAAGGAAAAGGGAATTAGGAAAGGAATAATTAAAAATGGAAAAATAACTTCGGTCGGAGCCGGGGTTGATATACCCTTGCAGCAAAAACCAGAAATATATTGCAAAAACCGGATATAGTTGGCCGATCATTATTAGAAAATCATAATATAACCAATTTATTACAAAACAAAATCTAAAAAAAGTCCCAAGATTCTACCTTGAAAAAAACAGCAGTTGGTATTATACCAAATACCAAAAACCATTTCCCATCATTCAAGTATGGCAGCTATAAGATATTGTCTGCCGATCCTTATGAAATTTGGTGGGTCGTATTATTTATATATAGCACAAATATAGCACTCATATATCAGTATATCAAATATATATATCAAATGTATCAAATATAGCACAATCAGTTATATTAAAGGATACTATATTATATTATAGGATATAGTCGGCCGACTTCGGTCGTTCTTACTTATATACGCGTGCAAAAGAAAGAAAACATTTCAAGCCGACACAAACAGTCGGTGCAACATTCAAGTCGAGAGCTTTAAAACTAAGAGACTATTTTGCGTAGAAACAGACAGACCAACAGACAGACAAACGGACAGACGGACATGCTTATATCAACTCAGGAGGTGATCCTGATCAAGAATATACATACTTTGAAGATGTCTCCTTCACTGGTTGCACACTTTTAAACAAAATTATAATACCCTCTGCAGGGTATAACCATTACAAAAAAAATTGTAAATGGAAGGAAGGAAAAGAAAAAGAGAATAAAGAAAGAGAAAAGAGAACAAAGAAAGAAAACAGAAAGAGAAAGGAAACAAGAATTAAGAAAATATATGGATATAACTAAAACAACAAGAAGGGAAAGCTAACTTCGGTCGGAGCCGGAGTTTATATACCTTTTCGCGGAACGGATTAGGGCTATCGATAGTCAGGATTTTTATGAAGTCAGTATTATTATGAAGTCTAGTATTTTTAGTTAAGGTTATTCGGTCGCACTTAAATCGGGTAAATAGGAAATCCATGATACAATTATACGTATCAACGTATAAAACATTTGTCTTACGTTTGTTAAAGGCATTCCCAGTGATCGGCCAAGCGGCGACATTAACTTTTATTCGCGCTCTGCAAGATGATGCCCACGAAGCACTCGCCCCGGCGGAGACCTAGGCTGGAAGCCTCGGTTGTTCCCGCAACTGCGACCACCACGGCCACAGCAACTGGAACTTCGGCCAGCTCTGCGAGTGTGGCTTGTGATCGGCAGCGGCCACAGACTGCAAAGCAAAGTGGAGCAACCGCCAGGAAAGCGGCAAGTACCCTCCCCGACTGTACAAGTGGCGGCCCTAAATGAAAGGATCGCACGTCTCGAGTCGGAGCTGGAAAAGGCAATGGCAAATGGAGGTCAAGCAGAGGCCGCCAGAGATCCCAATGGAATCGGGGCACGCGGCGTTGGAGTGAGCGGTGCGGCGAATACACTGCCATGTTTGAGTGGAATGCTGCTACGCCAGGGAGCAGCGCAAGGGCAGATCTTGGGTGAAAACTTGCCCAGGCAGATGAGTGACAATCTGCAACCGGAGCTTGGAGTGACGTCATCGTTGCAGTTGTAGGCACAAATAAGTGCAAATTTGCCGCCACAATGGAGTGGAAATTTGGCGCCGACGCTCGGCCTGTCACACGGACACACGAGACGAAACGAGAGACGCCACCACCTAGCTTGGAGCTTGGAGCGGCAACAACGGCTGCTCCAAAATAAATATACCAAATAAATATGTAAATAATAAAAAACCCAATGAATATACACACAAATCGACTTGATACAAACTAGATGGGATCCTTGGACCGCGAGATATATAACACTATAATGATAATTATTGTCGCTTTAAAAATTCTCTGAAAGAGAATTTAGAAATATATATGAAAATAATTAAAACAACTAGAAATGAAAGCTAACTTCGGTCGGAGCCGGAGTTGATAAAAAAATCAGCTATAGTTGGCCGATCAATATGAAAATATCATAATATGAGCAATTTATTGCAACACAAAATCTAAAAAAAGTCCCAAGATTCTACCTTGAAAAAAACAGCATTGGTATTTTTACCAATAACCATTTCCCATCATTCAGGTATGGCAGCTATAAGATATTGTCTGCCGATCCTTATGAAATTTAGTGGGTCGTATTATTTTGACAAAAATAGCACTCATGCGAACCCAAACTCTCTAACTCAAAGACAACTTATCAGCATTTCCGATCAATCAGTTATATTAAAGGTATAGGATAAAGTCGGCCGACTTCGGTCGTTCTGACTTATGTACTGCGTGCAAAGGGAAGAAAACAATTCAAGCCGACACAAACAGTCGGTGCAACATTCAAGTCGATAGCATTAAAACTGAGAGACAATTTTGCATAGAAACAGACAGACAGACGGACATGCTTATATCAACTCAGGAGGTGAACCCGATCAAGAATATACATACTTTTTAGGGTCGAAGATGTCTCCTTCACTGCGTTGCGCACTTTTGACCAAAATTATAATACCCTCTGCAGGGGAATAAAAAGTACAAACAAAATTTAAATAGAGAATTCAAAAAAAAAGGAAAAGGGAATTAGGAAAGGAATAATTAAAAATGGAAAAATAACTTCGGTCGGAGCCGGGGTTGATATACCCTTGCAGCAAAAACCAGAAATATATTGCAAAAACCGGATATAGTTGGCCGATCATTATTAGAAAATCATAATATAACCAATTTATTACAAAACAAAATCTAAAAAAAGTCCCAAGATTCTACCTTTAAAAAAACAGCAGTTGGTATTATACCAAATACCAAAAACCATTTCCCATCATTCAAGTATGGCAGCTATAAGATATTGTCTGCCGATCCTTATGAAATTTGGTGGGTCGTATTATTTATATATAGCACAAATATAGCACTCATATATCAGTATATCAAATATATATATCAAATGTATCAAATATAGCACAATCAGTTATATTAAAGGATACTATATTATATTATAGGATATAGTCGGCCGACTTCGGTCGTTCTTACTTATATACGCGTGCAAAAGAAAGAAAACATTTCAAGCCGACACAAACAGTCGGTGCAACATTCAAGTCGAGAGCTTTAAAACTAAGAGACTATTTTGCGTAGAAACAGACAGACCAACAGACAGACAAACGGACAGACACTGGTTGCACACTTTTAAACAAAATTATAATACCCTCTGCAGGGTATAACCATTACAAAAAAAATTGTAAATGGAAGGAAGGAAAAGAAAAAGAGAATAAAGAAAGAGAAAAGAGAAGAAAGAAAGAAAACAGAAAGAGAAAGGAAACGAGAATTAAGAAAATATATGGATATAACTAAAACAACAAGAAGGGAAAGTTAACTTCGGTCGGAGCCGGAGTTTATATACCTTTTCGCGGAACGGATTAGGGCTATCGATAGTCAGGATTTTTATGAAGTCAGTATTATTATGAAGTCTAGTATTTTTAGTTAAGGTTATTCGGTCGCACTTAAATCGGGTAAATAGGAAATCCATGATACAATTATACGTATCAACGTATAAAACATTTGTCTTACGTTTGTTAAAGGCATTCCCAGTGATCGGCCAAGCGGCGACATTAACTTTTATTCGCGCTCTGCAAGATGATGCCCACGAAGCACTCGCCCCGGCGGAGACCTAGGCTGGAAGCCTCGGTTGTTCCCGCAACTGCGACCACCACGGCCACAGCAACTGGAACTTCGGCCAGCTCTGCGAGTGTGGCTTGTGATCGGCAGCGGCCACAGACTGCAAAGCAAAGTGGAGCAACCGCCAGGAAAGCGGCAAGTACCCTCCCCGACTGTACAAGTGGCGGCCCTAAATGAAAGGATCGCACGTCTCGAGTCGGAGCTGGAAAAGGCAATGGCAAATGGAGGTCAAGCAGAGGCCGCCAGAGATCCCAATGGAATCGGGGCACGCGGCGTTGGAGTGAGCGGTGCGGCGAATACACCGCCATGTTTGAGTGGAATGCTGCTACGCCAGGGAGCAGCGCAAGGGCAGATCTTGGGTGAAAACTTGCCCAGGCAGATGAGTGACAATCTGCAACCGGAGCTTGGAGTGACGTCATCGTTGCAGTTGTAGGCACAAATAAGTGCAAATTTGCCGCCACAATGGAGTGGAAATTTGGCGCCGACGCTCGGCCTGTCACACGGACACACGAGACGAAACGAGAGACGCCACCACCTAGCTTGGAGCTTGGAGCGGCAACAACGGCTGCTCCAAAATAAATATACCAAATAAATATGTAAATAATAAAAAACCCAATGAATATACACACAAATCGACTTGATACAAACTAGATGGGATCCTTGGACCGCGAGATATATAACACTATAATGATAATTATTGTCGCTTTAAAAATTCTCTGAAAGAGAATTTAGAAATATATATGAAAACAATTAAAACAACTAGAAATGAAAGCTAACTTCGGTCGGAGCCGGAGTTGATAAAAAAATCAGCTATAGTTGGCCGATCAATATGAAAATATCATAATATGAGCAATTTATTGAAACACAAAATCTAAAAAAAAGTCCCAAGATTCTACCTTGAAAAAAACAGCATTGGTATTTTTACCAATAACCATTTCCCATCATTCAGGTATGGCAGCTATAAGATATTGTCTGCCGATCCTTATGAAATTTGGTGGGTCGTATTATTTTGACAAAAATAGCACTCATGCGAACCCAAACTCTCTAACTCAAAGACAACTTATCAGCATTTCCGATCAATCAGTTATATTAAAGGTATAGGATAAAGTCGGCCGACTTCGGTCGTTCTGACTTATGTACTGCGTGCAAAGGGAAGAAAACAATTCAAGCCGACACAAACAGTCGGTGCAACATTCAAGTCGATAGCATTAAAACTGAGAGACAATTTTGCATAGAAACAGACAGACAGACGGACATGCTTATATCAACTGGGTCGTATTATTTATATATAGCACAAATATAGCACTCATATATCAGTATATCAAATATATATATCAAATGTATCAAATATAGCACAATCAGTTATATTAAAGGATACTATATTATATTATAGGATATAGTCGGCCGACTTCGGTCGTTCTTACTTATATACGCGTGCAAAAGAAAGAAAACATTTCAAGCCGACACAAACAGTCGGTGCAACATTCAAGTCGAGAGCTTTAAAACTAAGAGACTATTTTGCGTAGAAACAGACAGACCAACAGACAGACAAACGGACAGACGGACATGCTTATATCAACTCAGGAGGTGATCCTGATCAAGAATATACATACTTTGAAGATGTCTCCTTCACTGGTTGCACACTTTTAAACAAAATTATAATACCCTCTGCAGGGTATAACCATTACAAAAAAAATTGTAAATGGAAGGAAGGAAAAGAAAAAGAGAATAAAGAAAGAGAAAAGAGAAGAAAGAAAGAAAACAGAAAGAGAAAGGAAACGAGAATTAAGAAAATATATGGATATAACTAAAACAACAAGAAGGGAAAGCTAACTTCGGTCGGAGCCGGAGTTTATATACCTTTTCGCGGAACGGATTAGGGCTATCGATAGTCAGGATTTTTATGAAGTCAGTATTATTATGAAGTCTAGTATTTTTAGTTAAGGTTATTCGGTCGCACTTAAATCGGGTAAATAGGAAATCCATGATACAATTATACGTATCAACGTATAAAACATTTGTCTTACGTTTGTTAAAGGCATTCCCAGTGATCGGCCAAGCGGCGACATTAACTTTTATTCGCGCTCTGCAAGATGATGCCCACGAAGCACTCGCCCCGGCGGAGACCTAGGCTGGAAGCCTCGGTTGTTCCCGCAACTGCGACCACCACGGCCACAGCAACTGGAACTTCGGCCAGCTCTGCGAGTGTGGCTTGTGATCGGCAGCGGCCACAGACTGCAAAGCAAAGTGGAGCAACCGCCAGGAAAGCGGCAAGTACCCTCCCCGACTGTACAAGTGGCGGCCCTAAATGAAAGGATCGCACGTCTCGAGTCGGAGCTGGAAAAGGCAATGGCAAATGGAGGTCAAGCAGAGGCCGCCAGAGATCCCAATGGAATCGGGGCACGCGGCGTTGGAGTGAGCGGTGCGGCGAATACACCGCCATGTTTGAGTGGAATGCTGCCACGCCAGGGAGCAGCGCAAGGGCAGATCTTGGGTGAAAACTTGCCCAGGCAGATGAGTGACAATCTGCAAGCGGAGCTTGGAGTGACGTCCTCGTTGCAGTTGTAGGCACAAATAAGTGCAAAATTTGCCGCCACAATGGAGTGGAAATTTGGCGCCGACGCTCGGCCTGTCACACGGACACACACACCAAGTAGCTAGGACGAAACGAGAGACGCCACCACCTTATAGGGCAAACCAAAATGGCCTCCCAAGATAAGCCAGCCCAAGAAGAGCCGCCCCGACGTACTCATAATAACGGGGAACGCAGGATCCACATACAGCGATGTCCTCAAACTGGTCACCCGACGGCAAGATGGCAAACTTAATGATGTCAGCCAAAACGTTAGAAAGATTAGGCGCACGGCAAAAGGCGATCTCCTGCTGGAATTGGCAGCGAAGGATGCAAACGCTCTCAAGATGCGACAGACGCTTTCCCAGGTGCAGGCGAGACCACCATCGAGATCCGCGACCTGGACGACCTTACCACGAAGGACGAAATAGTGGCAGCTATTAAAGCCCGAACGAGCGGACAGGAGGAGGCCATCAGGGTGAAGTCCCTTCGCCCTGGCTTCTCTGGAACACAGGTAGGTTTTTTGGGAGTGGAGCCGAGCCTGGCATCGAAGATCCTGTCGGAAGGCAGGATTAGGATAAAATGGACCATGTGCAGGGCTATGTGCAGGGTGCTTTAGATGCGGAAAGCCAGGTCACAAGGTAGCTTCCTGCACAAACGCGGCTGAGTGCTTCCTCTGTGCAGCTGCAAAAAATGCAGAGCGTGCCCACGTAGCTGGCAGCAAGAGATGCCCTCTTGGCAAACTAGATGCAGCGACACAAAGCAGAGTATGAGGATCATTCAGATCAACCTAAACCACTGCGAAGTAGCCCATAGCCTACTCGAGCAGGTTTTAAGAGAGAAGCGGGCAGATATAGCCCTAATAAGTGAGCCGTACAAAAAAGTCGAGACGCAAAGCTACATCCTGGACTCCTCCAAGACAGCGGCTATTTTGGCGCCAGGCAGACAACCCGAAAGTGTACAACCCAGAGTAGGTTTCGTCCAGGCCAAAGTGGGCGCGTTCTGGCTTTACAGCTGCTACCTCCCCCCGCGCCAAACACTGCAGCAGTTCACCCACACACTAGACGAGATAGCCCAGGACGCAAGGCACAGATCACAGGTGGTGATCGCTGGCGATTTTAACGCCTGGGCGGAGGACTGGGGCTCATCGCGCACCAACGCTAGGGGTCGAACCCTCCAAGAGACCTTTGCGACTCTTGACGTAGCCCTGCTGAACACCGGCTCCCAAAACACGTTCAGCAAGGCGGGGTATGGATCAATCGTGGACCTTACCTTCTGCAGCAGTGGTTTGTTTCGGAGGACTAAGTGGTCCCTCAGTGATGATTACACTGCGAGTGACCACAAATACATAGTCTGCGATATAGAGGATAGAGAGCAAGCTTCCACAGCAGCGAAGCCACCAAGATTCAACCCGGCTACATTGGAACCGCTAAAATTCGCGCAGGAACTAAGGACTCCAGATCCTTCAGGCGACGTCGAATGCGAAGTTCACAACTCCATGGCTGCGGTCCTACAGGCCTGCCGAGCCAGCATGAGGTGTAGCCGTGGGCATTCAAGGCACCATGAACCGGTGCCCTGGTGGTCCCCGGAGATAGCCCATGCGCGCAGAGAGTGCCTCCGAACCAGAAGGTTGCACCAAAGAGCCAGAGGAAGGCCGGACTTCGAACAAAAAAGGGAGGACTTCGCGGCAAAGAGGAAGATTCTGAAGAAGCTGATAAGGGAGGCAAAGACCAAGTGCTTTCTCGAGATGTGCGACGCTGCAGAGCAAGATCCGTGGGGATCGGCCTACCGGGCAGTTGTCAAGAAAGCGAAGCAGGCAAAGCCGATCGCTCCAAAAGATGCCGAAACAATGAAAGCCATTGTGGAGCACCTCTTCCCGAAGCAGCCGAGTGGAGTGGAGTCTCCTGGGCCAAGTGGAGCAAGAGAACCTGCCGGCTTTACGCCGGCTTAGGAAATAGGCGCCCTTGAAATCGTGGAAGTCGCTAAGGCTATCCAGGTCGGAAAAGCTCCTGGTCCAGATGGGATCCCAGACATCGCAATCAAACTGGCGATGACTGCGTGCCCGGACCGGTTCGCCACGGTCTTCAACGCATGCCTACGGGAAGGCGTTTTCCCTAGAAGATGGAAAGTACAAAGCCTGGTCCTCCTCCCAAAGCCAGGCAAGCCGCCGGAGGATCCGTCGTCCTAAAGGCCGATCTGCCTCATTGACCATGCCGGCAAAGCCCTAGAGCGCTGCATATGCTGGAGGCTCCAGGTGGCTGTAATCAGCGCGGGAGATCTCTCCCCATTACAATTCGGGTTCAGGGAACATCGTTCCACGGTCGACGCAATCTCCTTGATCAGGAGGATTGCAGCCAAGGCAATCGAGGGGACCAGATGGGCGGGCGGAAGTAAGGAGTACTGCCTGATCGCCACGCTGGACATTAAAAATGCCTTCAATACAGCCAGGTGGGATGTCATAGTGGAGGCGCTGCGAAATCTCCGCGTGCCGACTAGCATTGTCGAGATCATAAGGTCGTAAATCAGTGATCGCACTATTAGGTACGAGACGACCTCAGGCATCCGAGAGCATGTGGCCTCCTGTGGCGTCCCTCAAGGCTCAGTTTTAGGCCCAGACTTTTGGAATGTTATGTACGACGGGGTCCTCAGACTCGACCTCCCGGAACGGACACACCTAGTTGGATTCGCGGATGACATCGCGGTAGTCGCCGTCGCCAAGACGATACAGGAAGTGGAGGAGCAATGCAACGCTGCAATTGCAACCGCCATCGGTTGGCTGGAACAGGTAGGGCTAAGCCTAGCCCACCACAAGACGGAGGCTGTCCCGATTTCGAGAAGGAAGCGAGTGGAGACGGCTTCAATCAACGTAGGAGGACATGTGGTCAAATCAACCAGAGCCATCAGGTACCTTGGAGTAACGCTGGACACGAGGCTTAGCTTCAGAGAGCACTTCGCAGTAGTAAATCGCAAGGCAGCGAAAGTCGCCAGAGCATTAGGGAGGATCATGTTCAACTGCGACTCCGAGCGGAGGCTAGGCTAGCCTAGGCAAACTGTAGTGGGGCGCATAAGCACGCCAATTCCTGGCCCTGCGAAGCAAAGCCTAGCGGCATTACCGCAGGGACAGGGACCTAGTAGACACTTTTCTTTTTGTAAGAGCTTTTTTTTAAGTCTTCTTTAATAATAAACGATTTAAAAAAAGATAAAAAAAAAAAACAAAAAAAAAAAAACACACACACCAACAACAACAGTGGGCTATTCTCAGCCATTTTGTCTGACCGCCACGGCGCAGCCTTAACTAGGTTATGTTCATCCGCCACGGGAGCCGACACACAATTTGGAGGCATCTGCACCACCGCCCCTGTCATATGGAGTTGCGACGGCGAGCATACCTGGATGGACTCTACGTTGACTGCCTGATCTTCCCGTTTTCGAGGATCAGCCTGAGGAGTCGCCAATATACGTGTGCGCGTTCACGAAGACAACGGCAGCCTACCAGCGCACCCAATTGGAAAACAACCAGAGGTTAGTGAAAACCCTGAGGGGCAAGGTCCGCGAGACAGTGCAGTCTTTGCTCATCCATCCGTTATGGATCAGCTTCGATTCCAGTATGGACGTCCGGAGCAACTCATCCGTAGCCAACTGGATAGCGTGCGCGATGTGCAGCCAATACAGGAGGCCAACATCGCAAGGATGGTGCCGTTCGCGACGAAGGTGAGCAACCTGGCAGCGTTCCTGTAGTCAACCCCGATCGGCAACCAGCAGATAGGGAACCCAACCGTAATGGAAGAGCTGATCGCCAAGTTGCCGCTGAGCAGGAGGTTGGACTGGGCGAAGCAAGCGATCAGGATGCAGCCGCACCCGACAGTGGTGCACCTGAGCGAATGGCTTCACGAATTCGCAAGACTGGTGTGCACCGTCACGAACGCTGGAGCCAAGGAGAAACCAAATCGAAGGATCCTGCACGCAAACAGTGTTCGCGAGGAGGAGTGGTATGCCGACCACCCCAGATGTTGCCCTATATGCGAGGGAAAACACCAGATCAGGGACTGTAAGGAGTTTAACAGCGCTTCTACAACGACGTGGATCGAGTCCGCCAGGAAGCTGAGGCTATGCTTCTCGTGTCTAGAGCTCGGACACATGTCCCGGCTCTGCAGGAAGACGTCCATGGATGTCGAATGAGGCATCACTACCTTCTCCACGAGTCACCTGGACATCCCAGACGGCCGCCAGTCGCAGATGGAGGAAGTAGGAGAGGAATGCCACGACCAGTGGATTCCAACGAGAGGAGCCGTCCTACGTCAGCCGCAGTTATAGACGCGGGGCGTGAGCAGGATGAAAGGCGATCAAAGTGTTACCGCCAGGAACTGCCGCATCGAAGCCTGAGCTGCGTTGAGTCGATTGGATGGCACCTACTATTCCGGATTCTACCCGTGACGCTGTACGGGAAGAATACGCAGATCGACACCTATGCACTGCTGGATGAAGGATCGTCTGTCACGCTCGTCGACGACGAACTCATTCGCAGCCTGACCTGAAAGGTGAGAGTCGCCAACTGAACGTGCAGTAGTTTGGTGGGAAATCTGCCAAGGAGCACACGAAAATGGTCAACCTGCGGATAAGTGAAGCGGGAAAGCCAAAGCGCCATGGGCTGAAGAACGTGTACGGAGTAGCTAACTTGAACCTTCCGATGCAGAGCCTGAGTCGGATCTATGGATGGCTATGGATGGATGACCATTTGCAGCAGCCACCGCACTTGGATGGGTGGTGTATGGACCGGTGAACGGAAAGGCGAGCTTTCCCGTGCCTCCTAGCCGTACCCCAGGATAATTTTCTGGAGAATATGGTGAGCGACTATTTCGAGATAAAGAATTTTTCGAGCAGCCAGTCGCAGCTGGCGGAGTGTTGCTGGCACCGTCAGTCACAGATGGCGGCTACGCACGGGCCTTGAGTATCCTGGAGGAGACGACTAAGCGAGTAGGACGACGTTACGAGACCGGGCTGCTATGGAGAGACGACGAGGTGAGACTGACGGAGATCTGCAATGTGGCGCTCAACAGACTCGTCAACATTGAGGAAATGAGGCGCGATGTGGACTTTGCGCGGGCCTATAAGGGCATAATGGACGATCACGTCAAGAAGGGGTACGCACGACGACTGGAGCCCCAGGAAGCCCAGAGGTTCCAGGAAGGCAAGTTATGGTACCTGCCGCACTTCGGGGTTGAAAACACAAACAAACATGGAAAGGTCCGACTGGTCTTCGACGCGGCTGCCAAGGTGAACGGCGTTTCCCTCAATTCAGCGCTAATGAAAGGCCCACAGCGATACAAGCCCCTCCCAGCAGTACTCTTCCATTTTCGGGAAGGAGTAGTTGGGGTTTGTGCAGACATCAAGGAGATGTTTCATCAGGTACTGATGCAGCCACAAGACAGATGTGCCCAGAGGTTCCTGTGGAGAATCGGAGAGGACCAACGGGAGCAGGACGTACCCGAGATGCAAGTGATGACGTTCGGAACAGCTTGCTCACCATGTTCGCGGACTATGTGAAGACCTTGAATGCCTCGCAATACAGCAGCACGGATCCACGAGCAGCCCTAGCTATTAAGGAGTACGTGGACGACTACGTCGAGAGCCATTTCGATACGGGTGAGAGAGATTCATGCTGATGCAAGTTTTGACTTGTGTCGATTCACTTCTAGTTCGGCAAGTGTGGTCAGAGCGTTGAACCCACTTGAATCCATCGCTAGCGTTAAATGGACCGCAGCTGAGGAGAAGGTTCTAGGAATGTACTGGCAACCGGCAACAAATGACTTCAAGTTCGGCGTCAAATATCATTGAGTCCCGAGAAGCGTGATGACAGGGGAATGCATCCCTACCAAGAGGGAGTTCCTAAGCCTGGTCATGTCCACGTTTGACCCGATCGGATTCCTGAGCTGCTACATGGTGACTGCCAAATTGTTAATGGGAGAGATTTATAATGAGGGACAAGCCGCTACTCGATAATTTGGCCGCAGCCTTTGACGACTGGCGGCAAGGAATAGCCAAAATCTAAGAGTTCCGATGTTCACGCTAATTCTTCGGCGGTGGACGCGTGCGAATGCTACAGCTGCATATCTTCGTGAACTCCAGTCAGTCGGCGTTCGCAGCCGCGGCCTATTGGCGGGCCACTTACGAAAACAGAGACGTGCGGGCGCATTTTATAAGCTCCAAGACGAAATGCGCGCCGATGAGGACTATGTCGATCCCGCGACTGGAACTACAAGCAGTAGTATTGGGCACAAGACTGATGGACACCGTCAAGCAGGAGCACGGTCTGGCGATCAGCAGCTACGTATTATGGACGTACTCTAAGACTGTGTTGCACTGGATAAGCAGCACCCACAGGAGATACAAGCAGTTCATCGGTAACTGGGTGGCAGAGATCTTGGAATCCACGGAGGCGTCCAAGTGGAGATGGATTCCGTCTGCCGAAAATGGCAGATGTCGCGACGATGCCGTGCAAGGCCGTGGACCTTAGCATCGATTCGCAATGGCTAAGTGGCCCACCTTTCTACGAGACCAGAGGAGAGCTGTCCAAGTTCGAGCGAAGGATGGATCCCTCCGACGATGGACGAAGACGAAATGAAATGTGAGTTTGCTTTGGTTATGTAAACTTCATATTCTTGCAGAGGTTCTCAAATTATAATCGACTGGTGAGGAGCACCGCATGGGTCTACGATACGGTGGAGGGGATCACGGACTGACGTCGATGGAGTGCGCTGAAGCTGAGCTCGCACTGGTACGGCAATCGCAGCGAGAAGCGTTTACTGAGGACAGCCAAGGAAAGGCCGCAAAGGGCAACCGACTGCGTGGACTGTTCCCATACTTCAACGAGGACGGAGTAATGCGAGTCAGGGGAAGGATCGACGACGCGACATGTGTGCCATACAGCGCACGTCGGCGCCGATCATACTGTCTCACAAGGAAGCGTTGGCGGAGATGATCGTGCAGCATCACCACAAAAGGATGTGCCACCAAAACACGGAGGCAACCATCGGAGCGATCCGGCAGAAGTTCTGGATCCCGAACTTACGGAGGCTGCTACGGAAGGTGGTGAGCAAGTGAAACGTTTGCAAATTGCGAAGAGCACAAACCAACTCAGCCCGAGATGGGACCTCTGCCAGTTGGTATTTGGTATTGTTGACGGTTGGACGTCGCACGGAGAAGAGGTGGGTGGCACTGTTTACGTGTCTGACCACAAGAGCTATCCACTTGGAGATGGCTGACGATTTGTCCACCGATTCCTACATAATCGCCATAAGGAACTTCATGAGCCGACGTGAACCCGTCGTCAGGGTTAGGAGCGACAATGGAAAGAACTTCGTTGGAGCCGACCGCGAGGCCAAGAGGTTCAGCGAAGTGTTCGAGCCTGTACGGATCCAGGGCGAGCTGTCGACTAAAGGAGTCGAATAGATTTTCAATTGCCCGGCGAACCCAGCTGAAGGTGGTGCCTTGAAAAGGATGGTGCAGTGTGTGAAAAATGTGCTGACACCCAACGATTTGCTGAAGGGAGCACCCAATGTCCCAGATCTTCCCAAGGATGACGGACAGGAGCCCGTGAGATGCGCTACCAGGAAGCAGTGGCTCATAGCGAGGATGATGCGGGATCGATTCTGGAAGCGATGGGTGCAAGTTATCCAACCCATAATTCCAGGCCACTTATGGCTTTCCACTTATGAATTTTATAAACAGTACTTTCAAACTCTGCATTTGCCTTCGGCTTTGTCTTTGGCTCTGAGGTCCGATCTCGGTTCCCCATAAACAAATCAAAATCAAAAGTAAACATCAGCTTCCCTCCGAAGCCCAATCAATTGCGCCTGTTGCGTTTCAAGTACCCACCAAATTGCATCGATCAGCTTCATCGAATTTCACAATGAGATGCGACAGTTTCATCTTAAGCCTCCAATCTAAACACAACTCATGGCCGAGGTTCTTATCCAAATAATTTAGAATTAGAATTTAGAATTAGGAAGCAGTCCTATTTTGACCGAGACCGCGAACGGTTGACGGAAAATATGTTATAAAATCGAAATCGTCTTGTAATAAGTCAGTTTAATAAATAATAAGTAAAAATAAAGGTTTAACACCAAGTTGTATAATTTAAAATAAAAATTATATTTTTTTAATTCACCATCTAACAAAAAATTTAACTTGCATACCTACCGACTCTTGTGCGCGAGGGAGAGATGGTGTAAGCGCGTCAAGCCCATTCGTCGAGGAGACTTGGTGTTTGTCTGTGATCCAGCCATACCACGAAGGGAGTGGAAGCGAGGCGTCGTAAAGGAGGTTTTCACCGGGAGAGATGGAAAACCTCGTCGAGCGGCAATGAGGACTAAGGATCGAGCCATGACAATGCGTCCCGCTTCGAAGCTAGCTGTCCTGGACGTGGTGAATGCGGCTGCTTCACGGGGGTGGGGATGTCGCGGAACGGATTAGGGCTATCGATAGTTGGCCGATCCTTATGTAATTTGGTGGGTCGTATTATTTTGACAAATATAGCACTCATGCAAAACTCAAACTCTTTAACTTAATAACAACTTAACAGCATTTCCGATCAATCAGTAACATATATTAAAGCTATAGGATATAGTTGGCCGATTTCGGTCGTTCTGACTTATATACTGCGTGCAAAGGAAAGAAAACATTTTAAGCCGACACAAACAGTCGGTGCAACATTCAAGTCGATAGCTTTAAAACTGAGAGACTATTTTGCGTAGAAACAGACAGACAGACAGACTGACATACTTATATATACTCAAGAGGTGATCCTGATCAAGAATATATATACTTTATAGGGTCGAAGATGTCTCCTTCACTGCGTTGCGCACTTTTGACCAAAATTATAATACCCTCTGCAAGGGTATAACAATTACAAAAAAATATATGATCCTTAATGCGTAGAGCCTTTTTTGTAGTGAAATGTATATTTTATTGCTCTTGATTGTTTCGCTGTCTAATTGGTACTAAAGAAAATGGGCAATTTTACCAAAGGTACTGCTTATTTCTAGTGTGTACACATTGTTTGGATCTTAGGTCTAAAATATTAAGGTGGCAAAACTTTATTACTAAGTTATTGGCCGGGTGAATTCTCCTGATGCCATCTTGAGCCTTACTGCTCGCACGATGTTGTCCCTTCCTGGGTAGGTTTCAATCACCCACGCTAAGTGCCATGATGCTGGTAGTGTGTTGGACTCCTTGACGAGCACAACGCTGCCAATCTTGATGTTGGTTGTTGCCTTGGTCCACTTTGGTCGCTGCTGAAGACTAGTCAGGTACTTCTGGTGCCATTGTTTCCAGAAGCCTTAGTACATCGATTGTATACTCTGCCAGTATCCCAAACGGCCCACAGGTATGTGGCCAAGATCCGCCTCCGGGAACGTCTTAAATGCTCGCCCGATCAGGAAATGGGCTGGTGACAGATAGTTGCTGTCTGTATCCGATGTGTAGCATAAGGTTCTTGAGTTGACAACCGCACTGATCTGCGCCAGCAAGGTGCGCATTTGCTCATGGGTTAGTGTGCTGCTGCCAATGACTCGTCGAAGATGCAGTTTGACACATCGAACTGCTGATTCCCACTTTCCTCCCCAATGCGGAGCACGAGGTGGGATGAAGGTCCATTGGATACCTTCGTCAGCTAGGGAGTTCTCTACGTGATCCTTGTGTTGTGTCAGTAGCTGCTGCATTTCATCCAGGGATCTCCTGGCTCCGAAGAAATTTGTTCCGTTGTCGCTGTACATGCGTGTACATTTGCCTCGTATAGAGAAAAATCGTCTCAATGCCGACAGAAATGTTTCTGTATGGATCGCCGACGTAACCATACATACGAATAGTCATATGTAGCCCTTGCTCATGCGCGGCTTGTGCACTTTAGCGTCCTTCAGAAGAATCGGTCCTGCATAGTCGCATCCAGTGTTTACGAATGGCAGTTCTTACGTTATACGAATGCTGGGTAGATCTCCCATACTTTGATGCATTGTGTGTTGTCTCTGTCGAAAGCCCGTTAAAAAGTTGTGTGTGATTTTGCGTATAAGATTCTGTGCGCCGAGAATCCAATATCATTGCCGCACAATGACGAAGAGAGATGAGACTCCAGGATGAAGGTTAACTCGGTGCTCATGTTCTATATCAGCAAAGTGATCCGATGAGCCTGTGGAAGCAAAATGGGATGCTTTGCCTCTGCCGACAACTGTGGGTGTTGGATTCCTTTCGTTTTGGATTCGGTTTCCTAGAAGCTTTTAAGCGAGTAGTAGCTGGACGTCCTGTTGAAACCCAGCTTGAGCGTGGTGCAGCCATCGGATTTTTGCCGACTTGATCTCGTCAAAGGTAAGAGAAGTTGAGATTCTTTTCGAAGCCATAAAGAACCCTTCCACCACAATTGGAAGTCAATGAGCTCGGATACTCCTAAGCCCCGGGATGCACAACCCGCTGGGTTCGATTTTGAGTCAACATGCCGCCATGCATGCTTAGAGATGGTTTCCAAGATTTCGGCGGTGCAGTTCCTAACAAACATCGTTAGTTGGGCTGGTGAGTACGCTAGTCATGATATGACTATTGTGGAGTCGCTCCATGCATAGATAACACAAATCCTTGTGTTTAAACCCAGCATTGATGGATTGCAAAATTTAGCTCAGAAGAAGAACACCGCACAGTTCCAGCCGTGGCAGAGATTGTTGCTTTAAAGGTGCCACCCTTGTTTTTGCTGCAAGTATGGCTACCGAAATGGTTCCAACGTCCTTTACCATTCGGCTGTATACTACGCCTGAGTATGCTTTCGTGGATGCGTCTGAAAATCCGTGCAATTCGATCTTGTCGGTGTCGCTCACAACCAAGCGTGGTGTCTGGAATTGTGGTAGGTTTTCTAGATCTGCACGCCATTTGAGCCACTTGTCGGCTAATTTGTTCTGTAGTTCATCGTCCCAATTCAAATTCAACAGCCAGAGGTTTTGAAATAGTATTTTTAATTGAACTACGGTTGGTGCTAATAGACTGAGAGGGTCGAATATGCTTTATACATCCGACAAAACTTGCCTCTTGGTGCAGCTTGGACTCTTTACTAGATTCACATTGTAAGACAATGTGTCCTTCTTAGGGTGCCAACGCAGCCCTTGAACCTTTACTGATGAGTGTGAGGAATCCTTGTTATCTTCCGATTTATTGTGTTTGGTATTCGATACCCATTTCCCGAGCTCTAGCTTAGCACAGAACATAAGTTCGACGAGCTAGTCCCGATTGCGTCGCAGCTTATCCTCACTATTGGATCCACATAGAAGTCTTCCATCAAGATTTTTGCTGCAGTTGGAAACTCCTTTTGGTGGTCAGCAGCCAGTTGCGCCAGTACTCGAACTGCTAGGAATGGGGCGCATGATGTTCCATACTTCACCGTGCAAAGTTGGAAGTGCTTGATAGGATCTGATGGGTCCTCTCGCCAGACAATTCTCTGAAAGTTTCTATGTTTCACTCACCCAGATTTGACGGAACATTTTGGCTATGTCCGATGAAAATACGTACTTGTACATACGGAACCGCAGGCACACAGCAAACAGGTCTCGCTGAATACTAGGCCCGATCGAGAGTGTTTTGTTTAACGCCTTGCCTTTTTCGTCCCGGTAAGAGCCGTGGAAGACTACTCTGAGTTTCCGACCCAATACAGGATGATGTGGTATGATGATGACGATGATGATGTGGCTCAGTGAGATTTCTCGCATGTGTCCTAGACTTTTATGGTCCCTCATGAAGTTTACGTAATCCTTACGTAGCTTATGATTTTGTGCTAAACGGCGTTCAACCGATTTGAACCGCTGCAAAGCTTCTTGAAGGGTGTCTGCGAATTCGGGATCTGAGGATTTAAAAGGAAGCTCCACGATGTATTTGCCATTATCGTCTCGAGTGTGTGAGTTGAGACAGTGTTTCTCGACCTCTTCGTCCTCAGGTTGAACTTCTGCCTTGCGATGATTGCTTTCCAGCTCCCAGAATCGTCTGAGAGTGGCGTCAATGTCGATTGTTGTTGTGAGGGCCATAGTGTTGCTCGGCCGTGGTGCAAATAGTGATGTGATCAGCCATCCAAAAATTGATGAAATAGCGATTAGCTTGTTGTCAAATATCTTTCTCCTAGTCACAGTGCTCTCTGCCCAAAATAATATCGACTGGGCCACTAGTACTGAATTGTGAATCTGCTAGTTGTAGATTTTTAAAGACTTGTAGTGCCGACGCGTCGATGCTCTGCCTTTCCAATGATGAGGTGATCTTTCCAAGCACGTGAGCCTGGACTACCAGTTGATCCTCTGATATACGGGATTGGATGCGTAGTGTGCTGCATCCCCTTGTTGTGTCTGCTTTAATTGATGAAATTCCCGTGACCAATATGCGGGATGACGTACGAGCCAAACCAAGTGCGTGTATACAGCGTTCAGATACTTATGAAAGTTCTGAGCCTGTGTCCAGAAGGAGTCGGCATGCTACCAAATCCCCGTTAGCGTTTCGAACGTTGACCATAGCCGTGGGTAGGGTGCTTCTGTTCCATCCATTTGATTGTGTTGAACTTGAAGTGTCTTGTGCACATAAAATTGCTGCGAAGCCTTCTGCTTGTGCTATGTGACTAATAGTCACCGGTGAGTTGTGTGCGTTTGGATCATCCTGATCCTCACCAGTTTGAGCGATTGTGCCAATTGCGTGTTGCGTACCTTGCAGATGCAATAGTGTATGGTGTGAGCTTTACATTGTCTGCAGTTGAACGTTGATTTGCATCATGACCAGGTTTCAGACAATTGTAGCATACAGATTTATCCTTGGCAAACGAGATTCTCTGTCCTACAGACATACCCAAATTGTGGACATTCATACAGACGATGTTCTGTGGAATAGCATTTGCTGCACTTGTTTCAATCAAGTGCAACTAACGAATGTGTGACCTTCTTTGTTTGGTCAACAATAGAGGCTGCCGTTTTATCTCCAGTTATTTCGCGTTTGCTTAGCTCCAGCTCCTCGCAACGCGCATCCAAGAATGGATACCTGCGTCGAGTATCTGCGTCCAGTTTTTCCAACGCCAGGTAGATGATCCAACAGTCTCGTCCTGTTTCCTAAATGGCATCCAGACCACGCACGATTTCGTTTGCGCCGTCTGACACCTTCCACAAGGTTGCTGCAAACTGCTCCATAAGTGAATTTACGATGCTGCATCCGTAATAGTAAGATTTCGCACCAAGTTCGCAGCTTCTTCGATTATAAGAGATTTCAGATGATGAAATTCGTGCGTATTTGTCAAATTCGCCTTATTGTGAATTGTGCTCTCTTAAATGTCTTTGAAAGCTGGCCACTCCAAATAGTTGCCAGCGAACCGTTTTATTTGAATTTTAGGCAATTCGCTTTCAGCTGATGTCCATTTGTGCGGTACCTGGATTCGCCGCACTGACGTCAACACTTGTAGGTCTTGGCAATTGCGCAGTGGCTCGATCTGCCGCAACTGCTCGAACAATTGTTGTTGTTGTTGCAGCAAACTGATTACTGCGTCGTTGTTGATTTGCAGCCCGTTGCTGCCGTTCTCGCTACTCACAGTGGATGGGCTAGGTTTTGTACCTGCCATCGCCGAAAGTAATGAATGCGCCCGCAGATACTTTCCTTCATAGAAAGCGATCCACATAGCCATCGACTTCGTCTAGAACAGCTATTTCATCACCGAATCGGATGAATTCCTTCCCTGTTTTGTTGAGATGCTCCAGCCGCGAAGACACCTCCGCCGATGTGGCGTTTGGTTGGTGCGCGTCCTCAGCCCAAGCCAAGTTCCGGGTGATATTGGCCTTGAGTCTGGCGTGTCCCTTCACCAATTTGCCTTTTTTGATAGTGGACTGTATTATATATTGTTCTTGATTGTTTTTCTGTCTAAATGGTACTAAAGAAAATTGGCAATGTTACCAAAGGTACTGTTTATTTCTAGTATGTACACATAGTTTGGATCTTAGGTCTAAAATATTAACATGGCAAAACTTAATTACTAAGCGATAGTTTCCAAACAATGTAAGTAGAGAATTACAAAAAAAGGAAAAGAGAATTATAAAAATATATGGATATAATTAAAACAAAAAGAAAGGAAAGCTTACTTCGGTCGGAGCCGGAGTTGATATACCCTTGCAGGTAAGTCCGGATATATATCGCAACAATCGGATATAGTTGGCCGATCATTATAAGAACATCATAATATAACCAATTTATTACAATACAAAATCTAAAATAAGACCCAAACTTCTATCTTGAAAAAAAAACAGCAGTTGGTATTTTTACCAAATACCAAAAACCATTTCCCATCGTTCAGCTATGGCAGCTATAATATATAGTCGGCCGATCCTTATGAAATTTGGTGGGTCGTATGATTTTGCCAAATATAGCACTCATGCAAAACTCAAACTCTCTAACTTAAAAAAAAGTGAACATTATTTCCAATCAATCAGTTATATTAAAGGTATAGGATATAGTCGGCCGATTTCGGTCGTTCTGACTTCTATACTGCGTGCAAAGGAAGAAAACATTTCAAGCCGACACAAACAGTCGGTGCAACATTCAAGTCGATAGCTTTAAAACTGAGGGACTATTTTGCGTAGAAACAGACAGACAGACAGACGGCTTCAATCAATGTAGGCGGACATGTGGTCACATCAACCAGGGCCATCAGGTTCCTTGGAGTAACGCTGGACATGAGGCTTAGCTTCAGGGAGCTCTTCGCAGAAGCAAACCGCAAGGCAGCGAATGTCACCAGAGCACTAGGCAGGATCATGCTCAACTGTAGGGGCCCGAAGCAAGGACGTAGATTACTTCTCCAGACTGTCTGCAGCGCAACGATGCTCTACACAGCCCCCGTGTGGGCTGATGCAGCCAAGACAAATTCGTACACCAAAGGTTTGACCAGCACATATAGACTGTGCGCCTTAAGGGTGTGCTCGGGCTACCGCACGATCTCTGACGACGCAGCTCTCGTCATAGCAGCGATGAGCGGGCAAACTCCGGCAGCGACACGCCGTCGGCTTAAAGAGAGTTCGAGAGCTACGAGCATACAGAAGGGGCAACAACGATGGGACGAATCGACCAAGGGACGCTGGACCCACCAACTAGTCCCCGACCTTAAGAATTGCCTCCAAAGAAGTCACGGGGAAGTGAACTTCTGGCTCATGCAGGTTATCAGCGGCCACGGATACTTCAGGAGTTTCCTTTACAAATTTGGACACGATGACAACCCAAAGTGCCCTGAATGCGGTGTAGACGAGACAGCGGAGCATGTGGTCCTAGACTGCCCACGCTTTTCAATCGCCAGGCGGAGACTCCTCGGGGAAGTAGTGACGGCGGACCTCATCGGAAGGAGGTTGCTGGAGGACGTCCAGTTCTGGGCAGGCATGAGCCGTTTCGCCGCCTACACGATGATGGAGCTGAGACGGCTAGAGCGATTCCGAGCGGAGGCTAGGCTAGCCTAGGCAAGCAGTAGTGGGGCGCATAAGCACGCCAATCCTGACTCTGCGAAGCAACTTTCTTTCTTAGACACTTTCTTTTATTAGAGCTTAGTTTTTAGTCATTCTTTGTTTGTGTTAACGACTAAAAAAAAAAATACTTAAGACAATATATAGATATAATTACGAGGGCTGACAATAAAGTAAGGTCTCCATTTTTTTTTCATAGAAAATGACATTTATTTGCAAAAAGCGATACACCGTTGGAAAGGCCGTCTTGGCTACTTTTCTACATAATCGCCATAATTGTCTATGCCGGCAGAATACAAATCTCCGTCCGCCTCGCGCAGCCAGGTGTTGACTTCTTTCTGAACCTCCGCGTCACTATAAAACTTCTTCCCTCCGAGATGTTTTTTCAGGGCGGGGAACATGTGGTAGTCACTTGGGGCCACGTCGGGACTATAGGGAGGGTGATCGATGATTTCCCAGCCAAATTTCTTGAGCAGGTCAAGGGTAACGTTGGCTACCCATCGGGCAGAAACTTTGTGATACAGCAAGTTGTTCACAAGGATATGACGGATTGTTTCGCTGCTACACACTCCTCCAAGCTTCTCTTCCAAGTCCCTAATTGTCGCACGGCAGTTTTGATCATTTCTGCCTCCACTGCTTGAATAATCGCATCCGAGACCGATGGTCGGGCACTTCTCCCCTCGTCGTGAACATTAGTGCGCCCGAAGTCGAGCTCGCGGCTCCACTTAACACGTTTTTTATGTCCATACACTTTTCTCCGTAAACTTCAACTAGTTGACGATGGATTTCAATAGGTGTCATCTTTTTCGCACTCAAAAAACGTATTACAGAACGCAATTCGCACTTGGACGCTGACGTGAGGGGTACCTCCATCGTTGACGGCTGCTCAGCCAAGACTGAGCGGTCGGGGAAGCCTCACACAGCTGCAAAGTGGTAGTAGGGGCCGGAGTTGATATACCCTTGCAGGTAAACCCGGATATATATCGCAACAATCGGATGTAGTTTGTCGATCATTATGAGAATGTCATAATATAAGCAATTTATTACAATACAAAATTTAAAAAAAGTCACAAACTTCTAACTTAAAAAAAACAGCAGTTGGTATTTTTACCAAATACCAAAAACCATTTCCCATCGTTCAGCTATGGCAGCTATTACATATAGTTGGCCGATCCTTATGAAAACAGGTCGGTCGTATTTTATTGCCGAAAAATGCAAAACTCAAACTCGATAACTCAAAAATAACTTAACAGCTTTTCCGATCAATCATTTATATTACCACTATAGGATATATTCGGCTGAATTCGGCCGTTCTGACTTATATACTGCGTGCAAAGGAAAAAAACATTTCAAGTCGACACCTACAACAGTCGTTGCAAACATTCGCGTCGATAGCATTAAAACAGAGACTAGTTTGCTTAGAAACAGACAGACGGACAGACAAACGGACATGCTTATATCAACTCAGCAGGCTTTGCAACCTAATTCCTACCTCGAAAAAGCACTTGATCTTGTAGCCTGTCCTGAGCACAGTATCATTCATGAATTCCTAGCAAAAGACGCTCAGAATCCTAGCCCTGCAGAAACTGGTTAAAAAAAACTGAATATTCAAGTATTTTCCTGTCGTTATCAAAACGATCGAAGTATTCTGGGTAAATTGAGCCAATTTTTTACAAAGAGTGCTTCTTTTGATTTTGATGCTATGGCTTAATTCCTCTGTCCTCTATAAAATTTTTGTTCCTAAGTTCTCTGGGTTTCGATTGGATCGTCCATCTTTTGCAGGTGGTGTCTTCATTGCTGTTCATAAAGAGCTGAACCTGCTGAGTCCTGCTGAACTTATTCCTTTCTCGAATGAGTTTGGAATAGAGTTCATTGCGGTGAAAACTTTGACTGGCTCGTCTCATATTTTCCTGACCTGTTCCTACATTCCTCCTATGCACTATAGGCCGGATGACCACTTTTTTTCGCCAAAATTAATAACTTCTAAACGAAACAAAATATTTGGGTTCTGTTTTTTTATTTGGGTTCTTAGTAAGCTAAGGAACATATTTTGAGGCGTGGCACCGCCACCTCTGGGCGGAACTAGATTTTATGTCTTCCAAAGTTATATAAAAGTAGATAACAAACAAGAAAGAAAAGCTAACTTCGGGCGGAGCCGAAGTTTATATACCCTTGCAGTTAAAACCGGATATATATCGCAAACATCGGATATAGTTGGTCGATCCTTATGATTACATCATTTTAAAACTAATTAACTAAAATAAAAAATCTAAAAAAAGTCCCAAACTTCTATCTTAAAAAATACGAAAGTTGGGTCATTTCCGATCGTTAAGTTATATGGCAGCCATAAGATATAGTCGGCCGATCCTTATGAAATGAAATGGCATGTCGTAATGGTTTGCCAAAAATAGCTCTCATGTCAAATTTGAACTCTCTAACTCTAAAAACACCAAAGTTATACCTTTTCCGATCAATCAGTTATATGGCAGCTATAGGATATAGTTGGCCGATCCGGGCCGTTCCGACTTATATACTGCGTGCAAAGAAAAGAAGGGTGTGTGCAAAGTTTTAAGACGATAGCTTCAAAACTGAGAGACTAGTTCGCGTAGAAACAGACAGACAGACGGACAGACAGACGGACAGACGGACAGACGGACATGCTCATATCAACTCAGGAGGTGATCCTGATCAAGAATATATATACTTTATAGGGTCGGAGATGTCTCCTTCACTGCGTCGCACACTTTTGGACAAAATTATAATACCCTCTGCAAGGGTATAAAAAATATAACTTAAAAACAAACAATAATATTAAGGTCTGGTTTTTTTATTTTGGTTTTTCATAAGCTTAGGTATTAAAAAAAAGGTGTGTCACCGACACTTTCTGGCAGGAACTATGGACATGTTTTCTACAATTGCTACGCCCAAACCGTTTAAAGTAATTATTATTAAAAAGGCCTGAAAGGTAAAATATAATCTAAACTGTTTCACATGCTCACCTAATCAACATCTTCTTCGGTCTCAAGTTCCATTTCCCTGAACTCAAGTGGATCGTCTTCAATATTTTACTGATACTGATCATCAGCGCTCCTTAAGGGACTGTGGAGCCATTCTTATACTTCTTTTGGAAGAAGCTATCTGTTTTGTTGTTTGATACGGTTGGCTAGGTTAACCGATGATATTGTAGGGTCTGATATATATAATGATCTGTGGAATACGTCCTTTAAACTTTAGCTTCGACTGCTTTTTCTTCAAATACAGAACCAGCTATAGAAACTTTGTATCTAGCCAATATTGCATTCTCTTTCGCACATTTGGTCGCAGCAGATCTCCAAACATCGAAAAACTCCATGTTGGCAAGCCTGAGGTTGCAACGTTAAAAAGTGAATTACGCAGAAAGTGCGCAAAAGGGCACTTTAATATTACATTCATATGAACAAGAATTGAATTACCTTCAACCCAGTATAAATATTAAGGTCAAACTAGCTCAAAGACCGTTTATATCTCTAACTAAACATTAGTTTTTGTTATTGATTAACACACACAAAAGCTCTGTTAAAAACACTCAATTACAGGGACAATCCCAAACAAATCAACATTTGAGAATCGAAAACATATAGTACAAATCACACCCTTTCGATGCCATAACAACTTTTTTATAAATTACTAAGTTTAGTGCCTTTTTTATTAGCTTTAAATGGACTCTTTTTTCCGATAACGAGCAAACGTGTTCACGACACTCCGAACAGCTGTTTTTGAAAACCGATAACTTAACGGAGCGTGGCTCTGTCAAAATTTCTGTTACGTAATATTGAAGTCTGAGATTATACTAATATAATGACATCATAAAATCTTAATTATAAGAACTTTCGAAAAATGGGTTTTTGGCCAGAAAAAGTGGTCATCCGGCCTATAGTGCTATGGTTTGAAATAAATTGTATATTTTCACCACCTAGAGGTCTGGTAAGTCTGTTCTTTCATTGGTCAAGGACTTTGATTTAATCCTAATCATGGGAGACTTCAACATTCCCCTCATTTTCTGGATCCCGTCTGAGGTAGACAATTCCCTGCTTTCCAGTTGTCATAACGACTTTATCGGCGGCTTAACTGGTTTTGCCCTATTCTTACTTAACCCAATTCAGAACACTCATGGCAGATTTCTGGACCTTATATTTTCCAATGTGCCATCCTCTGTGACAGTCATTCGATCCTCGCCGCGATCGCATCCTGAATACCTTCACCATCCTACTCTATTAGCATTGGTGTTAATTGACGTACCTCATAATGATGCTGGCTTTAATGTTCAATCTCGTTTCAAATGCTTTAGAAAGACAGATTTTATAGCCCTTCGCAATCATTTGGCTGAAATTGATTGGAATTTTCCGTAATCTATAAACACAATTAAAGCAGCTACGCATTCGATTTATGAAATAAATTATGATGCGTTAAATAAATAAGTTCCTGAAGTCCCATCATCATTGTCTAACCCAGTCAACCGCAGAGTTGCCTGTGGGCAATTTCAAATGTTTTACGGCTAGCGGTAGTCGCTTCGTTTGTTTTTGTCTGCTTATTCTTCAAAATTACGGTGTTTTTATGTGTATACTTATAATGTAAGCAAAAGAATTCTAGTTTGCGCATCATTTGACGAAATTAATTGGAAAGTGCTGGACGTGCCTCGCGTAATAAGTGCTCGTTGTATTGTGAGGTATATTTAAAGAAAGTGATTTTCTTTTAAATTGTACATTAAAAGTTAAAGAATGTGAGTGAAATTCGTTAATAAATGAATTCTTTAATCTATGTTGAAGTTCACCCGTATTGATTTCTTTTAAGAAACAGCTAAATTTTCAAAGTAATAAAGTTGCTTGTGGGCAACCTTGGGCCATTGCAGGTTTATACCAAAGTATGAGACCAAAAGAGAAAGGGTTATCAAATGATGATATTGAGAGGATTATCAACTTCGATTGGGATGTCTCCACTGAAAGTGGTGATGAAAACGAAGATATCTCTGCAATGCTGAAGAATAATTTAAAAAGTATTTTGGAAAGGGGAGAATTAAAAGAATTTGAGCATGTTGAAAATTTGGTGGAAGAAAAAAGTATCCCAAAATTAGTGTTGTGGCTAAAAATTGCTTTGAAAAAGTAGATCCAAAGACACTTAAATGGAGAACGAGGCCATTTCAAGCTCTAGGGTGTATTTGGGAAGAAGATAGTAATCACCAAATCGATGAAGTTAAGACTCCTGTAGAGTATTTCTGCAGCTTTCTTGACAATAATGTAATTGATTTAATAATAAATTAAACTAATTTTTATGGGTTTCAAGAGCACGGTATAGACCTTGAATGTACTGGAGATCAAATCAAAAGGTATATCGGAATTTTATTATACTTGGGTGTAATAAAAGTACCGAAATTGAAAATGGCTTGGTCAAAACAATTAAAGATTTTTATTATATTAGATGCAATGCCACGAGGAAGGTTTTAAAAAAATCAAACAATTCGCTTACGTCAGTTAGCCTCTTGGTTGCTTTGAAGGAAAATGGCATATTTGCAACCGGAACTATCTGAAAAAATCGCATAAGCAATTGTAAACTTCTTTCAGATGCAGAATTGAAAATATGTGGAAGAATTTTTTGTATCATTTGATACAAAATATGAAGCAAACAAATATCTTGTATGCGTCAAATGGTTTGATAATAAGTCTGTTCAACTACTATCTTCGCATGAAGACCATCAACCAGTTGGGATGTGCAAACGATGGAATCACAAAGAAAAAGTTTACATTGATGTTGCAAGGCCTGCTATCGTAGGCTCTTATAACAAGGGTATGGGAGGAGTAGACTTAGCGAACAAGCTTATGGAGCTATACAAAATGAACCACCGTTCAAGAAAGTGGTACATTAGAATCTTTTATTGGTGCTTGGGAATATCAATGACAAATGCATGGCTGCTGTATAGAAAACATTTGAAAAGTATATACCGCTTATCAAATTTCAAATGGAAGTTGCTCATGAGCTGCTACAATGTACTTATTCTACTTCTTTTGAAAAAAAGAGACAACTCAATAATATCTTTGGGTTCTCCAACCAGCAGTGTGTCTTGATTTTGGCGCATCAATCCAGAAAATACAAGTTTCAGCCAAATCCTACAAATTCTATGCGTTACGATTGTATGGAAGATTGTATGTTGCACACAAGCAACTTCCGGTAGCGCCCAATCTAGTGGGTGTGGGGACTTAAAGTTTACTTAAATTCTGCATGGCCCAATACAAAAAGAATACAAGAATATAAGAAACTTTTTTTCGACAGGGAAAAAGTTGGGGTCGAAAGGGCTAAAAAATCACCATGGTTTAACAAACACCTTTCTCGCCTTAAGAACAGGAAATCTAGAGCTTACAAAAACTTTCTTAAGTCAGGATCATTGTTTCAGTCAAACTTTCTGTATATTCGCAACCAGTTTATCATTCTCAACAATCAACTGTATAAGCGGTACATTATGAATTGTAAGGTAAACTTTCGGAATGATCCGAGCTCCTTTTATTCTTTTGTCAATATGAAACGTGAATCTAATATTTTTCGTCCTTCCCTATCATATAAAAATATCTCACATTCTTCTGAGCTAGGTATTGCTAATCTCTTTGCGTCATTTTTTCAAACCACCTATTCGTCCGATTCATATAACCACAATTCTTCTTATCCTTATAAATTACCACATATAAACAACATTTACTTTTCAAAATTTCGAATTCAGGATCTGTTCGAATCTCTTTCAACAATAGATATATCATTCTCTGCTGGTCCTGACAATGTTCCTAGCTGTGTTCTAAGGTACTGTTCTGATATCCTTTGCTATCCTCTCACTATCTTATTCAACTTATCCTTGGAGCTGGCATGTCTTCCCAAGAGATGGAATGAATCTTTTATTATTCCGCTTCATAAGAAAGGCTCTAAAGCACTTATTGAGAACTACCGGGGGATTGCTAAGCTATCTGCGATTCCCAAACTGCTTGAGAAACGGGTTACTTCCCAATTGCAACATTTTTGTAGAAGCATTATTTCCAACTTACAGCATGTCAAGCATCGCTCTAACACAACCTACTTGAATTCACTTCGTTTATCCACAGAGGTTTTCTGAACCGCATGCAAACTGATGTGGTATACACTGATTTTAGCAGAGCATTTGGTTCTGTGAACCATCATCTTCTCCTTCATAAGCTGTGTCTTATGAGGTTTTCTCCACAAATCGTACAGTGGTTGACCTCCTATCTATCGAACCACACGCAGCGAGTTTTTTTTTTTTTTTTTTTAATAAATGTTTTATCTGGTGTCCCACAAGGTTGTCACTTAGGACCTCTTCTTTTTGTTAATGATTCACCTAGTGTTGTAAACTATGCTACTACATTTATGTATGCTGATGATGTCAAGTTATGTTATCCTTTTTCAGACCATTTTCTTCATAGAAACCTGCAATTAGACCTCAACGAATTCTTTTTGTGGTGTTCAAACAATCTCCTTTTACTTAGCTACTCAAAGTGTAAGGTTATGACGTTCAATCGCAGTATGCCTCACATTGTCTCGTACTCACTTAGGAATAACGTCTTAGATCGTGTTTCCCTTATTAATGATCTTGGACTCCGTTCTGACAATATGTTGTTGTTCAATGAACATATATCATTGACAGTCAATAAAGCCAGGGGTGTGCTAGCTTTTATCAAACAACTATCCTTTTACAACTAAAACTCTATACAGCTATAGGATATAGTCGGCTGACCTCGGCCGTTCTGACTTATATCACTAACCATACAGCATATAGACAACCCATTTCATACAACGAAAATGGACGCAAAAATTTCTTGCGACAGGCCCCAGCAGGCCCCAGAGCGGATTTCTTACGCTCTCATACGCTCATGGTTCGTTCATCTTACGCTCATTCTCTCATTAAATGTTTTCTGTTTCTCAGTCTCTAAACGGAGCGCGATGAAGAAGGTTGGCCTGCGCTTGGTTGATCTTCGTATGTATGCGTGTCACACATTCACATACATGGGTGTATGTGTTCGTGCGATTTCGTTTCGAAGCCAGCGCACAAAATTTTGATTTTTCTTACTTTTCAGGCTTGCTACCCTAACAAAATTCGGGTATTCGTTATTTGATGAAATGACGAAAGAAATTATATTATTTTTTATATTCTATTTTTTATTATTTCAGCATACATTTTTAATTTATTTAGGAATAAGATTGAGTGTTAGTAGTAAAATATTTTCTGTATATATATTTTTACGAATCATTAAAAATATATATACTGAGAATATGTCAGAGTATATTTCAGTCGGAGTCACTTAAAACGCCGATTGCTTTTAAGTTTTTGTTGTTTTGCAAGAGGCTTGTGCATGCCTACTCTAACGATGGAATGATTTTTAGGGGAGGGTGAAGAACCGAAAACAGCTCATGGACTTGTTTACCTTTTTTGTTTACAATTTTTCAGGCACTTGTTATTATTTTGGGTTATTGTGAGATTTAATTAAATTATTGTCGTTAATTTAATAATTTCCTTATATATTTTGGAACTTTAAAAAGTCGCCGCTCGAATTTGTTTAAGTGACTCCGACCGAAATATACTCTGACATATTCTCAGTATATTGATTTTTAATGATTCGTAAAAATATATATACAGAAAACATTTTACTACTAACACTCAATCTTATTCCTAAATAAATTAAAAATGTATGCTGAAATAATAAAAAATAGAATATAAAAAATAATATAATTTCTTTCGTCATTTCATCAAATAACGAATACCCGAATTTTGTTAGGGTAGCAAGCCTGAAAAGTAAGAAAAATCAAAATTTTGTGCGCTGGCTTCGAAACGAAATCGCACGCACACATACACCCATGTATGTGAATGTGTGACACGCATACATACGAAGATCAACCAAGCGCAGGCCAACCTTCTTCATCGCGCTCCGTTTAGAGACTGAGAAACAGAAAACATTTAATGAGAGAATGAGCGTAAGATGAACGAACCATGAGCGTATGAGAGCGTAAGAAATCCGCTCTGGGGCCTGCTGGGGCCTGTCGCAAGAAATTTTTGCGTCCATTTTCGTTGTATGAAATGGGTTGTCTATATGCTGTATGGTTAGTGCTTATATACTGCGTGCAAAGGAAAAAAATATTTCAAGTCGACACATACAACAGTCGTTGCAAACATACGCGTCGATAGCATTAAAACAGAGAGACTAATTTGCGTAGAGGTAGGTTTGCGTAGAAACTAGAGGTGGAGAAACATCGATGTTCACGGACATCGATGTTTTCGATGATTTTGGCGCAAAAAAATCTATTAAACATAAACATTGATGATTTAAATAAAAAAAATTTTTCTTGTGAAATTTCAATTTTATTAATATGTTTTTATTTTTTTGAGAAAAAAAAGCTTGTTGACGACTGATGGAGAATGCCGAGTACGACGGTCTGATGTAACTTGGCCTGCCTTGCTAAACCGACGTTAGTAGGGAGTAAATAGGCAATCGGCTGATTTCTTGCGTCATACCCGTGTATGCATGTATATATTGTTGGAAACGTAAATCCACAATAAAATATACATTCATATATATATATTTCTTAATAAAAAAAAAACATATTTGCCTTTAATCCGACCCTGACATAAATATGTCTCATGACCCTTCAGGGTGGAATTTCACTTTTCTACGAAAAGGTTTTCTTGTGATATACTTACTCTTTGTAAAATTTTGTATTATATTTTATATTATAAAATTAAATTTCTTTATATAAGTCCGAGTTAATTTAAAATTAATTAAAAAAGAATTGTAGTAAAATATACTTTTAAATGAACTGCAGCAACATGAGTATAATTTTTTTAAATAAGCATTTTTTTGTTGTTCATCAATTTTATTTATTTTTTCACGATCCTGAGTCTTATTTATTTTTTCACGATCCTGAATCTTAGACAGGTATCTTAAGTGGGCAGTTGAATTTGTAGGGAATTAGGCAAACATTTTTTCACGATCCTGAATCTTATCCAAGTAGCGATCATGAATTTTCATACACAGATATGACGCAAGAAATCAGCCGATTGCCTATTTACTCCCTACTGTAGGCTCTAGGCTCTAAGCGTTATCTTTTTTTTTCGAGTCTTCTGATTGGTTTTCGCGATTCATTAACAGGAATAATGTGTGGAAAATTGGGGTGGTTTTCATGCGTTAACTCATGTACATGTATTGATGATACCAATACATTCAAACACAATTACCTGTTTTCCGTTTTCGAGGATCCATAGGTTTTGCGGTTTATGCTAAGAATCAAATTTTTAGTATAAATCTTGCCTTGCCGGTTAAAGCAATTTTTACGCTTTTTCTTTTTCCAAAAAAATAAAAAAAACAAAAACCCAAAAACTTAAAAATGGAGTCGAAAGTTGCGTGTGACTTGTGCTTTAAAATTATTAGTGTGAATAAGTTTATAACCCATTATGAGCGATGTGAAGGACCACGAAGTGCCTTCTCGGAGTTAAAAAAGAAATCTCAGGCCAACGCACAGTGGATCCAATGAGAAATCTAGCGGAATAAAAGTCGATTTTTAACTTTTGAAAAATACGTAAAGTTTTGATTTTATTTTATTAATAACACTTTGAAAAGTTTAGAAAATCTTTTAAATTAGTTTTTAAGATCATCTCTGATCGGCTGCGAGGTTTGAAACTTAACTTATTTGCGGCACGTGTCTACAGAAAGATTTGAGGTTATTTGTGATTCGTTATAAATTATCAATACAAGTGATATATTTGAGTATATTGATATAAATAACTCTTGTTTCCCTTAAAATAAGGTATGTACTAAATATAAATTTTATGTTCGTGACCTGTCTTTCCATTTTCATCTAAAAAATGTGTAATTTGTAAGTTGCTTTTGCAAGATTTGGCTTTGAGCAGTTTACTAACTTCATTGGACTACAACTAACGTTATTCAATCATATTCAAGCTAATTTTAGTATATATGTAAAGTGTGGGTTTTTATAATGTGAAAATGTCCAAACTTATAACCAACTACGTCCAAATCTTAAGCTTATTGCACTGTTTAGGTGAAATGTCAATCCCCATCCGCGTTCTGTTTTGGATGTGGCTTGGCGAAAATGTCGCATCAAGGAAATTGTTGGTGCTAAATGAATATGTATTTGGCACAATTTTGAAAAACATAAACTTATCTGACAACGATATTAAGGAAATTAATAAAAAATTGGCAAATTTTGGACAAAATTTGTTTCAAAAAAAATCAGAAATGGATTGATATGGCGCTCATTTTATATCATTTCACGTCAACACCAGATATTAGTAGGCCTAAAAAAGATTTTGGTGATTTGTGACCTAAGGCGCAGATCAATCAAGTGTCTACTCTTAAAGAAGAGTTTCAAAACAAGAAACACGCATTATTTGTGTCTTCTGATCCACTAATAACATCATTGTCTAAAATGTCAACAAATTCGGTTAAATCTATTAAATTTGATAAAGTTTTTGTGGTCTTTTAATAAATTTCCTACATTTAAATAATGATTCTGAATCTTCAGATTCCGAAAAATAGTAGTGAATAATATATAGAAATCAAACTCATTAGTTAAAATGTAAATTAAAACACAAAAAACTTAAAAATTAAAAAAAAAAATGTGAACATTTACATATATTGTTGAATATGGTTTTTTTAACATTTGTATGGGAGCTATGAGAAATACCTAACGTAGGACATTGAAATTTGAAGATATATACGTAAAATAAATTAAAAACTGTAAGTACAAAGTTTCATTTAAATATCTATTAATTTACTAAAGTTATTAATTTAATTCTGCTAGCAAAGCTATTGGACCCACTGTGCAACGGTTTGGCGAAAGTTTTCTATCGTTCGCGAACAACGGAGCCTAAAGAACAGAATGAAAATCAACGACAAAAATTCTAAGGAAGCAGGCACCGAGGACCTACTGTAAAATATAATCTATCCAACGTCTCATCGGCTGTAAAACGGAAGGCTATTGAGCCCCAGGAAACCCATGATGGACATCCCATGGGTATTGAAGAACAGTCAACAACATCAAAAAGGGCTAGACTAGACCGCCCAGTTGGTGAGGAGGAAAGAATTAATTTACATTCTGCCAATCATAGAGCAGATTTAAGGAAACTTGTGTGGCAAAATGCTAACATTTTTCCTATAACACAAAGTGATACTTTTTATACAAAAAAGTATAAGGTATTAGGAAAGCGCGAACTATATTTAAATGATTTTTACACTGGATGTAAAACTCATCTTAAAAACATTATAAAATATGCACTAAGCGAATTAAGAGCTATAAAAGTGCGTCTATCAGTTCATGGAAAGTATATAAAACCAGCTGAAGAAGCTGATAAGTTTCATGAAGAAACTAAACATTTTTCAACATCGTACACAGAAAGCCATTTACGCTAGTTCATACAACGACATCGAAGAAATTTTAAACAATGATAATGAAGAACTAATTGCGAAAGCTGATGAATTCCAGGAAAGGGATTCAGGATGGGCTATAAAGCATTTTATATTGTATGAAATTCAAATTTGAAGCACCTAATGGTATAAGGAAAAGAAATGCACTCATAAATGTTAAAAATAATGACATTTATTGTTTAAAGTGGTGTATTTTGGCTCACATAGCATACATGAAACACAAACAATTGAATTTTGATACATCAGCTCAAATCGGCTCGCGAAAAACTGCCCAGAACTTCATTTTATGAAATTTTAAATATTATCCAACCCATTATAAAATATGATCAAAAAAGATTAAACTTTTCGGGAATAGAGTTTCCCATCACAAAGGATGGAATAAAGCTGTTTGAGAAAAATAACTCAAATTACAGCATAAATTTATATGAAATTTATAAAGGTTGCATTGAAGGTCCTACAATTAGGACTAAAGAAGTTAAAAGCAACCATATTAATATATTGGGTGTGTAGGGGGGCGTGGGTTCCGCAAAAAAGATTCCAGAATGGGGTTGAAATTTATAAGTTGGGGGCGTCTTCAGTGTAAGTAAAAAAAACGCGTTCAGCTTTATTGGCTGCGTGCATCAAATTAAAAACTTAACTTAGAAAGAAAACAGGCAACGGTAATAGAAAAGAATACGATCAATGACGACCGACGAAGGAGCGAGAGCGCAAAGAGGGGCGAGCGCGGATGGGCTCTTCAGCGCGGGTGCGCTCTTCAATGCTGGTGCGCTCTTCAGCGCGGGTGCGCTCTTAAAGTTGCGGCACAACGGCCCCTCACGTAAACATCCTCCCCCCCCTTGCAATCGCTCGGGTTGCAACAGATCCCTCGTCGCTAGCTATGCGTCACTGCAGCTAGAGGGCGTACACGGGTCGATGAAGGCCCCCGTGTCGAAGATCCGGGTCCCGGTGTTGTCGCTGTTCCGTTTCAGCAGCGACGATAGGGTGGGCGCATCGACTGCGTCCTGCAGGAGCCCTCGAGGAGAAGCGGAAAGTTGCCTAGGCGCGGATGACGCGGGCGGAAGAGCGGTGGACGGCACCCGATGAGTGGCGGACGAAAGCAGTGGATCGCTTGACGACTGCCAGCCAGTGGCGGAAGAATGCCGAGGAGTTGCCGACGAGCGCCGGGAAGTCGATGGCCGTGGATCGGCTTGTGAGTGCCGGAAAATGGCGGACGCAGGGCGAGAAGCACCCGAACCGCGCCGGGAGTTGGCGAATGACGGCCGACGAGAGAGCGAGACACCAGGTGTACTGTCTCCCGTGGGCGGTGACCGGTGCTCCTTGGTCCCGGGTTGCAGCAGCGTGTGGTGATCCTGACCACACGTCTTACAGCCGTCCCCACGCCGACAGGATCCGTCGGAGTGCTCGTGGGCCAGGCAACTCGAGCAATAGCGGTTCACGAGAACCGCTCGGAGCCGCTCCTCGGCACTAAGTCGTAGGAAGCGCCGACACTTCTTCAACGGATGGATCCCATTGCAGACTCGGCATCGGTAGGATAGTGTACCTCGAGTACATCTGCTCTCCAGTGACGGGGCGTTGCGTGGGCGTGGCGACATCGTGCTGAATATGACCTTGGAATCTAGAATTAGACCCGGATCAGTCGGATCATCAGCTGATTGCCACCGTGCAGCGTGAGTCGTAACAGAATTATGCTCGCATCCTGAATCGAAACCCTGAACCAATGAGTCACCGAGGCTGCGGGCAACTCGTGCGGAAAAAACAGACACGCTGCGGGGGTTGGCTGGAGATAATGGGCCTGTCAGCACCCATCCGAAAATGGTCTCCTGACCGAGAAGCGACCCGCAGATGTTAGCCTTGAGACGATCTCGCGAAAACGGTTATGATGGCAGATTTCCTGCCAACTGCGGAAGAACGTAAGCCGCAGTCTCTAATTGTAGCCCGGGTCTAGACGGCGACCGAATGGAAAAATGGCACAATTTAGTAGACTGCGCGGAAATGGTCTTATTGAGGCCGGAAACTTGGGCTTGAATCGTCTTGAAGGGAGGCTTGACGAGGTTGAACAGTCGTTCCGTTATGAACGTCGCTTCGGAGCCTGAGTCTATCAGTGCACGTGCCTGGACGGTGCACCACAAATGGCACACGTTGATAAGGGCCGTGCCCCGTAGGACGGCTCCTGACCCGGAAGCGAAACACACCTGCACATTCGACTGATCCTTTGAGCCGTTTGTTGACGTAGGCGGACTTGGAGCGGTAAACTGCGTAGGCGGACTTGGAGCGGTTGCGAATGGATTGCCGCGGTGCAAGAGGGTGTGGTGTCTGCTGTGGCATGTGGAGCAGGTATGGGCGCTCGTGCAGTCTCGCTGCTGGTGCCCTCGGGCAAAACAGTTTAAACATAACTGCTTCCTCCTTATGTAGTCAGAGCGCCCATTTACATCCATTTCTAGGAAACGCGGACATAAGCGAATGGGGTGGTCCTCCCTCGAACAGAGATCGCAGCCCTTTTGGCCCGGAACCACTCGAGTCTCGTATGAAGTGAGCCTCCGAGCAGGGGCAGTAGGAAGTCCCGACCTTGGCGGAAATTGCACGGAGCCACTAGGCCTGACGTCGTCGATGGCCTCCAGAGTGCGATGGCGCTCTGTCAGGAAGTTATATAATTCCTTCCATGTTGGAATCTCGGCCTTATTATGTACGGATTGCTCCCACATAGAAAGTGTGACTTTGGGGAGCTTTGACGAAATCATAAATACAAGGAGACAGTCCCAAGCCTCAACATTGATAGCGGACATTGCTAGGGCTGTAAGAAAATTCTGAATGGTGGCTTGCAGCTCCTTCAGCGCGACCCCGGACTCTTGAGAAATAGCCTGGATGTTGAAAAGAATCTTCAACTGGCTGTTGACCAATAGCCGCCGGTTCTCAAAGCGGTTTGTGAGGCTTTGCCATGCGGCGACAAACCCCTCATGGGTAAGCGGAGCCTTAGAAACAATGGCGTGGGCGTCACCACTTGTATTGGACAATAAGTGGAACAACTTCTCTACCGGGGTGAGCCGCGAGTTTTGGATTTAAATGGCCGTAAACAAATCTCTGAAGGTGGGCCACCGAAGATAATCACCCGCGAAGACCTCGGTATCCACCGGAGGTAACCGGCAGCCTGTAGGCGCGGGCGTGTGGACATTGACGGGAGCCTGAATGGATTGGGAAGCAATTTTCTCCCGAAGCTGGGCAATACATCTCGAATAGACGGAGTAACAGTAGCTGTACTTCGCTTCCAGCACTGTCGAGGCGGCCGCATTGTCGTCGGACACGGCTAGCAAATCGGAGCAGCTCTCATAGCTCTTCTCCACCTTCTCCCATAGTGCCCGAATTTGGTCCCGATGGACTTCGCACATGTATTGGGAGCCTATTTCCGTTTCTGGGGCGCCCGGAGTACTTATGTTAGCCTCAAATTGGATAATTCGATCTGTTGTAGCGATGAACTTTTTCAACGCCACTTCGACCGCACTTGGAGCCATTTTTGCAACGGAGTGAGTCTGCCTCTGTGAAGGACCGGGGATTGTATTGACGGATTCGTCACTCCTTGCCCTTGGACTGGCACTGGTAGCCTTAGGCTTCAAAAGTGGCGTCCGCGGAGATGCGCATTGAGATCTGTCCAAACGGATGGCTGGGATCGAACGCGGCTTTTTGTCGTTTCCCGTGGGCATTCTCAGAGTCCAATTCGCTGGTCAGCGCTTGTCGACTGGTGCCTCGTACGAAGTGGTAGCCGGTCGCACTAATGTGATGAGAACGGTGAGATCGCGGATGAAAGGCAATTACAAGGATTCGAATATGGAAAGAAAAACTTCAGGCACCAGAAAAAGCCCAAAAGGAGACGAGGTTTGCTCGGATTGTAGGCGGATGTTGCCAGATGCGGAGTAGAAGCAGCGTTAGGAAAATGACGGAACGGAAAATGGACAAGGACCGGAAAATTCGTGATCGTTCGGAAAAATAATTGATGACTGTCTATATATGAATGTATATTTCGACCAGTATGGCTCGTACGTAAATATTTAATTACTATTTAAATTTAAGTACGTAAATTTATTTAATTACTCGAATTTGTGGAGCCGGAAAGGTGGACATGACCTTGGCTTGGATTGAACACAGAGAAAAAAATAAATAATTAGTTTTTGCCTAATTGTCGGATTTAATTATTATGGAAACAGACAGGTGGAGTTGAAAATTTCAATTTTTAATCAATGGAGGTTAAGTAACCCGAAGCTGGAACGGTGAAATTGAAACCGCGGCTAGGTTCAAAAAGAAGATCGACAATTAAATTATTTAATTATAATTTTTTTTCGATAATTAAATTTTTGACTTTAAATATTGAGTGGCCGGAAAGGTGAATTAAAAAAAACCCTGGCCCTTTGCTCGGACGGAAAATACGAATTAAATAAATTTTTGTAGTTATAATTATAAATAAATAAATTTATAATTAATTGGTTTTTTTTTAATTTGTTTGGTTATATATTTCCTGAAATTGGAGGCAGAAAATATTGAGAAATATATGGGCATGCATGCAAGTAGGGCAAGGGCATGTGGGGCATATGATGGCACAGTGGAACGTCGATAAGTGGACTGTATAGGTTAAATTTTATCGGTTATATATTTCCTGAAATTGGAGGCAGAAAATATATGGACATGCATGCAGGTACGGATATATGTAAGGGCATGTGGGCATATGTTGGCACAGTGGAGCTTTGATAAGTGGACTGTATAATTGGGGGAACAGAAAAGTTATGTGGTGTAAAAAATGACACTGATTGAGGAAGATAAAAACAAATATTACGACAGCGGCGGACTGTTCGGTGAATTTGGAAATATTAATTATGCCTTCTTTTTGTCACCCCACAATTTCACTGTTCACTTGCGAATTTTTCGCGGATTAATGCACCAAAAACAAGAAAGCAAAGCTAACTTCGGGCGGAGCCGAAGTTGATATACCCTTGCAGCTAAAACCAGATATATATAGCAAACATCGGATATAGTTGGCCGATCCTTATGATTACATCATAATAAAACCAATTAATTACAATAAAAAATCTAAAAAAAAGTACCAAGCTTCTATCTTCAAAAATACGAAAATTGATATTTCTACCAAATACTATTTCCGATCGTTCAGTTATATGGCAGCTATAGGATATAGTCGGCCGATCCTTATGAAATTTTGTAGGTCGGATTAACTGACCAAAAATATAATCTGTACCAAGTTCCAGCTTTCTATCTTCAAAAACACGAAAGTTGGGTCATTTCCGATCGTTCAGTTATATGGCAGCTATAAGATATAGTCGGCTGATCCTTATGAAATTTGGCATGTCGTAATGTTTTGCCAAAAATAGCTCTCAGGTCAAATTTGAACTCTCTAACTCTAAAAACACCAAAGTTATACCATTTCCGATCAATCAGTTATATGGCAGCTATAGGATATAGTCGGCCGATCTCGGCCGTTCCGATTTATATACTGCGTGCAAAGGAAAGAAGGGTGTGTGCAAAGTTTCAAGACGATAGCTTTAAAACTGAGAGACAAGTTCGCGTAGAAACAGACAGACAGACAGACGGACAGACGGACAGACGGACATGCTCATATCAACTCAGGAGGTGATCCTGATCAAGAATATATATACTTTATAGGGTCGGAGATGTCTCCTTCACTGCGTTGCACACTTTTGGACAAAATTATAATACCCTCTGCAAGGGTATAAAAATATGTATGTATGTATGTGGATGCACATATGCCTCGACCGTTGGCAAGCGAATGGATAACGGAGAGGCCGAAAACGGCGAGGAATATGGGCAGCACACAAAACGGAGACGGATGGAAAAATTTGCAGAATTTTAAAATTATTATAGATTATTAGAAAAATCTCAACCTGCCGTTGTGTCGGAAAACTCGGACTTGGAGTTGACACGGAGGGAAAAAACAATCTTGCAGCAGTGTGAACGAAATTTAATGTTCGGATCACTACTGAAGACCGGCAGAGAGGTGGAGACGGAAAAATGTACTTATCTTTTGGCGGAACAATGCCGAGAACTGCTGGCAGAAGAAAATCCAGTAATTATCCGGCTCGAAGGACCAAAATGTGTAGGGGGGCGTGGGTTCCGCAAAAAAGATTCCAGAATGGGGTTGAAATTTATAAGTTGGGGGCGTCTTCAGTGTAAGTAAAAAAAAACGCGTTCAGCTTTATTGGCTGCGTACATCAAATTAAAAACTTAACTTAGAAAGAAAACAGGCAACGGTAATAGAAAAGAATACGATCAATGACGACCGACGAAGGAGCGAGAGCGCAAAGAGGGGCGAGCGCGGATGGGCTCTTCAGCGCGGGTGCGCTCTTCAATGCTGGTGCGCTCTTCAGCGCGGGTGCGCTCTTAAAGTTGCGGCACAACGTAAACATTGGGTATAGAAAATCCTAAAGAAAATTGTTTGCTTACAATTTTATTGCACTACAAACAAGACCCACAATATTAAGGAGTGCGGTCAAGTGGCTGCATTATACCCCCAACCGAACACAAAAACCAAATTTGAGAATTATTCTAAAAAACTTTCACCACCCGTGGTAGTTAATGCGGATATTGAGGCGGTTTTGGAAAATTACCACACACCCTCTAATAATCCAAACGCCTCGTACACCAAGCCTGTACAGAAACATACAGAATGTGCTGTTTCGTTTTATGTGGCTCATATATACAATCCGCATCTGAACAAATTATGGACCTATGAAGGTAAATAAATTCAAAACGTTAAATTATAAATTTTAAAATTAATAATAGTATTATTTTTATTCCTTTTTATAAATTACAGGACATGATTGTATGAAGGTGTTTGTAAAAACTTTGGAAGAGGAGACAATGGTTTTATATAACAAATAATGGAAGGGTCAAAAAAACCGATATATAACGTCGATATCTGCGACGAGGACTACCAGGAGCATTGGAACTGATATGCGTGTGAAGAGGCCATCAGTACGGATAAACGCGTTCAATATTTTAACCAGTTCACGGGTAAATACCAAGGACCTATCCATAGAAGTTGTAAAGATAGTTTTAAGCTAACAGCTTATTTCCCTGTAGTTTTTCATAATTTATCTAGATATAATATCCATCTCTTTATTTATGTCCTAGGGGGTAAATTGAAACCAATACCCTCTACTAAAGAGTTATGTTTTGCTCTAAATCAGGAAATTTTTGAAAAGGGAAAGACTAATTATACTATAAAGTACATAGATTCCAATAGGTTTTTAAATTCAAGTTTAGAAAAATTAGCTTCCAACATGGAAGATAAAGATTTTAAAATATTAAAATCAAAATTTAGTCGAGAGAAGTTTAGGCAAATGAGAAGAAAGGGAGTATTTCCCTATGATAATTTAGATAGTTTTGAAAAATTCAATGAAACCGAACTTCCTCCTAGGGAATATTTTTATAATTCGTTGGAGGACGAAGAGTGTAGTTTTAGTGAATACAATTTCCCTAAAGAAATTTGGAGTTCGTTTCAGTGTAGAACTCTAAAAGACTCTGTGAAACTGTATTTGGATAGTGACGTTTTAATTTTAGCAGACGTTTTTGTAAACTTCCGCAATATATGTACAAGAATATATAAATTAGACCCGGTTAATTATGTTTCAGCCCCATCTATTTCATGGGATGCTATGCTGAAGTATACAAAATTAGAACTAGAATTGATAAGTGATCCTAACATGTACAATATTGTAAAAAGAGGTGTACGTGGAAGACTAACTCAATGTACTCAAAGAATTTCAAAGGCAAATAATGAGTACATGAGAAATTATAATAAAACGAAACCAACAAATTATTTGTCGTATATTGACGCAAATAATTTAGTTGGTTGGGCTATAAGCCAAAAACTCCCAATTTCAAATTTAAAATTTTTTAACGAAAATGAATCTAATTCATTTGATGTACAAAATACTGATTCCTCAGACGACACAGGGTATATTTTAGAAGTCGATTTGGAATATCCTGATGAAATTTAGGACAAACATAATAGTTTACCATTTTGTCATGAAAATAAAGTTCCGCCAGGAGGAAAACAGCCCAAATTAATTGCAGATTTAAATTCGAAGGAGTTTTATATTATTCATTTAAAACAGCTTCAGCTATGTCTAACACATGGATTAAAAATAAAGAAAATTCACAGAATCATATCTTAGAGTCAATCATACTGGTTAAAGCCCTATATAGATTTAAATACAAAACATAGAAAAACAGCAAAAAATGAATTTGAAAAATTTTTTTATAAATTGATGAACAATGCAGTATACGGAAAAACCATGGAATAGCGTCGAGACATAACGCTAGTAACTCGGTATGAATCTGCGCCAAACTCTCCAGGGTTTAGACCAGTTTTTGCAAGAAATAATTTTCATAGTGTAGAAATTTTTGGAGAAAATTTAGCAGCAATTGAAACTACAAAGACTTCAGATATGTACGATAAGCCTATTTATATTGGTTTTACAGTTCCTGATTTGTCCATATGGCTAATGTATGATTAGTATTATAACTTTTTACTAGTAGAATGTCCCACAGTCAAAATAATATACAACATAACCGCTTCAACATAATTCAAGCTAACAACAAAGAATTAGGTTTATTCAAAGATGAAAATGCTGGAAAAGTTATGACCTCTTTCGCGGGTCTAAAAGCTAAAGCATATTCATTTTTGGTAGAAAACAATGACGAGTACATAAATACAAAGAAAGTTAAGGAAGTCAAGCAATCGGTAATGAAAAAACTATGTCATTTTGATTATATTCATAAGATAGTCATATAGACATAAGAAAACCTACTATGGAGAACAAAAATGTATAATAAGTAGGGGTCATAAGTTATATACTGAAGTTAATAAAGTAAGTCTTAGTCCTAGAGATGATAAAAGATGGGTATTAGTTTGTAATATTAATACTTTAGCATATGGTCATTATAAATTAAGATCTTTATTAAATACAAATGGATAATGTCAATAATCTGGTACGTATTTTTTAAAATATTAAATAAGACAGAAAAAAAAAAAATAAATAAATAAATAATAATACAAATTAAAAATTGATATATGTATGTATAATTTGTATAAATAAATTCCATTTTGTAAAATTTTATTTTAATAAATCTGTTTTATTTATCCATGAGTTATGTGTTTCATCGAAACCTAATAATTTAAAAGTATTCTATATATTTTGCGATATATATCTGCGATATATATCCGGTTTTGACTGCAAGGGTATATCAACTTCGGCTCCGCCCGAAGTTAGCTTGCCTTTCTTTTTTTTTTTTTTTTATTACTTTTTCAACGAGGAATGCACTTTTGTCTTTAACTTTTTGAATTTCAGCTTCATAAAATGTACCTTTTATACGGTCCTTATATAACCTTATAATCAATGAGCTCGTAAGTAACTGGGAATGTGGTCTTAATTTTTGAAATTGTAAATATTTAAGTTGTCCAGTTAGGTTCATATCCCTTAACAAATACACCCTTGTATTTGCTTATTCTAACATGGTCTCCTACTAAATATTTATGCCTTGAAAATACCTTAACAATGTTATAACATATTTTCAAAATAAACTCTACATTCTGTTTACAAACATCGATTGGCCTCATTTTTATAGTTCTCTGGTAAGAATGGTTGTAGTCTTCTACAAGTGAATTCAAATGGATAATCCATCGATAATTTCCATTAAAACTAAACATTTTCCGCATCCTATTTTTTAAAGTTCTGTTAAATCGTTCACAAATCGAAGCCTTAAGGTGTGTAAATGTATGATAATGATTTATATTATTTTTCTTCATAAGTTCTTTAAAGAGTTGATTAAAAAATTCTTTTCCTTGATCGGAATGTATATTTTTTGGCCTGTATTTGAAATCTTTCAAAATAGATTTAATAACAGTTGCAACATCCATTGCCGATTTTGATTTTACAGGCTTAGCAAAAGCATATTTTGAAAATGTATCAATAACCGTTAGTAAATATTTATATCCATTATTCTGCTTGGAATATGGGATCATTTCAACCAAATCAATTTGCCAAGTATCATGCAACCCTTTTTGAACGAACTTTCGACGTAAAAAATTTCTACAAGTTGTATGTATTTCATCAACAACTTGTTGCTTACTCATTTTTATTTTAAAAAAAACTTATTTTTTATTGCTAATGTTTGAGTTCTTAGAGATTAATGATTTCTTAGAATGAATTACATCTTCTTTTATTTCTTTTGTCATTTTTTTTAGTTATTTCGAAACATAAACGTGTTAAATCTATTTGAACATTTTTATCATAGTTACCGTCTAAATCGGATAATTGAATATTGAATTTTTGTAAAGAGACACACTTCGGAATGATATTATTATAGTACAGATAGGATGTTTCCTGTTTTAATATAGTTTTCCAACATAAAAACGTAGTTAAAAATATAGCTAGGGGAATAATGATCTCCAAGTGTCACTATCTATTTCAATTTTATTACCGAATTGATTTAGTATCAGAACATATTGTTTATCTGATTTTCTAAATCTAAAATTACATTTAATAGTTGATAAAATAGGGTGATCCAAAATTGTATCAGACATTAGGAAGTCATACTGATCAATTTTTAATTGTATAATTTCCTTGTATGTAAGCAGTTGCATCCATTCTTCTTTATCAAATCCAATATAATTCTTTTTGTTCTGCTACATCCAAATCATTGGAGTAATTTTTCTAGATGTCGAAAATCCACATTTTATTTTTAAATTTTGAGCCGCAAAATATTCAAAACCAAATATAACTTCATGGTTATGTTTTTTCTAATGGCTCTATCTCTTTTAGCTTGGAGTGTATCCATTGAATCTGAATGTTATTAAAAAACTGAAATTAGTTACTAAAATGTGTGGTTTAAAAAATGCTTAGCATGCCGTATATACATATATGTATTATACATTATGTATTGTACATTATGTATGAAATGAAATATATATCCATATATACAAACTTCTAAGATGTGAGGGCCACTTTTATATTATATATTCAAGCAGCAAATATTATTTTCTGTCCGTTTTTTTTTTAGAACAACTTATTATCTGGTCTTTTAAGGGTAAAACCCATTAAAAATACCGCGCCAGGGCTCTGTGCAAACCTCTTCTAAGACTTTTCAACTTATCTTTGGAAACCTCGATTTTTCCCCTTAAGTGGAAGGAATAATTCATAATTCCCCTACATAAAAAAGGGAAAAAGTCTGAGGCTGCCAACTACAGAGGCATCTCTAAGTTGTCGGCAATTCCAAAGTTATTTGAAAAATGAATTACCCCTCATTTGCAACACCTATGCTCTTCGATCATCTCTCCCTGTCAGCATGGCTTTATTAAGCGTCGCTCCACCACCACAAATTTACTGGAGTTGACATCCTTTGGCATAGATTGCTTTTGTAAGGGATATCAAACCGATGTAATTTACACAGACTTCAGCAAAGCATTTGATTCAGTTAGTCACTCACTCTTGTTGAGTAAACTGAATATGCTGGGTTTTCCTTAAGACCTCTTAACGTGGATCTCCAGCTACGTAGATGGAAGGACACAAAGAGTCTTATTTAAAAACATACAGTCCCGTCTGGTCCGTGCTTCATATGGCGTCCCTCAACGAAGTCATCTTTGCCCGTTATTATTTACGCTTTTTATAAACGACTTGCCCCCTGCTTTAACGAACTCTCTAGTTCTTATGTATGCAGATGATGTAAAGCTTTGTCTTCAGTACAAATCCATCTCTGCCCAATGCAGTCTTCAGTCTGACCTTGATAACTTTCAAGAATGGTGTTTAGCTAATGATCCAACAAGAGCACCGCTCCCCTCCTATCTACTGATGTGCTCAAGAGTGTGCTATCATTCCTGCGGCGGCTTGCGGTCCCATCCAGATTTACGGATAAAAGCTACGAGTCAGCGTGGAGCGATCTTCGCGAAGTCTGTTAGGTCCGTGAGTGTTGCTGCGCCCAAGAATTTGAGTTGGCTGGGCCCCAACGCAGGACATTGACACAGGAGGTGTGTGACTGTCTCTTTCTCTTCTACATCCCCACAGAAGAAGATAATGTGGCACCGCTAGTCTAGCCGCGTGTGCTCCTATTAACCAATGTCCCGTAATGGCCTTGATCGCCAGACTACAGTCCTGCCTATTCAGGTCGATAAGCATCATTGACCTCTTCCTAGATCGGATTGGCCATATCATGCGGGAGCTCCTGCAGTTTTGGAGGTTTCTCCATTTCCGCAGTGATGCGCGGTCAAAGTGATCCCTGCATTTTAGCCTACACGTAGCTAAGGGGATACCTACTGGTTCCTTCTCCGGTAGGAGAGGATTGGTAGTACCTGCTCTTGCTAGTTCATCGGCGGCGCAATTACCCTCGTGGTCCCTATGCCCGGGCACCCATATGAGGTGTATGTCATGCTGCTCTGCCATCTCGTTAAGAGATCTGCGACAGTCATTCACTGTCCTGGAGTTGGATGAAAGACCGTCAAGGGCTTTGAGTGCCGCTTGACTGTCTGAAAAGATACAGATTGTGTCCTGATTACCAATAAGTGCTGGGGATCTGAGTGCTTCTCCGATAGCTATTACTTCTGCTTGGAAAACACTACAGTGGTCGGTGAGTCTGAAGGACTCATTTTAAACAGCTGTTCGCAATGGAAACCGCCTCCCACCTGGCCATTCAATTTTGAACCGTCTGTGTAGATATGGAGGGAACCGGCTGGTCCCGGGATTTGTGTGTCCCATTCCTCCCTTGTTGGAATGTAGACCTTGTATCTTAAGGTGGGATTATCGACAGGTACGCAGTAGTCTGTAGACCCCGTTGGAGTGCAGTGGTGCAGATCTAACTTGGTATGTCCGTAGTCAGTCCTTTTCCATGCGCCCGTCTCTCGTAGCCTGATTGCCGATAGCGTGGCCATCTTGACTCCCACTATCTCTACTGGTAATAGGTCGAGTATGAAGTCTAGTGCGTCCGTCGGTGTGGTACGTAGGCTGCCCGTGATACAGACCTCCACCATCCTTTGCGTTTTCCTGAGCTTCTCCCTGATTGTGGAGTTGGTGAGAGCAGGCCACCATACCACCACCCCGTAGAAGAGGATGGGTCTTATGACCGCTGTATAAAGCCATCTTACTATTTTTGGTGACATTCCCCATTTAAGGCCAATGGCTTTTCTGCAAGTATAGAGCGCGATTGTAGCTTTGTTGGCTCTATCCATAGTGTTTGATTTCCAGTCCAGTTTCCTGTCTAGCGTAATCCCTAGGTACTTGGCGCTATTGCTAAGAGATAGTGTTTCTCCTAATAGTTTTGGAAGCCTTAAGTTTGGTATTTTGTACTTCCTGGTGAAGAGGAGGAGCTCTGTTTTGGATGGGTTCACACCTAGTCCATTTCTAGCTGCCCACGTTGAGAGGACCCTAAGTTTGTCCGTCATGCGGTCACATAGAGTCTGGGGAAATTTTCCTGAGAAGGCAATTGCGACATCATCCGCGTAAGCGATAACTTTGCAACCACCCCCTTCAAGGGATCGCAGTAGGCTATTAACCGCCACGTTCCACAGTAGGGATGAGAGAATGCCTCATTGCGGAGTGCCTCTTCTGACGTATCTATGAATAGATTCTCTTTCTAGTGACGCCTCAACAGTCCTGTTTACCAGGAACTGCTTTATAAGGCGTACGGATTGATTTTCTATTCCAAGTCCCGTCAGCGGATTGATTATCGAGCTTGGTAGGATGTTGCTGAACACACCTTCTATGTCTAGAAAAGCAATGAGTGCGTATTCCTTGTCACTAAGTGCCTTCTCGACAAAAGTAGTGATTTCGTGGAGTGCCGTTTCCGTGGATCGGCCCTTCCTATACGCATGCTGTGATCCCGAGATATCATCTGGGTTTATAGTAAGATTAATATGGAGGCTGATTAGTCTCTCCATTGTCTTGAGAAGGAAGGACGACAGGCTTATTGGTCTGAAGTCCTTGGGGGTGCAGTGAGATGGTTTTCCCGCCTTGGGTATAAATACTTTCGTCCGCAACCACATTGCGGGTACGATGCCTATTCTGAAAATTGCTGAGCGAGCTTTCTTGACCCTGGTCCTCAGATTGGGCCCGGCATAAACTTGTTGAGCCGGGAAATGCCTGAGGATTTGAAAGGCTTGAAACTATTTATCGCCCAGCTGAGATACCTGTCACTCAATAGGTATTCAAGTTGGTTAGGGAGGGACGGGCTATCCCCCTGACTCTGCGTTTCCAGGGTTATTTCCTCTAGAAAGCATCCCGGGAAATGTGTCTCTGTGAGAGCCTCTAGGGTTTCTTTGCTGGACGATGTTCAGCTACCTTCTGAGTTGCGAGGATCTTCCGGAGTCGGGAGGCTTCTGATGTTTGCTGAATATTCGTGCAGAACTTGGTCCAGGCATTCCTTTTTGCCTTGCGAAGTTCCTTGTTATATTGCTTAAGGCCTTGCGGGCCTTGGTCTTAAAGGGTGCAAGTGTTTGCGACCACCATGGTGGATTAGCCTTAGAGGGCCATTTGGGCTCTCTATGGCTGCGGCTACGTGGTCTTCATTGCTTAAATTGGGTAGCAAAAAGAGGTTAAGGTTCTTTTTTGCGAGGATGCAGGCTCACCTTTTAGCTGTTGTATCGGCTTTGCAGAGCCTACACTCTGACGCCCCCAACCCAAGAATCTTGTCTCCAAGGATCCAGGATGAGGGCCACATCAGCTCCACTCTCGGCGAGGAAGAGTAGGAGGGCAGCTGACGCCGCTTTACTGTGATTGAGGTTTATCTGCAAGATTGTCAGGAACATTCTTACAATTCTCCACCAGAGTAACTTCAGCCTCCGTCTCGGAGCTCAGCAGAGAGTCCTCCTCCATTCCGACTCCACTAAGTGCCCTTGCCAAGTCGCTCTCCTCTGAGGTGTACCTTTCCAGGATGTCCTCCTCCTCATCTGACATTCCTTCCGGGTGCCCCCCTTTGGTCGGCTCCTTTAATTCTGGCTCTTGCGGGTCTGCCTCCAGCCCGATACCTCGTGGTTTTCTCTACGCATCGGATTTATAAATACGGACCGTCACATACTCAAATCCATACTTTAACCGGTGATCCGACTTTTCCAGGGCTTTTCCTTGGCCCATCCTTGGAGCCCTTGTCCAGGACTCCAATTAGGGTTCTTCCCTTCGTCACTTCGGCGAACGAGCGGTTGGACGGCTGCGGCTGGGCCTTCCTCTTCTTAGCCTGGGGGGCTTCTCCCTCCGTGGACCTCTGCCTTTTCGCGCTGTGCGTGATCTCCTTGGAAGGGTCTGATCCAGTACGTTTGTTCGGATCCAGCCACTCCCGCCTTTTCCGGATTAAAGTCGGGCAGGATCTCCCTTGCCCACTTAAGGATCCCGTTAATACGCTGCGTCGAGTGAGACGCTCCCGGACAAGGGTTCGCCTTAGGGGCCCCGCCGGTTTGTTTAGAGGTTGACCCTAAAAAAGTCGAGTCGAGCTTTTGCAAGAGTAAGACGTGTTTTTGGTGATTTATCAAGTGTATTCAAACATAAAACCCAAAGCTTTCGGGAAGTTCCTTCACTGTAGGACTGAAATTGTCCTACCTATCTTCACGTTAGCAATCCCCAAGTGAATCAGCTATAGGTGATTCTACAGTTTTTCTTTTCATAATCACTGGGCCCGGCAATTGCTGGTGGTCCACTGATCTCCACGAGGCGATCTACTGTTGAAGCTTTAAGCTTTCAACCGGTCTGTGTCCCATCTTAGTTAATTACTTAACTTTATCTGGTAGAGTTTTTGCTAATTGCTAAAAATGTATAAATCTCTTCAAAAACAATCCATTGATTTTAAATCAATGAGGAATACTGCTGGAGCAACTCCCGCCGAACTACGAGCTAGTTTGCGAGACGGTCTAACGGACAGCTGCTTAAACGGTGGCAGTACAACCAGATGGGCTCCCACAAGCTGCATCACAATTTGTACTGTAACGTCCTCGATCACATCTCAAATGACGTTCACAACAAGCTCGAATGGCAGCTTGTATTCCGCTGCATCCAGTACGAGGCATGATCTTGCTTCCACTAGCACACTATCATGCAACCCCACCCCAGGCTGGTAGCAAGTCACCGCTAAGCCAATCAAAGGTGCAGCTAAGAAGAGAGCAGGTACCGCTCTCTCTCCCAAGGTCAGCCACAAGAAGACAAGCCATACCGCCAATTCTGGAAACCGCTTCATAACCCTAAGCGACGAGGAAGGAATGGACGTCGGGCCTTCTACTTCGCAAGCCGCGATAAACCGCGCCACAACAAAGTGCGACGCAACTCTGCTGCCGGCAAAATCCAAAAATTCAGGACAAGCCCAAACAGCAGCACCAAAAGCAGCTCGATCTCCCAAGGTTCCATGGATTATGGTTCCCGGTGTGGTTAGCTACTCTGCCTTCTGCAGAGAGCTGGATGCTCTTATTGGAGACTCTTACTCCATCAAAGCGCTGAACTCAGGTGACTGTGCCATTCAGTGCAACTCCTCCGACGCCTACAGGCTTGTTGCCAGACACTTCCGCGAAAAAGGAACTGTTTTCCACCACCACCAGCTGCCAGAAGACCGACCCTTTCGCATGGTAATGAGGAACATTCATCTTGATGTCCCATCGGAGGATATTATTGAGTGTCTGCAGGAGTGTCTGCACTGCGTTCTGCGCATCTATACCCCTCGTAATAAGGTAACACAGCTTCCGCTTAACATGAGGTTTGTGGACATCAAGAAGGCTGACAACAACAAGCTTCTTAAGAACATCTCTGCTGTTTGCAGACATGTAGTGACCTGGGAGAAGCCACGCAAGCAATCGGGTCCCGTCCAATGCCATAGATGTCAGGAATACGGACATATAAAAGCATACTGCACACGGCATTACATCTGCAGAGAATGCGGTGAAAACCACCCTACCCTTGAGTGCAAGCTTGGGAAGGACGACCCTAGGTGCTGCTTTCACTGCGGCAGCTCTCACGCGGCCAACTTTAGAGGATGCCGCAAATATCTGCAAGTCGCATTTAAGCAAAATGCTCCATCAAGGCTCACAGCAGCCACAGAATCGAACACGTTTCCTTCAACCGATCTCTCACCCAACGTTGGTAAGGAATCATTTGCAAGTGTAGCCAGAAGAAACTTACCTATCCCTCACAAAGAGATGGAAAATACTCCCCCTCCAACACATTCCACCGAAAACGCCGCTCTGAACGCCAAACTGGAACAGCTTTTCATTAGGCTCGGCAGGATGACGTCCCTAGTAGAAACTCTAATGCAAGCAATCCTGCAGACGCGTCCACCCTCCTCTACCCTCCGCAATGGGAGCTCTTAAAATAGCCTGCTGAAACCCCAATGGGATAAGCTCGAAAACAAACGAGATCATTGCTTTCATAGAGCTTTACGAAATAGACATCCTTTTGTTGTCAGAAGTCCGTCTCTGTTCGCGGTCCACCCTCAGGATCCCTGGATTCACTTTGCACAAAGCCGATCATCCGGATGACCGGCGACATGGGGGCGCAGCGATCTTCGTTATGTCAGCCATAGCCCATCAACTCTCTTTCACTCTTTCGGAAGAGCACATACAAGACGTCGTTGCTTCGGTGTACTGCCCCCCTGCTGTCAGGTGGACGGAAGCAGACTTCACGACTTTCCTCTCCAATCTCGGAGATAAGTTTCTTGCTGCAGGTGACTGGAATGCTAAACACAGATGGTGGGACAACTACAGGATGTGTGCCAGAGGCCGGACCCTCAGCTCTGTCCTGGCCAATGTCAATGTCGACATTGTAGCAACTGGAGAAGCCACATGCTACCCCTATCGTGCAAACGCCACCCCCAGTGCAATTGACTTTGGTATCTCAAATGGCTTCAGACAACAGCATGTCTCTATCAGAGCACTCACCGAGCTATCTTCCGACCACCTCCCGTTGCTCTTCATAATAAACCAAGAAGCTCAATTCCATAAAGGAGTCCCCAAAATGCTACCTGCGCATGCAAACGTTGCCACTTTTAAGTCCTACATCGATGCTCACACCGTGCTCAACACACCAATAGCTACCTGCAGCGATCTGGACGCATACGTAGATAGCTTCACCTCTACAATTACTGAAGCCGCCCAGAGAGCTACGCCACCTCAGAGCCAATCTGGTCACCCACCTAATACAAGGGCACCAATACTAACCCCGGAGGCAAGGGCACTCCTGGATCCAAAAAGGCACCTCAAAAGGCAATTCATTGTGTCAGGCGATCCTGCAGGCGACTGCGCAGGTTGCTAGCGAAAACCCGCCAAAAGAACATCGATACCCTGCTGGAGAGAGCTGGCCCGGACAACTGCAGCGATTTTTCGATATGGAAGCTAACGAGAGGAATTAAAAGACAGCCACTTGTACTATCCCCAATACAAAGCCACACTGGCCGCTGGCTTAAGAGCGACTCCGACAAAGCCAACGCTTTTGCGGAACATCTGTTTGCCACCTTCACTCCTTTTGAACTTCCAGACGTTTCACACCGCGATGAGGTTGCAAACTTCTTACGCGCTCCCTCTCAGCCATCGCGCCCCATCAGACACACCACGCCGCAAGAAGTCACGCTGCAATTAAAGGCGCTCAATTTAAAAAAGACTCCTGGACCCGATGGCATCGACAATCGAGCGGCCAAGGCTCTTCCACCCAAAGGAGTGCTAGCGCTGGTGAAAATTTTCAACGCCATGCTAAGCCTGGGACATTTTCCAAGACAGTGGAAGCAAGCCCGGATCATCATGATCCCAAAGCCAAGCAAGCCTTTATCTCGCATCGACTCCTACCGCCCAATCAGCCTGTTATCCACTTTCGCGAAAGTGTTCGAGCGGATTCTACTCAGCCGACTGTTGGAGCTACCACAAGTCGAAGGCCATATTCCTCAACATCAGTTCGGCTTCAGAAAATCCCACGGCTGCCCAGAACAAGTCCATCGCCTGGTCAACCACATCACCCATGGACTCGAGCATAAACTGCACACTGTAGGCGTCTTTCTCGACGTAAAGCAAGCCTTTTACAAGGTGTGGCACGAGGGCCTTCTTTACAAAATCAAGGAACTTCTCCCTACGCCCTATTTCTCCATCCTGAGGTCCTTCATTGCCGATCGAACCTTCGTTGTAGCAGTAAGGGACTCACGATCCAGCTTGGCACACATTCACGCAAGAGTGCCCCAAGGAAGTGTACACGATGTACACGAGTGATATGCCAGTTCCGTCGCCCACCATAAACGCCCGTATGCTTCTGGCTACTTACGCCGTCGACACGGCCCTGCTTGCATCCCACACGTCTCAGCTGTCAGCCTCGGCTGCTGTTCAGGACTGGCTGAATGCAATGGAGCACTGGACCAAGCAATGGAACATTGCCATAAATTGCAGCAAGTCGGCTTGCGTCACTTTTTCCCTAAGACTCGTGATCGACATCGTACATACCTTCAATGGTGACGCTATTAATAACGCCACCTCTCAATGCTACTTAGGTGTACACCTAGAACACAGGCTCATATGGAACACCCACATCACGGCGATCAAAGCCAAATGTGTTCGCAAATTACAAAAGATCGAGTGGCTCCTGGGATCTAAAAGCCTCCAGCTTTCGACGAAAGTTTTGCTGCTCAAAGCAATCCTCTGGACGTATGCGATCGAGGTATGGGGCACCGCATCCAAGCACCAGCTTAACAGGCTGAGGGTAATGCAGGCACGTGCTGCTCAACGGGCATCCGGACTTCCCTGGTACGTGACAAACCAGGCCATCCAAAACGACCTACGCCTTGTCCCGGTGGGCGACCTCCTAAAGCAACACAGCCGACGGTACTCGGACAGGCTAACGAGTCAGGCAGGCTGGCCGACCCGCAAACTCTTAGGCGTTTAAAGAGATTTCACCCCAGCGATCTGTCTTCCCGTGTTGTTCAATAATATTGTAAACTAATGTAAATAACTGTAAATAATTGTATAAAGTCTAGGCCCATATCCCATATGTACCATATTCACCCCACCTTCTAAGCGCCCGGTTATGTTCAAATGGTTTTGAACGATTCCGGCGACTAAAATAAAATTTAAATTAAATTAGAGGTTGACCCTGGGGTCTTCCTCTCCACGCCGTTCGGTGGTCCCATGGCTAGCCCCGCTTTGGAAAAAGAAGCCTTGGCAACCTCCTCCGCACCGGCGCGTCCCGCCTCCAGATGTTGCCCCTCTGTGCGGGGCTTCTCCATCTCAGCAACTTCTTGGCTTTTGAGGGCCTTGGAGTTTGACGGGTCATTAACCCCATTTCCGTACTTTTTTAGGGAGCTCAGTTCTCCACTTAGGTTTTTATACCCTTGCATAGGGTATTATGATTTTGATCAAAAGTGTGCAACGCAGTGAAGGAGACATCTCCGACCCTATAAAGTATGTATATTCATGATCTGGATCACCTCCTGAGATGATATGAGCATGTCCGTCTGTCCATCTGTCCGTCTGTCTGTCCATCTGTCTGTCCGTCTGTCTGTCTCTACGCAAACTAGTCTCTCAGCAAAAAAGCTATCGACTTGAAACTTTGCACACACACTTCTTTCTTTTGCACGCAGTATATAAGTCGGAACGGCCGGGATCGGCCGACTATATCTGCCATAGCTGCCATATAACTCATTGATCGGAAATGGTATAACTTTGGTGGTTTTAAAGTTAGAGAGTTGAAATGTGACATGAGAGCTATTTTAAGCAAAATAATACGACATGCCAAATTTCGTAAGGAACGGCCAACTATATCCTATAGCTGCCATATAACTGAACGATCGGAAATGACCCAACTTTCGTGTTTTTGAAGATAGAAGTTTGGGACTTTTTTTAGATTTTGTATTGTAATAAATTGGATTATATATTCATATTCCCATAAGGATCGGCCAACTATATCCGATGTTTGCGATATACATCCGGTTTTAACTGCAAGGGTATATCAACTTCGGCTCCGCCCGAAGTTAGCTTTCCTTTCTTGGATTTACCTAAATAAAATTACCTAATAAAATTTATGATTCATGTTTTGGTCCCACGAGTAGCCGGGTAGGTGTTTGTCCATCATATTATAGCCCGCTTGTCACGACAAGCCTGGTTAAAACTGGGAGGTCGGCCGGTCCCCCAGAGTTCGCATATTAGCGTCCGAGGCCCCCCTCGGACACTCATCCTTCGGCATATGCTGTTCAACCTTGGATTGGGGTGATTTAAAGAAGGGAGTGTTCTTCTCCCCGCCCAACTACCATTAGCCAGCATTCTCGGCAGAGACATGACTTTAGGTTAGGTTAGGTTGAGGCGGCGATGCACAGTGGTTGCTCCCATAGGCCAAAAATAAAAAAATTGATAACGAAAAAAATAATCGAAAAGTAAACAAATCGCCTCTAAAATGTCCAAGCTTCTTCATGACAACCCAGATTTGTCTAAAAATCGAACTGGATTTTCTAAAAAATGATTTGAAGATGCTCATTTGTAAAGCGCGGCTGCGCGCATCACGAATATTTCACAACTATACCGCACTTTGAAGTGGTCAGATCATTATTTACGTGTTCAAATTCAAATTATTTGTAATGGATTTTGAAGTTGAAGGTATTTTCTATAAAATGAGATATAATTTGATATATTTATAATAATTATTGTTATTATTATATTACTATGAACTAATGCATGTTTTTTTCCTATATTTTGAATGTATTTTTCATGTTTAGCTGAAGTTTTAGTAGTGATCCCACAAAATTCTACAATTCGTTTATATACCAATGTGTTTGTTGGTCTCCAAGGGTAACAAATGTGCAAAAATTTTTTGCCAAAATTTGCCTATGTGTCTAATATCGTAAAAATACTAACACCATCTTAACATGAAAGTTGGGTAATTTCCGTTTTTTCAGTTATATGGCAGCTATAGGATATAGTCGGCTGATCCTTATGAAATTTGGCATGTTGAATTATTTTCCCAAAAAGAGCATTCGTACCAAATCAGAATTCTCTAGCTTTAAAAACACCGAAGTTATATCATTTCCGATCAATCAGTTATATGGCAGCTATAAGATATAGTCGGCTGATCCTTATGAAATTTGGTAGGTCGTGTTATTTTGTCAAATATAGCATTTCCTACAAAAATTGAACTCTCTAACTGTAAAAACACCCAAGTTATAGCATTTTCGATCAATCAGTTATATGGCAGCTATATGATATAGTTGCCCGATCTGACTGATTTTAATATATTATTTTAGAATAAAAATATAAATATTTTGTGCCAATTTTCCAGTCCCTACCTCAACTAGAAGTATTTTTGGCCGCTCTCTTCATACAAGCCGGACCACTGTGCGATGAGGGGCCGGTTCTGATCCACTCTGACGCCCCGAACCCAAGAATCTTGTCTCCAAGGATCCAGGATGAGGGCCACATCAGCTCCACTCTCGGCGAGGAAGAGTAGGAGGGCAGCTGACGCCGCTTTACTGTGATTGAGGTTTATCTGCAAGATTGTCAGGAACATTCTTACAATTCTCCACCAGAGTAACTTCAGCCTCCGTCTCGGAGCTCAGCAGAGAGTCCTCCTCCATTCCGACTCCACTAAGTGCCCTTGCCAAGTCGCTCTCCTCTGAGGTGTACCTTTCCAGGATGTCCTCCTCCTCATCTGACATTCCTTCCGGGTGCCCCCCTTTGGTCGGCTCCTTTAATTCTGGCTCTTGCGGGTCTGCCTCCAGCCCGATACCTCGTGGTTTTCTCTACGCATCGGATTTATAAATACGGACCGTCACATACTCAAATCCATACTTTAACCGGTGATCCGACTTTTCCAGGGCTTTTCCTTGGCCCATCCTTGGAGCCCTTGTCCAGGACTCCAATTAGGGTTCTTCCCTTCGTCACTTCGGCGAACGAGCGGTTGGACGGCTGCGGCTGGGCCTTCCTCTTCTTAGCCTGGGGGGCTTCTCCCTCCGTGGACCTCTGCCTTTTCGCGCTGTGCGTGATCTCCTTGGAAGGGTCTGATCCAGTACGTTTGTTCGGATCCAGCCACTCCCGCCTTTTCCGGATTAAAGTCGGGCAGGATCTCCCTTGCCCACTTAAGGATCCCGTTAATACGCTGCGTCGAGTGAGACGCTCCCGGACAAGGGTTCGCCTTAGGGGCCCCGCCGGTTTGTTTAGAGGTTGACCCTAAAAAAGTCGAGTCGAGCTTTTGCAAGAGTAAGACGTGTTTTTGGTGATTTATCAAGTGTATTCAAACATAAAACCCAAAGCTTTCGGGAAGTTCCTTCACTGTAGGACTGAAATTGTCCTACCTATCTTCACGTTAGCAATCCCCAAGTGAATCAGCTATAGGTGATTCTACAGTTTTTCTTTTCATAATCACTGGGCCCGGCAATTGCTGGTGGTCCACTGATCTCCACGAGGCGATCTACTGTTGAAGCTTTAAGCTTTCAACCGGTCTGTGTCCCATCTTAGTTAATTACTTAACTTTATCTGGTAGAGTTTTTGCTAATTGCTAAAAATGTATAAATCTCTTCAAAAACAATCCATTGATTTTAAATCAATGAGGAATACTGCTGGAGCAACTCCCGCCGAACTACGAGCTAGTTTGCGAGACGGTCTAACGGACAGCTGCTTAAACGGTGGCAGTACAACCAGATGGGCTCCCACAAGCTGCATCACAACTTGTACTGTAACGTTCTCGATCACATCTCAAATGACGTTCACAACAAGCTCGAATGGCAGCTTGTGTTCCGCTGCATCCAGTACGAGGCATGATCTTGCTTCCACTAGCACACTATCATGCAACCCCACCCCAGTCTGGCAGCAAGTCACCGCTAAGCCAATCAAAGGTGCAGCTAAGAAGAGAGCAGGTACCGCTCTCTCTCCCAAGGTCAGCCACAAGAAGACAAGCCATACCGCCAATTCTGGAAACCGCTTCATAACTCTAAGCGACGAGGAAGAAATGGACGTCGGGCCTTCTACTTCGCAAGCCGCGATAAACCGCGCCACAACAAACAGCAGCACCGCAAGCAGCTCGATCTCCCAAGGTTCCATGGATTATGGTTCCCGGTGTGGTTAGCTACTCTGCCTTCTGCAGAGAGCTGGATGCTCTTATTGGAGACTCTTACTCCATCAAAGCGCTGAACTCAGGTGACTGTGCCATTCAGTGCAACTCCTCCGACGCCTACAGGCTTGTTGCCAGACACTTCCGCGAAAAAGGAACTGTTTTCCACCACCACCAGCTGCCAGAAGACCGACCCTTTCGCATGGTAATGAGGAACATTCATCTTGATGTCCCATCGGAGGATATTATTGAGTGTCTGCAGGAGTGTCTGCACTGCGTTCTGCGCATCTATACCCCTCGTAATAAGGTAACACAGCTTCCGCTTAACATGAGGTTTGTGGACATCAAGAAGGCTGACAACAACAAGCTTCTTAAGAACATCTCTGCTGTTTGCAGACATGTAGTGACCTGGGAGAAGCCACGCAAGCAATCGGGTCCCGTCCAATGCCATAGATGTCAGGAATACGGACATATAAAAGCATACTGCACACGGCATTACATCTGCAGAGAATGCGGTGAAAACCACCCTACCCTTGAGTGCAAGCTTGGGAAGGACGACCCTAGGTGCTGCTTTCACTGCGGCAGCTCTCACGCGGCCAACTTTAGAGGATGCCGCAAATATCTGCAAGTCGCATTTAAGCAAAATGCTCCATCAAGGCTCACAGCAGCCACAGAATCGAACACGTTTCCTTCAACCGATCTCTCACCCAACGTTGGTAAGGAATCATTTGCAAGTGTAGCCAAAAGAAACCTACCTATCCCTCACAAAGAGATGGAAAATACTCCCCCTCCAACACATTCCACCGAAAACGCCGCTCTGAACGCCAAACTGGAACAGCTTTTCATTAGGCTCGACAGGATGACGTCCCTAGTAGAAACTCTAATGCAAGCAATCCTGCAGACGCGTCCACCCTCCTCTACCCTCCGCAATGGGAGCTCTTAAAATAGCCTGCTGAAACCCCAATGGGATAAGCTCGAAAACAAACGAGATCATTGCTTTCATAGAGCTTTACGAAATAGACATCCTTTTGTTGTCAGAAGTCCGTCTCTGTTCGCGGTCCACCCTCAGGATCCCTGGATTCACTTTGCACAAAGCCGATCATCCGGATGACCGGCGACATGGGGGTGCAGCGATCTTCGTTATGTCAGCCATAGCCCATCAACTCTCTTTCACTCTTTCGGAAGAGCACATACAAGACGTCGTTGCTTCGGTGTACTGCCCCCCTGCTGTCAGGTGGACGGAAGCAGACTTCACGACTTTCCTCTCCAATCTCGGAGATAAGTTTCTTGCTGCAGGTGACTGGAATGCTAAACACAGATGGTGGGACAACTACAGGATGTGTGCCAGAGGCCGGACCCTCAGCTCTGTCCTGGCCAATGTCAATGTCGACATTGTAGCAACTGGAGAAGCCACATGCTACCCCTATCGTGCAAACGCCACCCCCAGTGCAATTGACTTTGGTATCTCAAATGGCTTCAGACAACAGCATGTCTCTATCAGAGCACTCACCGAGCTATCTTCCGACCACCTCCCGTTGCTCTTCATAATAAACCAAGAAGCTCAATTCCATAAAGGAGTCCCCAAAATGCTACCTGCGTATGCAAACGTTGCCACTTTTAAGTCCTACATCGATGCTCACACCGTGCTCAACACACCAATAGCTACCTGCAGCGATCTGGACGCATACGTAGATAGCTTCACCTCTACAATTACTGAAGCCGCCCAGAGAGCTACGCCACCTCAGCGCCAATCTGGTCACCCACCTAATACAAGGGCACCAATACTAACCCCGGAGGCAAGGGCACTCCTGGATCCAAAAAGGCACCTCAAAAGGCAATGAATGAATTTTGTGTCAGGCGATCCTGCAGGCGACTGCGCAGGTTGCTAGCGAAAACCCGCCAAAAGAACATCGATACCCTGCTGGAGGGAGCTGGCCCGGACAACTGCAGCGATTTTTCGATATGGAAGCTAACGAGAGGAATTAAAAGACAGCCACTTGTACTATCCCCAATACAAAGCCACACTGGCCGCTGGCTTAAGAGCGACTCCGACAAAGCCAACGCTTTTGCGGAACATCTGTTTGCCACCTTCACTCCTTTTGAACTTCCAGACGTTTCACACCGCGATGAGGTTGCAAACTTCTCACGCGCTCCCTCTCAGCCATCGCGCCCCATCAGACACACCACGCCGCAAGAAGTCACGCTGCAATTAAAGGCGCTCAATTTAAAAAAGACTCCTGGACCCGATGGCATCGACAATCGAGCGGCCAAGGCTCTTCCACCCAAAGGAGTGCTAGCGCTGGTGAAAATTTTCAACGCCATGCTAAGCCTGGGACATTTTCCAAGACAGTGGAAGCAAGCCCGGATCATCATGATCCCAAAGCCAAGCAAGCCTTTATCTCGCATCGACTCCTACCGCCCAATCAGCCTGTTATCCACTTTCGCGAAAGTGTTCGAGCGGATTCTACTCAGCCGACTGTTGGAGCTACCACAAGTCGAAGGCCATATTCCTCAACATCAGTTCGGCTTCAGAAAATCCCACGGCTGCCCAGAACAAGTCCATCGCCTGGTCAACCACATCACCCATGGACTCGAGCATAAACTGCACACTGTAGGCGTCTTTCTCGACGTAAAGCAAGCCTTTTACAAGGTGTGGCACGAGGGCCTTCTTTACAAAATCAAGGAACTTCTCCCTACGCCCTATTTCTCCATCCTGAGGTCCTTCATTGCCGATCGAACCTTCGTTGTAGCAGTAAGGGACTCACGATCCAGCTTGGCACACATTCACGCAAGAGTGCCCCAAGGAAGTGTACACGATGTACACGAGTGATATGCCAGTTCCGTCGCCCACCATAAACGCCCGTATGCTTCTGGCTACTTACGCCGTCGACACGGCCCTGCTTGCATCCCACACGTCTCAGCTGTCAGCCTCGGCTGCTGTTCAGGACTGGCTGAATGCAATGGAGCACTGGACCAAGCAATGGAACATTGCCATAAATTGCAGCAAGTCGGCTTGCGTCACTTTTTCCCTAAGACTCGTGATCGACATCGTACATACCTTCAATGGTGACGCTATTAATAACGCCACCTCTCAATGCTACTTAGGTGTACACCTAGAACACAGGCTCATATGGAACACCCACATCACGGCGATCAAAGCCAAATGTGTTCGCAAATTACAAAAGATCGAGTGGCTCCTGGGATCTAAAAGCCTCCAGCTTTCGACGAAAGTTTTGCTGCTCAAAGCAATCCTCTGGACGTATGCGATCGAGGTATGGGGCACCGCATCCAAGCACCAGCTTAACAGGCTGAGGGTAATGCAGGCACGTGCTGCTCAACGGGCATCCGGACTTCCCTGGTACGTGACAAACCAGGCCATCCAAAACGACCTACGCCTTGTCCCGGTGGGCGACCTCCTAAAGCAACACAGCCGACGGTACTCGGACAGGCTAACGAGTCAGGCAGGCTGGCCGACCCGCAAACTCTTAGGCGTTTAAAGAGATTTCACCCCAGCGATCTGTCTTCCCGTGTTGTTCAATAATATTGTAAACTAATGTAAATAACTGTAAATAATTGTATAAAGTCTAGGCCCATATCCCATATGTACCATATTCACCCCACCTTCTAAGCGCCCGGTTATGTTCAAATGGTTTTGAACGATTCCGGCGACTAAAATAAAATTTAAATTAAATTAGAGGTTGACCCTGGGGTCTTCCTCTCCACGCCGTTCGGTGGTCCCATGGCTAGCCCCGCTTTGGAAAAAGAAGCCTTAGCAACCTCCTCCGCACCGGCGCGTCCCGCCTCCAGATGTTGCCCCTCTGTGCGGGGCTTCTCCATCTCAGCAACTTCTTGGCTTTTGAGGGCCTTGGAGTTTGACGGGTCATTAACCCCATTTCCGTACTTTTTTAGGGAGCTCAGTTCTCCACTTAGGTTTTTATACCCTTGCATAGGGTATTATGATTTTGATCAAAAGTGTGCAACGCAGTGAAGGAGACATCTCCGACCCTATAAAGTATGTATATTCATGATCTGGATCACCTCCTGAGATGATATGAGCATGTCCGTCTGTCCATCTGTCCGTCTGTCTGTCCATCTGTCTGTCCGTCTGTCTGTCTCTACGCAAACTAGTCTCTCAGCAAAAAAGCTATCGACTTGAAACTTTGCACACACACTTCTTTCTTTTGCACGCAGTATATAAGTCGGAACGGCCGGGATCGGCCGACTATATCTGCCATAGCTGCCATATAACTCATTGATCGGAAATGGTATAACTTTGGTGGTTTTAAAGTTAGAGAGTTGAAATGTGACATGAGAGCTATTTTAAGCAAAATAATACGACATGCCAAATTTCGTAAGGAACGGCCAACTATATCCTATAGCTGCCATATAACTGAACGATCGGAAATGACCCAACTTTCGTGTTTTTGAAGATAGAAGTTTGGGACTTTTTTTAGATTTTGTATTGTAATAAATTGGATTATATATTCATATTCACCTAAGGAAAGACCAACAATATCCGATGTTTACGATATACATCCGGTTTTAACTGCAAGGGTATATCAACTTCGGCTCCGCCCGAAGTTAGCTTTCCTTTCTTGGATTTACCTAAATAAAATTACCTAATAAAATTTATGATTCATGTTTTGGTCCCACGAGTAGCCGGGTAGGTGTTTGTCCATCATAATATAGCCCGCTTGTCACGACAAGCCTGGTTAAAACTGGGAGGTCGGCCGGTCCCCCAGAGTTCGCATATTAGCGTCCGAGGCCCCCCTCGGACACGCATCCTTCGGCATATGCTGTTCAACCTTGGATTGGGGTGATTTAAAGAAGGGAGTGTTCTTCTCCCCGCCCAACTACCATTAGCCAGCATTCTCGGCAGAGACATGACTTTAGGTTAGGTTAGGTTAAGGCGGCGATGAGGGGCCGATTCTGACCCCCATCCACTTGAGCCGCACAGGCAAGGATCCTACAAAAGGACCTCTCCCTTCCCACTACTTATGTGCCCAAGGTTGCTCTATCCTTCCTGAAACGGCTCGCGGTCCCATCCAGATTTACGGATGAAGGCTACGAGTTTGTGTGGAGCGACCTCCGCGAGGTCTGTAAGGTCTGTAAGTATAGCTGCGCCCAAGAATTTGAGTCGGATGCGCCCCAGCGCAGGGCATTGACACAGGAGGTGTGCGACTGTCTCTTCCTCTTCTTCGACTCCACAGCTCCTGCAGTAGTCATAATGTGGCACCGCTAGTCTAGCCGCGTGTGCTCCTATTAACCAATGTCCCGTAATGGCCTTGATCGCCAGACTACAGTCCTGCCTATTCAGGTCGATAAGCATCGTTGACCTCTTCCTAGATCGGATTGGCCATATCATGCGGGAGCTCCTGCAGTTTTGAAGGTTTCTCCATTTCCGCAGTGATGCGCGGTCAAAGTGATCCCTGCATTTTAGCCTACACGTAGCTAAGGGGATACCTACTGGTTCCTTCTCCGGTAGGAGAGGATTGGTAGTACCTGCTCTTGCTAGTTCATCGGCGGCGCAATTACCCTCGTGGTCCCTATGCCCGGGCACCCATATGAGGTGTATGTCATGCTGCTCTGCCATCTCGTTAAGAGATCTGCGACAGTCATTCACTGTCCTGGAGTTGGATGAAAGACCGTCAAGGGCTTTGAGTGCCGCTTGACTGTCTGAAAAGATACAGATTGTGTCCTGATTACCAATAAGTGCTGGGGATCTGAGTGCTTCTCCGATAGCTATTACTTCTGCTTGGAAAACACTACAGTGGTCGGTGAGTCTGAAGGACTCATTTAAACACAGCTGTTCGCAATGGAAACCGCCTCCCACCTGGCCATTCAATTTTGAACCGTCTGTGTAGATATGGAGGGAACCGGCTGGTCCCGGGATTTGTGTGTCCCATTCCTCCCTTGTTGGAATGTAGACCTTGTATCTTAAGGTGGGATTATCGACAGGTACGCAGTAGTCTGTAGACCCCGTTGGAGTGCAGTGGTGCAGATCTAACTTGGTATGTCCGTAGTCAGTCCTTTTCCATGCGCCCGTCTCTCGTAGCCTGATTGCCGATAGCGTGGCCATCTTGACTCCCACTATCTCTACTGGTAATAGGTCGAGTATGAAGTCTAGTGCGTCCGTCGGTGTGGTACGTAGGCTGCCCGTGATACAGACCTCCACCATCCTTTGCGTTTTCCTGAGCTTCTCCCTGATTGTGGAGTTGGTGAGAGCAGGCCACCATACCACCACCCCGTAGAAGAGGATGGGTCTTATGACCGCTGTATAAAGCCATCTTACTATTTTTGGTGACATTCCCCATTTAAGGCCAATGGCTTTTCTGCAAGTATAGAGCGCGATTGTAGCTTTGTTGGCTCTATCCATAGTGTTTGATTTCCAGTCCAGTTTCCTGTCTAGCGTAATCCCTAGGTACTTGGCGCTATTGCTAAGAGATAGTGTTTCTCCTAATAGTTTTGGAAGCCTTAAGTTTGGTATTTTGTACTTCCTGGTGAAGAGGACGAGCTCTGTTTTGGATGGGTTCACACCTAGTCCATTTCTAGCTGCCCACGTTGAGAGGACCCTAAGTTTGTCCGTCATGCGGTCACATAGGGTCTGGGGAAATTTTTCTGAGAAGGCAATTGCGACATCATCCGCGTAAGCGATAACTTTGCAACCACCCCCTTCAAGGGATCGCAGTAGGCTATTAACCGCCACGTTCCACAGTAGGGATGAGAGAATGCCTCATTGCGGAGTGCCTCTTCTGACGTATCTATGAATAGATTCTCTTTCTAGTGACGCCTCAACAGTCCTGTTTACCAGGAACTGCTTTATAAGGCGTACGGATTGATTTTCTATTCCAAGTCCCGTCAGCGGATTGATTATCGAGCTTGGTAGGATGTTGCTGAACACACCTTCTATGTCTAGAAAAGCAATGAGTGCGTATTCCTTGTCACTAAGTGCCTTCTCGACAAAAGTAGTGATTTCGTGGAGTGCCGTTTCCGTGGATCGGCCCTTCCTATACGCATGCTGTGATCCCGAGATATCATCTGGGTTTATAGTAAGATTAATATGGAGGCTGATTAGTCTCTCCATTGTCTTGAGAAGGAAGGACGACAGGCTTATTGGTCTGAAGTCCTTGGGGGTGCAGTGAGATGGTTTTCCCGCCTTGGGTATAAATACTTTCGTCCGCAACCACATTGCGGGTACGATGCCTATTCTGAAAATTGCTGAGCGAGCTTTCTTGACCCTGGTCATCAGATTGGGCCCGGCATAAACTTGTTGAGCCGGGAAATGCCTGAGGATTTGAAAGGCTTGAAACTATTTATCGCCCAGCTGAGATACCTGTCACTCAATAGGTATTCAAGTTGGTTAGGGAGGGACGGGCTATCCCCCTGACTCTGCGTTTCCAGGGTTATTTCCTCTAGAAAGCATCCCGGGAAATGTGTCTCTGTGAGAGCCTCTAGGGTTTCTTTGCTGGACGATGTTCAGCTACCTTCTGAGTTGCGAGGATCTTCCGGAGTCGGGAGGCTTCTGATGTTTGCTGAATATTCGTGCAGAACTTGGTCCAGGCATTCCTTTTTGCCTTGCGAAGTTCCTTGTTATATTGCTTAAGGCCTTGCGGGCCTTGGTCTTAAAGGGTGCAAGTGTTTGCGACCACCATGGTGGATTCTTTGACTTGCTATTGCCCGATCTGCTTTTGGGACAAGCTTTATTGAATGCCCTGGCGCACGCTGCCGTAAGCGTGTCTACCATGGCATCCAGGGCTTCCCTAATGTCAACGTCCCTTGTTGGAGGTTTCCCCAAGGAACTTTCTAGTTTTTTTCCTGTATAACTCCCAGTTCGCTTTTCTCGGGTTGCGTTTCGTTAGTCGATTAAAGTTCTCAAAATTAACCACTAATTCTATGTATCGATGGTCCGAGAAAGAGTGTTTCTCTAGGACTCCCCATCTAACAATCCTGTCTGCTAGTGATTCAGAGTAAAGAGTGACGTCAAGTACTTCCTTTCTGTTCTTGACTATGAAGGTGGGTTTTGTACCCCTGTTACCCACCAGAAGATTGGAGCCTAGGATAAAATCGAAGATTGACTCACTCCTCTCGTTCGTGGTAGTGCTTCCCCACTGATAATGATGGGCGATAGCATCGGAACCTATGATCAGGTCGATCTTGTGCTTCTTGCTGTCTTCCACCAGCTATTTGAGTAGCGGGTGCGGGTGGAGGGCCTCCTGGTCGTGGCCCTTCTACGCCGAACATACCCTTAGAGGGCCATTTGGGCTCTCTATGGCTGCGGTTACGTGGTCTTCATTGCTTAAATTGGGTAGCAAAAAGAGGTTAAGGTTCTTTTTTGCGAGGATGCAGGCTCACCTTTTACCTGTTGTATCGGCTTTGCAGAGCCTACACTCTGACGCCCCCAACCCAAGAATCTTGTCTCCAAGGATCCAGGATGAGGGCCACATCAGCTCCACTCTCGGCGAGGAAGAGTAGGAGGGCAGCTGACGCCGCTTTACTGTGATTGAGGTTTATCTGCAAGATTGTCAGGAACATTCTTACAATTCTCCACCAGAGTAACTTCAGCCTCCGTCTCGGAGCTCAGCAGAGAGTCCTCCTCCATTCCGACTCCACTAAGTGCCCTTGCCAAGTCGCTCTCCTCTGAGGTGTACCTTTCCAGGATGTCCTCCTCCTCATCTGACATTCCTTCCGGGTGCCCCCCTTTGGTCGGCTCCTTTAATTCTGGCTCTTGCGGGTCTGCCTCCAGCCCGATACCTCGTGGTTTTCTCTACGCATCGGATTTATAAATACGGACCGTCACATACTCAAATCCATACTTTAACCGGTGATCCGACTTTTCCAGGGCTTTTCCTTGGCCCATCCTTGGAGCCCTTGTCCAGGACTCCAATTAGGGTTCTTCCCTTCGTCACTTCGGCGAACGAGCGGTTGGCCGCCTGCGGCTGGGCCTTCCTCTTCTTAGCCTGGGACTGCTAAACAGTGAACAGCGCAAAAGCTTAAGCATTCAATAAAGATCAATCGGAGCAGGCTGACGCTTTAATCAACAAGCAACTGGACTAAATCTTCTAAATAACACTACATGGCGATCCTGCCAGGAGTCTCTACACTCCTTCAGCCAACTCGGAAAATTTTTAAAGGAGTTATGGACTTTTTAGTTTGCATCCCTACTGAATTGATAGTATGGCCGAAGGTTTGTTATTGTTGTTTTGCCCAAGCACCAAAGTATCCAACTAAATTTGTTCCGGAATTTAAAGAATGTCTCTTATTTTTTGTATTAAATATAAGAACATCATAAAAGATGATGGGTAAAACTACTAATGTCTAAGTCAATAGTGATGCCAGTTTGGCCGTATGGTATCCAACTGTGGGGTACAGCGAGACCAAGCAATATGAAAGTCATTCAGCTGGCACAGAACAGAGCTCTCAGGACGCTGTCTGGGGCTCATCCTTACCATGACAATTTGACTATTCATGCTCAACTTGGCATCCCTACAGTCAGCGCTGAAATTAGAGATTCGCCGTTAAATACAAGGACAGACTAACACGACATCCCAACACATGTGCCACTAATTTGCTGGACAGCAGCACCACCATCAGAAGACTCAAGAGGAAGCATCCACTTTCTTTACTTAATTAAGATTTTAGATTCATAGCTTGTATTTATCAAACTCCTATTGTCAAGGTTCACTTAAAAAATTTAAATATTGTCCCTAACTGAGGACAGATTGTAAATAAAACTTTCAAATGTTACAAAAAAAAATAATTTAAGAACATCATATAAGAACATTAATATAAGAACATACTGTGCGTCAGCTGTCACATTAACATAGTTTACTAAAATAGTTTTATTATTAAAAATGACTTGTCACCGTCTCTCCACATTTTGGATGTTAGTTTGGAAAAATTTTCAGAAACAGAAATATAATAAGGCCATTTTTTTTATATCAGTTTTTTTACCTGTTTTGTCTTCGTCCATTATTTTATTGCTACACTATTCAAAAGAGCCAAGAATTCAAGAATCCTTAACAAAATCCGAAGGTAAAATACTCGACTTTAGCTGGAATACACTTATAGATAAGATCAACACTCGCCGTGAAAAAATTGAAAAGCAGCAGAGCAAGTAAGTACAATTTTAAAAACTTTTATTTTTTTTAAATAAAATCCAATAAAAAAAAAACGAAAGCTTACTTCAGCCGGAGCCGAAGCCGATATACCCTGAAGCCGATATACCCTTATACCCAGTTAAAATCGGACATATATCGCAAAAATATATATATATCGCGGAAATAGTTGGCCAATCATTATGAGAACATCATAAAATAACCATTTTCTTACAATACAAAATCTTAAAAAAAACGTCCCAATCTATCTATATTCAAAAATACTAAAGTTGCTATTTTTACTAAATACCAATACCATTTCCGATCATTCAGTTATATGGCAGCTATAAGATTTAGTCGGTCGATGTTATGAAATTTTGTAGGTTGGATCAACTGACTAAAAATAGAATCTGTACGAAGTTTCAACTTTCTATTCTAAAAAACACGAAAGTTGCGTCATTTCTGATCGTTCAGTTATATGACAGCTATAGGATATAGTCGTCCGATTTTTATGGACGGGAAGATTTCAATGGATAAGTGGCAGTAGGTGGAGGCCGCCATAGCCACGAAATGTTTCGTAAACCTGGCCAAGGAACCTGTCCCCGCGGTGTGTGGTTCCAGGAAATCGTCAGAAATATTATGTTTGGGCTGTTGCCGATAAGCTGTTGGTGGAGCTTACGAGAAGCTTTAAAGTGTACAGATCTTACTCCGATGCAAAAGCAGCTAAGATCGCAGAGAAACTGGCCTCCGAGATCGAGCCCTTAGATGCCTTGTTGCGCTGCATGGCAGCAAGTCAAACAGATGACGACGACATTTCCGACGACCCCGAGGCGGAAGTAACAATGCTGGAGGGTAATTTAGCAGATGTTCCTATGGATTCTGAAAATAAACGTTCACCATTGTAAGGCAGTTCCGGCTGCTTCTTGGCACTTAGGATTAAACTGACAATGCCTTGGTTCAGGAACTCTGGTTGGTAGGAGGAAAGGTCTGTGGAGTAGGGATCAAGAACGTTAAGCTGCCACTAGCAGGTTCCGAAGGAACATGGCCTACGAAAGGCTGGAAACCCCAGACGAGCCAGTGACAAAACTAGTGGAAAACAGTGAGAAGCGCCAGATTGCGACTTAAATTCTTACCATACTCAGTGGGTAAGCATAAGCACAAATTGCCGCGTTGAGTCTCTTCTTAACTTCATATTTAAATCAAACATGTTCCATTAAAATAAGGGAAATAACTCCACTTTTATTATTAAATAGATAATAATGATTCAATATATTTGACACTAATTTTTAAATATTTACTGGCTTAGGTCTCTTTGGAGAGTGCCGGATGAAAACTTATTCTCCGATCATATTTTCATTGATATATCTCTATCTCTAAAGCTCAAAGCCTGAAGTTTTTCGAAACGTCAAAGAGTATGCTCAAAGAAAAGATAAAAAAAAGTGAACCAAGCCCCACCAAATGCTGTTTGATACTCCCTTCCCTGGAAGCCTTCCAGAAACAAAGGTTTCAAATCAAAAACGAATCAAAAACGTATCTGTAGATCAATGGGGGGTAAAAATTTGAGTGTATGCGTAGCAGCAAAAAACATTCACTGAGCGAAAAACGTTTGTTATTTGATTTTTCGTTAAATTTTTTTTTTTTTTTTTTTTTTAGCGGTCTTTCAGAATTTGGAAATGGCTTGTGCATCAATAAGAGCATCAGCAAGCATTCCTGTATTCATCATAAAGCTTAGAGGCCCAGACGACCTACGGGCGCTCGAGAAACGATTTTTAATTTGTTAAGCTAGGAGGAGTTAGTAAGAAAGTTTAAAATTCTATATTTTAAATTTGAGGGACAGGAAAGAGTTGTTATAGAGTAAAGATCATTGTAGTTCGAACATAATACCCTAAAAGGGTCATGCAGTGCATATGTCGAACTTCAATGGCTAAGGAACAGAGGACTAAAGTTTCGAGTCCTTCTGTTAGGAATGTTACATTTTAAGCGTGTTAGTAAATGCTGGCTATCTACATTCCCGTTAACAAGGTTATGCAGAAAGACTACACCGAGCATTGTCCTACGATTTGTTAAGCTAGGTAAGTTTATAAGTAAGAGTCTAAGAGTTTGATCCATTGAGTATTAAATCATTAGCTAAACACCATTTTTGAAAGTTATCAAGGTCACACTGAAGACAAAGCTTTACATCATCTGCATACATAAGAACTAGAGAGTTCGTTAAAACAGGGGGCAAGTTGTTTATAAAAAGCGTGGCCAAGATGACTTCGTTGAGGGACGCCATATGAAGCACGGACCAGACGGGACTGTATGTTTTTAAATAAAACTCTTTGTGTCCTTCCATCTAGGTAGCTGGAGATCCACGTTAAGAGGTCTTTAGGAAAACCCAGCATATTCAGTTTACTCAACAAGAGTGAGTGATTAACTGAATCAAATGCTTTGCTGAAGTCTGTGTAAATTACATCGGTTTGATACCCCTTACAAAAGCCATCTATGACAAAGGATGTCAACTCCAATAAGTTTGTGGTGGTGGAGCGACGCTTAATAAAGCCATGCTGACAAGGAGTGATGATCGAAAAGCAAAGGTGTTGCAAATGAGGGGTAATTAATTTTTCAAATAACTTTGGAATTGCCGACAACTTAGAGATGCCTCTGTAGTTGGCAGCCTCGGACTTTTTCCCGTTTTTATGTAGGGGAATTATAAATGATTCCTTCCACTTAAGGGGAAAAATCGAGGTTTTCAAAGATAAGTTGAAAAGTCTTAGAAGAGGTTTGCACAGAGCCCTGGCGCAGTATTTTAGCACACAGCCTGGTACTCCGTCGGGGCCTGGCGAATAAATGGGTTTTACCCTTAAAAGACCACATATTAAGTTGTTCTCAGAAAAAGACGGACAGAAAATAAGATTTGCTGCTTGAATGTTATATGCGTACGGCTGATCAGTCAATTTAGGAGGAGAATAAGTTGTTTGAAAAAATTCTGCGAGTAGATCGGCAATGGCCTGATCCGAAGTCGCAGAGGAATTTTCAAACGTAAGCAGAGGTGAAAAAGATACGTGTTTACGCTTAGTGTTTACAAAATTATACAACTGCTTTGGATCCTGAGTAAATTGAATCCGGCAGCGGTTTTAAGAAGGTTTTATTGAAGCGGACGGATATTTCCAAGGCACACATGAGTCAAAAAATTTATTTAAAGTACAATAAATTTTTCTAAAGTGATCTTAACGTCACTTAACGTCAGTGCACGCCAGAATATCGGACCGGTCATATGTATCAATAAGGCTATTAAGTTTGTGAAAATCAGCTTTACGGAAACAGCGAATCTTATTTCCCACGCTTGGAGACATCTGATCGCTACCAGGAGTGGTTTCGATTGAGACCTCCAGCGTGTTATATGGTGATATGGATCCTCTGGGGTTGAAAGGGGAAAAGCTCTGGGGAGAGCGGTACCATCAGGATCAGATACAAAACATAGTTAAAACATAGTGAGTTATAACCCTGCAGTTCTGAGCACCAGTTCGTTGTTGGTAAGCACTTACCAGCATGCGTTTCTTAATTTCCGTTTTTGTATGAAATGTCCGCAAATAGGGTCAATCGCCACCGTCTCGCTTACCCACGAACTAGTGAAATAGTGCAACATATTAGGGTCATTAAAGAAACTACTTACATTAGACCCCATGGAACGACCGGTAAAGTAAGTGCTTACATGAGACCCCATGGAACGGCCGGTAAAATAAGTGCTTACATTGGACCCCATTGAAGGTAAAAGAAGTGCTTACATCGGACCCCATTGAAGGGTCGGTAAAAGAAGTGGTTACATCGGACCCCATTAAAGGGTCGGTAAAAGAAGTGCTTACATCGGACCCCATGGAGAGGTCGGTGAAGTAAGTACTTACATTGGACCCCATGGAGGGGCCTGCCATTTTAAATTAAAAAACATGTACAGTTGCATTTACAGTTTTTATTTAGATTAAATTTTTAATTTTAATTTTAATTATAACGGGGTATATTCTTTTATTACTTTTAAGCTGCTTGAGTTTTTGAAAAATCTTTTTTTTTGAAGCTGCAGGGCCTTTCTTAATTGATCTTCAGCTGGGCCAATACCGCCGACTGCAGTTATTGAATCTAGAAGCTAAAAGGATTAAACAAGTTTTAATAGATTGAAGTGAATAATGATTATTAAATAATTATCTTTTAAAATACTCACCGATCATAACGCCAAAGAAATTGTCTTCTTTTTTTAGGGCAGCTTTCTCCTGAACCCCATCCACATTATACGCCAAGACCATTTCATTGGCTAAAATATTTTTAAAGTTTTTTAATATTCTGCCATTTAATATTAAATTTTTAATTGCATCGATCTGTGAAAGAAATAGATATTTAACTAAAAGAAAATTGTTTATGTGCTTATATGTACATACATAGAGCTCACGGTTAGCGATGTTTATTTTCGAATTAACCTCAATCAGAGCTTCCACGGTCTGAATGGGAAATTGGCATGCCAACTTCTGCCTCTGTCCATGGTCCTTGGTCATCCCTTTAATGGAGGCTGTTTGCTCCGAAGAAGCTTCTACAAGGATCTCTATTTTTTTTTCCATGATTTTTTGTTCAGCTGAAAATAAATATATAAATATAATATAATATAAAAATGAATATCAAAATAAAAAAATCAGTAATCAATCAAACATACTCATACCGTTTAAGGTCCTTACTTCGTCCACCATTTTTTCGAGAGCCTCTGTTGTTTCGACTGCAAATAAAAAACAAATTCAAATTGGCCGAATTTAAAAAATAACTTAGACACTCACCTCGAAAGGAAAAAACTTGTTCGGTGAGATCCGAAATAATCTTCTCAAGGCGTTCAATAATCAATCAAACATACTCATACCTTTTAAGGTCCTTACTTCGTCCACCATTTTTTCGAGAGCATCTGTTGTTTCGACTGCAAATAAAAAACAAATTCAAATTGGCCGAATTTAAAAAATAACTTAGACACTCACCTCGAAAGGAAAAAACTTGTTCGGTGAGATCCGAAATAATCTACTCAAGGCGTTCAATAATCAATCAAACATACTCATACCTTTTAAGGTCCTTACTTCGTCCACAATTTTTTCGAGAGCCTCTTTTGTTTCGACTGCAAATAAAAAACAAATTCAAATTGGCCGAATTTAAAAAATTACTTAGACACTCATTTCGAGAGGAAAAAACTTGTTCGGTGAGATCCGAAATAATCTTCTCAAAGCGTTCAATAATCTCTCCACATTTGCACGATTTCTTATCTGAAAAACAACAGTTTTAATAAATAATTTGCTACACCTGTCTTAAATATTTTTTTAAACTTACCAGTGTTCACGAACTCCAATCGCTGAATTTTTCTGGCTGGGCTGTCCGACATCGTCTCGTTTTTTGATTCTTGGGGCTTTTATATAATATATTTGACATAATTTAGGGTTAAACAGATAAAAGTACGACAATATCCTCAATTATCAATATGGTGAAGTAACGGCATTATAATCATATCCTTTAAATATGGTATTGCGACTGCTTTACAAATCAACTGGTTTAATTCAAAAATTTCTTCAGAAGATAAGGGCTCCGCATCTACTACCTAAATACCCAAGTCAGAGGATCTTATAGGCTCTGTATAAAAATTCCGTACATTCGTGAATCGTCTACCTCTAAATTTATCTTCCATAATTGATTCTATTCTAATAGGAATGTCCCCTTCGATGTAACAATAATTGTTTGGTTCCTTTTGCATTAGTGTGCTGCCTTTAAATATTATTACATTTTTTCTTTTTTCGGTCTCTAATTTCTCTTGGATAGGTAAATTCGGTTCTTCGTCAATTCTTCGGTGAATTTGCTCTAAAGTGTTTGTTGGCTTTTAAAAAAAAATTTTTAAATGTTGCAAATAATTTTCAAAAGCATAAGCAGAGCCTTTAACTGGATCACGAACCTGTTCCACTGTTTCTTTAAAATGTAGTAAGCTATGTATGTTATATGAAACACTATTTTCTCCAAATATAATTGGAAAATTTGAAACAAATGGGTTCAACATTCGCTGAGAGGTTTCCAAATTAATTGTTCGCTGATATGGGCAGCAAAGCATCATATATGCACAATGCAATAACAAAAACACATAATATTGGTCGTCAGATAATTCATTTTTGAGTACAAATATTCCCGTATAAAGTAAAAATTGTCTAAATTCCGTTGCTTTCCAGTTGTATAGTTCACTTAAGGGTCTTGGCTTTCTTGCGAATTCTTTAGGCATCTTTTTGCGTATGTCAATTAATTTTTGAGAAATTTTACAGTTCTTGTCGTTCATCAATTTATTATAAGTCTTATTTGTTATCAATCGAACAAGAAATTTACGCATGACTCCTAAGTCAAATAAATGCATGCAGTCTAGTGGAATTTGGGAAACCATTGACCATTGAAAAATGACACCCCTTGAAACCGTGAATGTAAATTCAAGGGGTGTCATTTTTGTCAAATATTGTTTTAAGTGATGATCGGAATATTTCCTACTTTTGAAGTCCTCGTCAGTTATTAAGTCTTCACTCTTTGTTGTGTATGTTAAAACATTATTTATTTTTTTTCCGACTTGTATGCATTTTGAACATCCATGCGAAGATGTATGTCCGGGAGTCCCACTGATGTAAGCCCTAGCTGGTGCATCACAAACAATAGCCCTTAATTTTAATTTTATATTTCTTTCGTCAGTGTCAATTCCATTTTGAAGAAGATCTTTTAGCTCACAAGTAAAATGGCTTAAAAATTCGTCCAGATTATTGGGCTTAGATTTTCCCAAAAATATTCCAACAGGGAAAATAGGAGAATTTGTAATATTTTATTAAAATTGGCCATAGTTGAGAATTTGAACTTTTGAATAGAGGAATTCCATCAATGTTTATGTCAATAGTTATGTCGTCAGTAAAGTTAATTAAATTCAAAAGCTTAGCAATCTGAGTTTTAATGCCAATGTGCAAATAACGGCCACTACTCATTTGCATTATTTCAGCTTTTTCAGTGCGCCTACACTGTATTTGTAAAATGGTCCGACATCTAAACTATTTTTTTTTAGTATTAGAACTAAATCAATTGCACAGTCACGCGTTGGCCTATGTTTTAGAAACCATTTTTTAAGATCGTCATTTAAGTTATTGTTACCGTCGTTTCTTTTCGTCTTTAGTTCATTGTCAATATTGTGTTCATAAATTATTTCCCCAAAAAAAATTAGCTTCACTGTCATTATTTACATATTGTAAATTTTCTCTCATAATTTCCACTTCTTCTTTGGGCACATTTTCGTTCTCCACTGTGGAAGTTAATTTTCCTTTATATTTTTCTTTTTGCTGCTGCTTAAGCCTTCTTCTATATCGTTCACTATACATTATTGTAACTGCCGTATTTTTATTGTTTATTTAATATTTACACATTAGTACACATAGAAACAAATTACAAACATATTTTATATTACAAACACATATTATTTTTTAAGTCACTCACCTAATATTCGATTGATCCGCTTTGCACTTCTTAACTCAAATGCTTGCAAAAATTTGGTCAGCCAGCAAACACTGCTGCGTTTAAGCGAAAAAGTAGAACAAAACAAAACAAACTGTTCTTTCTGCACAATTGTTTTTGTAAGCATTGCACCGAAGACGCGTAAACAAACAGCGATGTAAAGCATAATCGAATTTTTGTCTTTAATCTTGTGTATGCTCCTTCCAAATAACAAAAACAAAAGCGAACAAAAACAAAAGCCAACAAAAGTAATTTTGTACTTATGCTTTAATGCGCATATATTTATTAACTGGGTGGTTCGACGTTCGATTACTATAGGGTTAATCTAGTAAGTACCCATGTAAAGATCGATGAGGTAAGCACTTACCCAGGGCTAATCGCAAACTCGAGTCGAATAGGTGGTTCGACCGTCGTTTACTATAGGGTCACTTTAGTAAGTACCCATGTAGTGATCGGCGAGGTAAGCACTTACCTAGGGTCAATCGCAAACTCGAGTCGACTAGGTGTTTCGACCGTCGTTTACCATAGGGTCACTTTAGTAAGTACCCATTTAGTGGTCGGCGAGGTAAGCACTTACCCATGGCCAATCGACACCTCCAGTTCTGCAGGGAAGTGACAAAGATGGTGAGTTATCGACGTTGGACCACTTTAATTCTGGGATATTAAAGTCGCCCACCGCTACGAGTTGGTCATGATCCGTCATAAGATTAAAGACGTATCGAATAGCGGACAAATGCTGCCAATATGTGGGCAGTTCAGACATAGGCGGTATATAGCTATGAACATGTAATGTATAAAGATTTCACGGACATAGTAATTTTAACGCAAATAAATTCTATGTCACCAAACTCTTGAAATTTCACCTCTTCAGAAGCAAGTAGAGTCTTCAGAGTAGAGTCTACCGAAATGAGGACCTCCCCTTCGCTGAGGTCGATCCTGTCTAAAAGTGGTGTATTTACTTGGAAAAACTTCGAAGCTAAAGATCTCCTGCTTTAACCAAGTTTCTGTAAAGGCTATAATATGGGATGCAAAGAAAGAACTATCAGAATGTAGCTTGGGGAGTTTTCTACGTAGCCCCCTAGTATTCTGATAGGTAAGTGTAAGTGACGATACTAGTTTTTTTGGTTAGTGGAGAAAAAAGAGGTGGAAGGTTGGTCGGTGGTTCCGATATGGGGAAGTTTCACTCCCACTGGTTTTAAATTTTTTAACTTTGCAGTACTAGGCTGATGTTCTTGGACGAAGTTGTTCTATGGCCAAAAGCAAGGTGAACAAATCGTCTTGAACATCAGCGCGGGCACACGAATCTTGAAAGAAGACGTGCGCCGTGTATAATTATATTTAAATTTAGTTATGTCCTCCACCTTTACATCGGCTTTTGTTTTTGCTTTGATATAAGCCGAGATATCAATCTCTGAAGTATCAGGGTCAAGCCGAGAAACAAATATATGTTTCGATGGAGGAATCACCTGTAAGGGTTTTGGTGTCGCAGGTACGAGAACTGCAGCATCAGTCGGTACCGGTGGTCCGGACTTTGGAATATCCTTTTGGGTGACCCTGACGGGGGTTTCATTTACTAGGACCTGTGGTATCACTTGAAGGGATACCACAGAGGACATTTGCTCAGACAATTGCTCATTTTTCTTGAGAAATTCGGACGAATTGTACTCAGTTCTAGCCCTTGGGGTGGCCAGAGATATAAGCGGCTGCATTAATGTCGGCTAAGCAGACTGAGGCGGATCAGAAACAGCGGATTTCTTACGCTTAGGGGTCTCATTTAGCATCTGAAGGCCACTTAACTGAGAGTCAAGCGCACAGAGCTGGTCATTGATTTTACGAAAACCAGTGATCTGCTCTTTAAATCCATTTTTCGTCTGTCTCAGGAACGACCGCATTTCGCCTTGCACAGCACGACAATTATCAGAACAATGTATGTATACCAGAACTACGGGAAATGGCATCCGAAACTGAGGCAGTGAACCTGGCACAGTGCGTGATTTTTCAGTGAAATGAAATGATGAAAACAAGTCAGTGCAATTTGACTAGCGCTCCGGAGTAAATGTGTGTAAAAGAAAGGAATAAGCGAAATGGAAGGGCACACTATTACTCCGGAACGCTAGCAAGATTGTACTGACTTGTTTTGGGAAAAGCGTTATAACTTCAACAATTTTCATAATTTCATAATGAAATTGGTCTCGTTTTATTCAACATTAACGAGACAATAATTAAATGTATCAAAAATTTTATCATTTCTTGGAAATTTTACCGAAAAAATGGCGTCAAAGTCTGAAAAACACGACAAAATTCAAAAATGTCAGTTTTTTTTTTAAAAATTTTATCTTTCTTGTTGAAATAAATTGAAGATCTATTTTTTTTCAAAAGCTACAACATTTAACTATTAAAAAACGTAAAAAATTTTAAAATCGGTTTAAAACTACGCGCTTAGGAATTTTTAGGAGCAAAAAAGTCCCGAAAACCCGTTTTTTCTAAATAAATCAAGATTTTGAGGGTGTTGGAAAAATTTCAAACAGGGTTTTCAAACAGGGTCTCTTCAAAAGTTCCTTCAATTTTTCTTTTTTTGTCGCACTGTGTTATTAATTCTCCTCCAAATATACCACAGCACTTGCGAAGCGATATGGTTTAGGTTAAGATTCTCAAAACTTTAGATTCTCAATAGATTCACAAGTAAGTAAACACCGATTTACCAATATTTATCATTAACGCAGTGCGCACAAAAAAAAAACACGACCGTGCGCCTAAAAGGAAGAGAGAGAAGTGATCATAAGTTGGATGGTAGAAATCAGTCTGCTTTTTCCTTTACCGTCCTCTTGGTGGCAGTATATTCGTAAAAAATATTTTCATATTTAAATTTTTATACCCTTGCAGAGGATATTATAATTTTGGTTAGAAGTGTGCAACGCAGTGACCGACCCTATAAAGTATAAATATTCTACATCAGGATCCCCTCCTGAGTTGATATGAACATGTCCGTCTGTCTGTCTGTTTCTACGCAAACTAGTCTCTCAGTTTTAAAGCTTACTTGAAACTTTGCCCTCACGCCCTTCTTTCCTATGCACGCAGTATAAAAGTCAGAACGGCCAGATTCGGCCGGCTATATACTATAGCTGCCATATAACTGATTGATCAGAAATGCTATTACTCCGTTGTTCATAGAGCTAAAAAGTTCGGATTAAGTACGAATGCTATAATGACGAAATAATACGACCCACGCAACTTTCGTGATTTTTAGAATAGAAAGTGGAAACTTCATACTGATTCTATTCAGTTGATCCGACCTACCAAATTTCAGAACGAAATGGTATTGGTGTTTAGTAAAATTAGCAACTTTTGTGTTTTTGAAGAAAGAAGATTGGGACTTTTTTTAAAGATATTATATTATAACAAATTGGATATATTATGATATTCTCATAATGATTGGCCACCTATATCCGATTTTTGCGATAAATATTCGGTTTTAACTGCAAGGGTATATCAACTTCGGCTCTACCCGAAGTTAAATTTTCTTTCTTGTTTTTATTGTCTTTTGGAAGTGGTATCCTCTTTTATCTTGGGTTCAACCGTGGGCCTCCCACCGAGAGAAGAAGTGGGCCTCCCACAAGAAAGTTGTCGGTTGTAAGAGCCAACAGATCAGCAAAGTCTTCGGATTTTGGCGCGAGTGGCCGCGAATTCAGGCACGCCTCGATCCTCGCCAGAAGAGTAGCCAGCTCCTCAAAGGTGTATTTTTTCGTGGCGATGGACTTGTAGAACAAGATCTTGAAGCTCTTGACGCCTGCCTCCCACAGGCCCCACATGTGGGGAGCTCCCGGAGGAATGAAATGCCAGAGAAGCTGCTGGTGACTATAGGCACCGGTCACAGCCCCCTTTAGGCTCAGGAGAAAATCGCGGGATAGTAGGACAGCTACCCCCACAAAGGTCCTCCCGTTGTCGGACTGCACTTGACGGGGCATCCTCTCCGGGACGAACCGTGCGAAAGCCGCCAGAAATTTCTCGGTCGTAAGGTCCGACGTAGGTTCTAAATGGGTGGCCTTAGTGGAAATGCACACAAAAACCAACACATAGCCCTTTGTGAAGAGACAGGCCCTCCCCGTATAATTTTTTATCTCGAAAGGACCGGCATAATCCACACCGGTGTACGTGAATGGGCGCGAGAAGGACGTCCGTTCCTTAGGTAACTCTCCCATGATTTGCGTCTGCAACTTCTTCTTGTGGATGACACATACCTTTCAAGAATAGACGACGGACTTGACCAAATTCCTCACCCTTGGAATCCAGAATTTGGCCCGGATCAGACGGATCATCAGCTGATTGCCACCGTGCAGCGAATGCGCTGCGTAAATTGAACAAGGAGTCGAGACAGATGGCAGTCGTACGGAAGGATTATAGGGTGGTGCCGTTCGTCATATTGGAGAAGTTCAGAGTACGTGACCCGCCCCTAGGCTCTCATAAGGCCTTGGGAATCCACGAAGGGGTTCAGATTTTGAATCGGACTGGATGCTGATACTGGACGCTTTTCGCTTAAGGATGTAGTCTCATGTGCCGGCCTACCTTTTAGAGGTTATTTCAAAAAAATTTTTTTGTAATAAAAAATAATGCGATCGTTTCAATTTTCAAATATGTTTTTATAAGCATCATAAACTATTTGAAAATATTTTGTTTAATTTAATCTTGTGTAGTTTAATACACTTTATAGCATGCCAAAGTATGCATATAAAAAAAAAAAGATAGGTCCCTGGCGCAGGTGATTTCGACTGCTAGAGTCCGAAACAAAAAATTAGAATAGATTATTGTTTTGTAAGCTAATGGCTCTGTCCCGTACTAGAATGAAATATTTTCATCAATAAACAACAAAATGGCGAACACACAAAAAAAAAAATTTTAAAAAATTAAAAAAATTTATCTTAAATTAATGATAAAAAATAAACTAATCATTAAAAATAAATGATTCTAGTACGGGACAGAGGTGTTACTTTTTAGAACAACATATCCAAATTTCAGCTAGATCGGTACCATAGAATTTTGTGAATCACCTGCGCCGCACACAAAAATGTCGTTTCGAGAAAAACGCGTTTAAAGTTTAGACGCTACCGAGAAACTCATACTTTTCGGTGTAGGCGCGCTCTCGATTATGGGCTGTATCTCTGTCATTATTTGATATTTTTATTTGAAACTTTAACAGTACATTCATAATAAACAATACTATCAAAATATAAAAAAAAAAAAAAATTGATTTTTTCAACCTCACACATGAGACTACATCCTTAAGCAGCATATCTCAGAGACGAAGTGTCTGCGCTGAGTGACGGAAACATTTAGCCTACGTAACCTCATTATATGTCAGGTGCTCTTCGAACGGGGATCAAATCTTCCACGCGCGCTGGATGAAGCGATAAACATAGGCAAGGACTCGTAATGCCTTGTCGAGCGTAGAAAAACGTTCAAGAAGATCTTTGGGGGACGCCTTCGCGACATTGACCTTGACGACTCGCTTCTCGAGGTTAGTCACGGGGGCATCATTGCCTTGAGTGGGCCAATCGTTGCGAGGCCTTTGCAGCCAGTCAGGACCGTGCCACCACAACTGGTTACCCGCAAGATCTTGGAGAGCTACGCCCCGGCTAGCGAGATCCGCAGGGTTCTGCTCGGAGTGGACATGTGCCCATTTCTGCTCGTCGGTGATTTTGGTCACCCGGTTGTTCACGAACGTTTTCCACCTGCACGCTGGCTTCTGCAGCCACGCGAGGACAATAGTCGAGTCCGTCCAACAGTATAGGGTAGACGCAACTCTGGCATCTTTGGCAGAACGGCGGTGGCCATCTCAGACAAAAACAAGGCACCGCACAGCTCTAGCCGAGGGAGCGACACCGTTTTAACTGGGGCCACTCGAGTCTTTGCAGTCAGCAATGTCACCATTACCGTAGACCCAACCTCGACACGAACATAAATTGCTGCGCCGTACGCCTTCTGTGAAGCGTCACAGAACCCGTGGTGTTCGACCTCTAGGTGTGGAACACGAATCTAATCGAGCACCGAGTATGGTAATTCTTTTGGGGAGGAGTGTTGGTGGTCGTACAATGCGGACGCACCGCGGTGGAGCTTCTTGTAAATTTAGTTTACCCGGTCGTGCTGCAAGCTTAAAGTGTAAACAAGACGTCAGGTGGCTATTGCGAGGCGCAAACCATGCTCACCTGCTGAAGGTGGAAAGTTCCTAGAACGCTGGTGGCATCTGCTCCGATCCTGACTCCTAGGACAGGGGCGCAAGGGGTAAGCAGTGCCTCTCTTGGTTTTCTCCGCTACTCTCTTTCCTGTGGCTTCCTCTTTTTCTTTTCTTTTATTTTTCTGCGGGAAAACCCGCGGCAAACACTCTGTGCTATTTGCGTGCCACAACCAACCAAGTAGAGGTTGTGGATCTCTATAGCAGCTGATCTCCAGTGCTGGGCAAGGAATGTCCGCCACGGACCTCCCCCCCCCGGTAGAGGGCGCCAGCTAGCGTAAGCCGACGACGGCAGTGGGGGCCTATACTAGCTCTTTTCTCCCCTAGAGCTAGGAGGAGCATACGCCAAGGCGCGGCGCACGCATCATCAGCGCAGGACGCAAGGCGAGGGTGGTGACAACGGTGTTAAAGAGCAGACTAAATGCCAACCCCACCGCCGTGGCGGTACACACGTGAAATGGGGCACTGGCGACCGAGCAGGGGTGGTATAACCCCCATCGTAGCTTCGATGGATGTCCCTCCTCTTCTTCGTCCTTCTCCCCCATCCAAATAAACCCACGCTGCGTCTGACCCGCAATGGACGGCGGCGTGGTCTGCGTCTGCGCCACATTGGCTGACAGCTATGATACCTGGCAGGAGGTATAAACTGCAAAAAACCTGGCAGCAGGTATAAAATGCGACTTAAAATAAAATGGAATGGAACCGGGAACCCCCGTGGTCAGGGCAAGGATTCTGGAGGCCCTACCTTACTTCCAAAAAAAACTGCTCCACCGGCGGCACACTTGGCCTGTGACCCAGCATCAGCGACAAGTGAGACCCTAGAGGAGCTCCAGGCGTTCGGGCGGGGGAACAAAATAAAGAAAACTCCCCCCAAGAAGACGGCAAGCGATCATACCCCGAAGAGGCATCGGGGCGAGCAGTCTCCGCCAGGAAATTCCCAACCGGGGAAAAAGTCAAAAATGCCACAAACCCCCATTGATGAGATGGGTGCGATCCTGGAGGACCTTTTGGCTAAGGTGAACGACCAAAAGGTCAGAAACATAAACCAGGCCATGAAGAACTCTTTCGCGAGGGTAAAGGAGTTGCAGGAGCTGCTGAGGGATCAGACCCTCACTGCACCGAGTCAGGAATGAAGGTCTAGGTGCGGATGTAGCGGGGAAGCACCGGGCTGCAGCAGTTCAAGGGTCGAGGAAGCGACCCAGACCACACCGGAGCGAACCTTGTACAGTCAAGTTGCTAGAACGAAGCGCCCATGGGAGATGCCACTATCTAATAGGGCAAATCATAATGGTAAAAAGGATGCCAAGCTAAGCCAGCCCAAGAAGAGCCGCCCCGACGTGCTCATAATAACGGGGAACGCAGGATCCACATACGGCGATGTCCTCAAACTGGTCACCCGACGGCAAGATGGCAAACTTAACGACGTCAGCCAAAACGTTAAAAAGATACGGCGCACGGCAAAAGGCGATCTCCTGCTGGAACTGGCAGCGAAGGATGCAAACGCCCTCAAGATGCGGCAGACGCTTTCCCAGGTGCTGGGCGAGGCAGCGAGCGTTCAAGCGGTCACAGGTGAGACCACCATGGAGATCCGCGACCTGGATGACCTAACCACGAAGGACGAGATAGTGGCAGCTATCAAAGCTTTTACGAACGGTCATGAGGAGGCCATCAGGGTGAAGTCCCTCCGCCCAGGCTACTTTGGCACCCAGGTCGCCTTTTTGGGAGTGGAGTCGAGCCTGGCATCGAAGATCCTGTCCAAAGGCAGGATCAGGATCGGATGGACCATGTGCAGGGTCAGGGAGCGCACGGCTCAGCGCCGCTGCTTCAGATGCCTTAGTTTCTGGCACATCGCCGCTTTCTGCAAAGAGCGTACAGATAGAAGCGACTGGTGTTTCAGATGCGGAAAGCCAGGCCACAAAGTGGCTTCCTGCAGAAACGCGGCTGAGTGTTTTCTCTGTGCAGCTGCAACCAAGGCAGAGCGTGACAGGCGAAAGAAAGAAAGGCGAGACGCAAAATTACATCCTGGACTCCTTCAAGTCAGCAGCTACCTGGGCGCCAGGCAGAGAACCCGAAAGCTTACAAACCGGAGAAGGGTTCATTCGGGCCAAAGTGGGCGCGTTCTGGCTTTACAGCTGCTACCTCCCCTCGCGCCTTACACTGCAACAGTTCACCCACACCCTAGAAAAGGGGCACAGATTCTAGGTGGTAATCGCAGGCGATTTCAACGCCTGGACGGAGGAATGGGGCTCATCGCGTACCAACGCCAGGGGTCGCACCCTCCAGGAGACCTTTGCGACTCTTGACGTAGCCCTGGTGAACACCGGCTCCCAAAACACGTTCGGCAAGGCGGGGTATGGATCAATCGTGGACCTTACCTTCTGCAGCAGCGGCCTGTTTCGGAGGACAAGGTGGTCCCTCAGCGGTGACTATACTGCGAGCGACCACAAATATATAGTCTGTGATATCAAGGACAGAGCGCAAGCATCCACAACAGCTAAACTACCTAGGTTCAATCCGGCTACGTTGCAACCGCAATAATTCGCGCAGGAACTGAGGATTCCAGATCCTTCGGGCGACGCTGAGCGCGACGTCCAAAACACCATGTCTGCGGTTCTTCAGGCCTGCCGAGTCAGCATTAGGTGTAGCCGTGGGCATTCAAGGCACCATGAACCGGTGCCCTGGTGGTCCCCGGAGATAGCCCATGCGCGCAGAGAGTGTCTCCGTTCCAGAAGGCTGCATCAAAGAGCCAGAGGAAAGCCGAACTTTGAGCAAAAAAGAGAGGACTTTGCGGCAAAGAGGAGGATCCTGAAGATCTTGATAAGGGAGACGAAAACGAGGCGCTTCCTTGAGATGTGCGATGCCGCAGAGCAAGATCCGTGGAGATCGGCCTACCGGACCGTAGTCAAGAAAGCGAAGCAGGCAAAGCCGATCGCTCCAAAAGAAGCCGCCACAATGAGAGCCATTTTAGAGCCCCTTTTCCCGACGCAGATACACCCTTTGCCGAGTGAAGCAAGTGAATCTGCAGGCTCTACTCCGGTTCAGGAAATAGGCCCCTATAAAATAGTCGAAATCGTTAAAGCTATACAAGTCGGAAAAGCTCCCGGTCCAGATGGAATCCCAGACAGCGCGATTAAACTGGCGATGACTGCGAGCATTGACCGGTTTGCCAGCGTCTTCAACGCATGTTTAAGTGAGGGTGTATTCCCTAAAAGGTGGAAAATACAAAGCCTGGTCTTGCTCCCAAAGCCAGGCAAGCCGCCGGAGACCCTGTCGTCCTTAAGGCCGATTTGCCTCATCGACCACGCCGGCAAAGCTCTAGAGCGCTGCATATGACGGAGGCTCCAGGAGGCAGTAATCCGCGCGGGAGATCTCTCCCCATTACAATACGGGTTCAGGGAACATCGCTCCACGGTCGACGCAATTTCCCTGGTCAGGAGGATAGCAGCCAAGGCAATCGAGGGGACCAGATGGGCGGGCGGAAGCAAGGAGTACTGCCTGATCACCACCCTGGACATCAAAAACGCCTTAAATACTGCCAGTTGGGATGCCATAGTGGAGGCGCTGGGCAACCTCCGTGAGCCGACTGGCATAGTGGAGGCCAAAAGGTAGGTCGTACGGTCATAAGGGTCCTCAGCGACCGTACTTTTAGGTACGAGACGACCTCAGGCATCAGAGAACACGTGGCCACCTGCGGCGTCTCTCAAGGCTCAGTCTTAGGCCCAGCCCTTTGGAACGTGATGTACGACGGGGTCCTCAGACTAGAGCTCCCGGAACGGACAAACCTTGTCGGATTCGCGGATGACATCGCGGTAGTGGTCGTCGCCAAGACCATCCAGGAAGTTAAGGAGCACTGCAATGCTGCTATTGTGAGGGTCATCGGCTGGCTCGAACAGGCAGGGCTAAGCCTTGCCCACCACAAGACGGAGGCTGTCCAGATTTCAAGCAGGAAGCGGGTGGAGACGGCCACAATCAATATAGGCGGACATGTGGTCTGACAAAAGGACTGACCACATACTGAGCACATACAGGCTTTGCGCCTTAAGGGTGTGCTCGGGCTTCCGCACGATATTGGAGGACGCAGCTCTCGTCATCGCAGGCATGGTACCAATCGACCTGCTCGCGGCGGAGCGGCAAGAGCTACACCAGGCCCTAGAAGCGCTAACCAGGCAAGCTCCGGCAGCGACACGCCGCTGGCAAAAAGAGAGCTCGAGAGCTACGAGCATACAGAAGTGGCAACAATGATGAGACGAGTCAGTCAAGGGGCGCTAGACCCACCAACTAGTCCCCGACCTTAAGAAATGGCTTCATAGAAGTCACGGGAAAGTGAACTTCTGGCTCACGCAGGTTATCAGCGGCCACGGATGCTTCAGGAGTTACCTTTACAAATTTGGACACGATGACGACCCAAGGTGCCCTGAATGCGGGGTGGACGAGACGGCGGAACATGTGGTCCTGGACTGCCCACGCTTCTCAGTCCCCAGGCGGAGACTCCTAGGTGAAATATCGACGGAAGAGGAAGCAGATATGCTTAAACTGTTTTACCGAGGGCACCAGCAGCGAGACTGCACGAGCGCCCGTACCTGCTTCACATGCCACAGCCGACACCACACTCTCCTGCACCGCGGCAATCCATTCGCCACCGCTCCAAGTCCGCCTACACCAGCAAGGGCTCGACAGAAGCACAAACGGCTCAGAGGATCAGTCGGATGTGCAGGTGTGTTTCGCTTCCGGGTCAGGAGCCGTCCTACTGGGCACGGACCTTATCAACGTGTGTAATTTGGTGACGACGAAGAGTCGAAGCATCCGCAGGCAAGCCAAATTATCCGGCATTTGATGTACGTTGATGACGTTCTCGCGGGGCAGACTCCCAAACCGAAGCCGAAGCTGCGATTCGGGAGCTGAAGGGGGCCCTAGAGTCGTCAGGGTTCCCACTTAGGAAATGGACGTCGAATAGCAAGGCGATCCTGGCCGACATTCCGAGCGACCACCTCCTTCGCGCTGATTTCCTCGACATCAATGCAGAGAGCACAGTCAAGACACTCGGCGTGCGGTGGAAAGCGATGACTGATGAGCTCTTTTTTGTTCCGCCACAATTGACATCCGGCTCGAAGGACCAAAATGTTGTAGGGGGGCGTTGCTGCCGCATGAGGTTATTCGCATTCAGCTTTATTCGCTGCTTACATGAGACTAAAAAACTTAACTTAGCGCGGATGCGCTCTTAAGCTCAGCTGAACGGCACAACGGCCCCTCACCTAAGCACTAAGCAAGTAAGAAGCTTTATTGATAGGTTTATAACCAAAAATGGAGATGATCTTGAACTACAAGAAGTAATACAGTATCAACGCCAAAAGCATATTGCTTCTTGCCTAAGAGATTTACGCTGACAGGAATTCTGCCGATTTAATATGCCATATTGTCCTATACCCGAAGTGCTTCATTTGCATCCAATGGAAGAAAACTAAGTCAATATTGAAGATCATACAGCTTAGTTTAAAAAAATTAGGCATACGCCTGTTATGATGCACACTACATATACAAATTAACAGAGTCGTATCACAGTTGCTCCGTGAACCCATGGCAGAAACAAGCCATGGGAAATATTTCTATTAAAAGAAAATTACATCTAGGGAGTTATTAGCGCTACAGAAATGTTGGCATATATTTTGAATCTGCATATGTCGGTGGCAATTGAAGGTACTAATTTCAAAAACGCTTGCCATCCAGACAAACGAGCTAGATTAGCACTCGAACAACTCTGTGGATATTAATTAGCGTAGTATTCTTGTCCATGGATGGAAATGATGTGGAGATAGATGACAAAGATGAAGTTGGTAAACAAAGCTACCCACTGATGGATGTGTCTGGTTGCGCTAAGAAACGAAGGCATCCCCTGATTTTAAGGTGGGTTCACTTTAGCATTAACTCTCTACCTTCCGATTATTTTTAAGAGAATTTAATTCTCATCTATCCTTGGCGAAATGAAGAAGCCAAACTTCTTTCCAACGACATTGAAAACACATGAAACAATGAAGTTAGCACCACCAGCGAACCAGTACATGCCAGAGATCCTCTGTGCTGAATTCGATTCTCCAATAAAAATGAGAAAGATTGAATTCTCAAAAATTTCGGTTTTGAACCATTTCATTAATTGTCACAACCAGAGCACGTCACTGGATCGGATCGAGCCTTTTCAGAGCTGACAAGAGCTGCCGCTTCTTTCTCGCTTATAACCCTATTATCCAACAAAAAAGAAAGGATAACCAAAAGTTAATTACACTTACTTTCAGCAGCGGAAAGAGCTACGAAAAACGTTGGCAGCCCAAATTTTTAAATCATTGCTATAACTTTTTATTTCTCAGCCTCCCAATAAGCTGGTGCAGTCCATAAGCCTTTCAGAATGTGGAAGCCATCATCATATTGCAAAAGTCAGTCAGCAAGTTATTTATCCCGCGAATTAACAACGATATTCGCTCCTGATTCTTTGCGTAATGTTATTCGAATGGAAGTTTGTATGCGCTGCATTTCATTAAATTGCTATATGTATAAGTTTTAAAGCATTGCAGCGCAACTACGGTTGTAAAAATAGATTTGGTATGTGGCTCCTTCGAGCCAGATATTTCATCTAGCTCTTCAGCATTTTGGAAAAGGTGTTGTTGGTAAAAAAAGTTGCTCTACTGCTTCACGATCAGATTACTATTTCCTTTTTGTTCTATTAGCCATTATCCGTTTAGTGAAATGTTGTGCTTTCTGTATTCACTAAGTTCCGTACAGATATAAAGACACGAGCGGGTCGAATAGTTTCAGTCATGAAATTGTTAGCGTACTATAGTCTATTTTTGAAACGGACTTGGACGACATGGGTAGAGTCGAATGAGCGCAGTCACAATGTCGGGAACTGAAATTGTAACATTAACTACTGCCCATCTGATTCCGCATTGCTTTTCATAGCCGAAGAAAATAATCCTCATAAAAGGGACCTAAGAACTCAGGGATTTCTGGGAAGTCCAATGTTTTAGAAAGAAAGAGTGATGGGACTTTGCAAAGAGAGATGGCACGACGACAAGTGTGGCAAAAGTTATATTTGCCGGAAGGAATGGGAAAATTTCTTGACAAATTGGGAGCCGTTGGGCCTTCCATTATACTCCTAGGATACAGATCCCTCGCTGATACTCGAATCCTATATTGCTGTTGTTCTCGTTGCTTTTACAGTTCATCCTCCTAAAATTTAGCACTTGAGTCCATGTTTCATTGCGATTGCCTTTGGGAGCCATTCAGTTGACTTTGGGGATCCATCCTAAAGTATAAAAATCAATCCTCTGCCATATGCCGAATTTTTTCTTTCCGAATTTCCCGCGTGACACGATAAATCGTGTTTCTTGGCGCTGTGATGTGTTTATCCGTTGCTCATGTGATCTTTTCCCGTTCTCGCTGCCCTATTTCCTTTATCGCTGTCAGTGCTTTCCAGTGTTCCTTTCCTGTTTCCTTGATGCTCCTGTGGGTCCTCGCAAAGAGCAGCTCGCAGCTTCGCCACTTCTATTGTTTTCGCTTCTCAGAGTTCTCTGCCGAGTCGAATGCGCTTGTGCATTCCGAATCCGTTCGAACCATTACGTTTCTATTCAGCTGCGCGCGTGCAGTAGAATCCTGAGAACGACTTTTCTCCCGAAAGTGAGAGTAATTGAAGCGAATTTAGTGTTATGAATAATTTTAGTCCTAATTTGTAGTGTTTTTTTTTCTTAATTGACCAATCAAAAAAGGTATTACCCGATGTTATACAGTTATAAAGCCGCTCCGTAAATTGCACTCATACCTGTTACCGGTTTTGCAATACAGGCAATTCCTTGCCAATTTTTGCTTCTTCCACGAGTTCATTGAACATTGAACCAATTAAAGGAGTTTGGTAATTTTTCAATTCCGGTAAATAAAAAGTCAAAATGTATTTAGTTTTAAACGTTATAAAAATCTTTATTTGGCTGCATATAGTATTGGGATTATACAAAGAAAAACCAATATAGGGTGCGAGCGCAATAAGAAAACGAATGAGAGTGCGCTAAGCTTAGATTATAGGCTGAGCGGATGCTCGCTAGCTTGAGATGCCGAATTAGTTGAAGCCGAGCGGCCGAAAAGGAGTCGGCTTGCTACCGAACAATTAATAATGCGAACATTATTAATTAAATATTTAAACCTAACGGTTGTTGGCTGCGTGACCCGAAATTCTCACCCCAGGTCGGGCTTCTACTCAAACTTTATCCTTGAAGGACAACAGGAACAGCTTAGACAATGAGCGCTTGGTAACTCCAGATGAAGTATTAATCACCGCAACTCGAAAGACTCCATCTTGACCGGGGACTAACTCCATTATTCTCGCAATCTGTCATTTCATCGGAGGTAGGGTATCGTCCTTGACTAGTACCACAACGTTCAGGGCCAAGGCAAGACTGAAGGTTTAGGTACTCCTCCTCCCATCGGGACCAGAAAGACTGCTGCAGGAAAGACACGCGCTGCCAGCTGTCCAATCGGTTGGACTTCAGCTTTGTGACATCAGGGCCGATAAAGCTGACTGACAGACAACCAGTAAAAAAATGTGCTGCATCGAGGTCTGCAGGATTCTCTGAAAGAGACAATAAAGGTCGTGATATTATGACAGCCCCAATATGGCACAGCAGCGTTCGCATCTGCTCGAATTCAAGATATGAAGATCCAACAGCCCGGTAAAAATGGTGCTTGTTGGTTTTAACAGCCGCTTCCAACTGTCTACCGAAATGCGGAGATTGAAGAGGAATAAAATGCCATTCGATTGACTCCATAGAGCAAAAATCCAGCAGCGATGAGTTGATGCTCATCGCTTAAAAATAACACAGCCACACAAAAAAAAATATTTTTTCGGGTCTGGAGGTCAGACTATGTTTACTATATATTTTCGGGGTCGCTGAATCTGAATCCGAGGTCCAAAAAACCCCAGCACGTCAGGGTTTTGACATAACCTCAAAAAACCTGATACAAAATTATATTCGAGTCCGTGAGTCAGACCATATTTATTATATGTTTTCAGGGTCACTGAATCCGAATCCGAGGTCTAAAAAACTCCAGAATGTCAGGATTACGACACAACCTCAAAAACTTGATAAAATTTTTATTTTCCGACCGACCCCAAAAACATATGGTAAGCATGATCTGAGCCGGGAACTCGGAAAATAAAAATGTGTAAAAATGTCGAAAAAAAAAAATAAAAAATAAAAATGCTGGGGTTTTTTTGACCTCGGATTCAGCGACCCCGAAAACATATAGTAAACATGGTCTGACCTCCAGACCCGAAAAAAAAATTTTTTTTGTGTGGCTGTGTAATCAGAGCAGATCCTTCAGCTCGTTTTCGGCTCCAACAAATTTGGTTGCGTTGTCAAAATAATTATGTTGAAGACTTTGGCGAGTCCATATAAACCGCTTCAAGGCCTGCAGAAAAGAAGTTGAATACAGATCCCTTACAAACTCCAAGCACGCTGACGTAAAATTTTATTGGATCCTTATTACGCACTTTCGGCTTATAATAAAAAGGCCCATAAAAATTCACATCGGTGACTTCAAAGTCCTGGCAACTCTTTGCTCCGGGAGATCAGCCATAATGTGTTCCAGCAACCGAGGCTTAGTCCGGAAGCATCGGATGCATTTGTGTAGTGCCTTCGTCACCGTTGTTCTCCCCCCAATTGGCCAATATTGGGACCTAATGAATGCCATCAGCGCTCTCGAGGTCCCTTATGTAAATTCCGCTCATGGAAATCAACAATTATAGCCATCGTAACGAGATGGCTTCTGGAAACTATAGTTGGATAAAATCCAAGGACGAATTTCTCCCAAGAAGGGAGAGGATGATGCAAGTGCTCTGGGTACCGCTAACTCCTTTCCATTTTAAAGAACCTTCATGTTCTCTCAAAAATTCACACGCTGCGCAAGTTGCAATAAAAGATGTGTTCCAGACTTGATATCGCTTGCCGTGACACCTTTGTGTTCAATTCGTTAAGAAAACTTGTATACGAAAGCGAATACTCTCTGCAGTGCTGGAAACGAATTAGCGTACTTAGAAACCGCTGTTATATCCACCTACGAAGACTGAATGAACAGGACCCTTTCCATAACTCCAGGGGCGATGGGACCGCGGTTGCCCACTTCTCTTGGGCTTCAAGGAGAAATGGAGGACCGTGAGATCACAGCTTATTCTGAATCCATTCATTAAAAAGAGCACCACGCGACAGGATATCTGCCGGGTTCAATAAGGTGTGAATATACCACCACTCCATTTCCATGGTTAGCTTCTGAATGGTCGAAACTCGATTGGCGACGAAAATATTAAACCGAGAGGGTTCTTCTCGAATCTAAGACAAAGCCACAGCAGAATCGCACCAGCAAAAATACATTCCAACGTAGACCTTCAACTGTGATAATGCCGATATAAGTCGAGTCAACAACTCGGCTCCTGATAACTCGCCCTTGGACACGACATAAACGCAAGCTCCATAGCGTCAAAGCCGGCGTCACAGAATTCATGGACTTCCTTAGTAGTTTTTTAATAATCATGTCCACCGCAAAGGTAATTTCCCAAAAAAAAGATTCTGAGATAATCGCGTTTAAAGTTTCAAGTTTGTTCAAGTTTTATATGCAGATAGTGCGCTATAAATAGCTACAGCTTCGGTTTTAATGCTCCGATCGTTATGAATTTTTGTGAGAGTATTCCCAATAAAATATACTTAAAGAATATGCAATAAAAAAAAAAAAAATCTATTTTTTCATATATCAAAACTGTATATTACCCCTTAATTAATCTTTCAAAAATTTTTGAAAAACCACATATCAAACTTATCGGACGGTAATTGTTTGGACAATCCGGGGGCTTCCCTGGCTTAGGAATTGAAATAATTCTTGCAATTTTTCAATTTTTGGGGAAATTACCAATTTGAAGACATTTATTCATGATTAGAGCAAGAAAGTCTATCGAATTTGTTGAGGTATTATAAACTGAGACACTGTCATATTTATATTTTTTATCCACTGTGGAATTTCAAAACTGTGGGCCTAACAGGCGCTTCGGGTACACACTGATTTATTGCATTATGTATGTCAGCTTGAAGAAAATTAACCATTACATCTATTACTTCTTGCTCCGCTTCAAAATCCGAAAGAGCTTCGAGATTGGCTAAGGTTGCAACATTGAGGATATGCTTAAATTTTTTCCAGTTTGCTTTGGAGTATTGCAAGTGTGTAACATTTTTGCAATGAACTCCTTTAGTAAACTTACAAAGTACTGGTAAATGGTTCGATGAGAGATCAGTATGCACAATTGGCTCGGAGAAATTTATCGGTGAATTTATAGGGAAAATGTCAAGAGTTGAAGGCTTGCTACTAAAGTTAGCTGGTATATAGGTTGGATCTTTGGAGTATAAAAGCGAAAATTTTCCTGTTGACAAAAGCTCATGAAGCAATTTCCAAACGAGTTAGCTCTGGCACAATGTTTTCTATAAGATGGGTCTTTATACTTTTGATTTGTTCATGCTGAATACTGTTCTCTACTATAATTGCAACACCTCCACCTTTTGTAGTACCACGATCATTTCGATAAACTTTATAATTTGGTATAGACAGTTTAATTTTATCCGTTAGCCATGTTTCGCTAACAAGACAAACATGGATTTGGTTTTTAGTGAGGAAGTTAACTAACTCAAGACGTTTACTACTGACGGCACGAGCGTTCCATGCCATGATATTAATATGAGTGAGTGATTTACTTATTGGAATACACATATTGGATAGCAAGTTGAGTTATTATATTGAACTTTTTGAGGTACAGGCACTCAATTTATTTATGAGCTCAGTCGTAAGAGCTGTGATTTCGTCGATGGTAAAAAGGTCGGGAGAACTCGGTGGATTTGAGTCGTTGTTTACGACTGCATGTCTGTAGCTCTGGTATAAAACTTGAGGAAGATTTGGCGGTCAAATCGGAGTTGAGTGCTGTCTTGGTACAGCTGATACGAGCATATTTCGGTTTGCTCCACGAGCTGTTTGGTTCTCGTACCTCGGTTTGTTGAAACGATTACCGCTGGACGATCGTCGTTGGAGAAGCGACTGATAAGAAAGTCGGCAAGGGCACTGAAAGTCGGAGGAGGGGTCATTCCCTTTGCAGTTTGCGCATTTTAGTTTGGTACTGTCCGGGCACTCAATGGTTTTGTGTGGGCCGGCACAGTGGTCGCAAGAGGTCTTTACAGGGCAATGCATGGATCCATGTCCATAAAGCTGGCAATTGTAGCATTGTGTCAGTTTGCTGCTTGATTTTGATTTGTACTCCCATCGTACTTTGGTATGGTTTATATACAGGGTGACAATAAATAACCCGGACAAACTTTGAAGCAATCTAGTATAAATGTATTATGATGCAGCCCTTACATAAATGCATTTATCGATAGCTTGTACTTTTCTAAAACAAATATATTTACATTTTTGTGATTCCCATCAATTTGATATTTCTTTCGGGATGTCTAACAATCGTTGTGAAATTTTAAAACTGTTTCAACAGGGAAATCGCCAATGCGACATTGTTTGTTTGCTTGGAATACCAAAACAAACGGTCTCTGACGCTATCCGGCGATTTAATGAGCTTGGCCATGAAGGTGACCGTCCCGGACGAGGCAGACCATGTACCGCTAACACTTGCAGAATTCGCCAGATAGTGAAAAAGCGGATCACTCGCAATTGCAGAGTCTCGGTTAGAAAAATAGCCCGTGAAATCGGAGTGAATCGAGAAAGTGTTCGGTTGATAGCAAAAAATGAACTTAATCTCAAGCCCTACAAGCTCCAAAAAATGCATCTTCTTACGGATGACAATAAGCGCGTGAGACTCCAAAGATGCCGTCAGCTAAAGCGTCGGGCCGCAGGTCAAAAATGGGAGCGTATTCTTTTCACGGACGAGAAGATATTCACCATCCAAAAGGCGCACAATCACCAAAATGACAGAAGCTGGTCTGCTAAAGCTCCAGGTACCTCTGCAATAATCGAGCGCCGTCTATGTGAGCAGTCTTTAATGGTTTGGGGAGGAATATGCACCACTGGCAAAACACCCCTTGTTTTCATCGATCAAGGGGTCAAAATCAATCAGGAAGTGTACCGCCGGGACATTTTGGAAACTGTTGTGCTTCCTTGGGGCCAGCAGCACTTCGGTGATATGGAGTGGACGTTTCAACAGGATTCAGCGTCAGCCCATAGAGCCAAATTGACTCAGGACTGGTTCAAAGCCAATTTCCCGGACTTTATCACATGCTGTGAATGGTCACCTTACTCGCCAGATCTTAATCCGATGGACTAGAGTGTGTGGTCTATTTTGGAGTCCAGGGCATGTGCTTAACGCCACATAAGTTTGGAGGCGCTGAAGCAATCATTGCTCCGAGAACGGGATCGATTATCGGAAGAAGACCTGCGGCCCATTGCGCAAAATTTTCAGAAACGTTTAGGGCTCTGCATCGCATCCCAAGGAAGCCACTTCGAAACCGGCTGAATACATGTTAACACAATACCTATTTAATAGTTGTGTATCTGTATTTTTTCTCAAATACAGTTCCTTAAGAAGTTATGATCAAAAAAGTTTGTCTGGGTTATTTATTGTCACCCTGTATATTTAGTCTTTGCGTAGCTGGTGCAGAGTGATGCTTTTATTAGCGAAATAGACTACATAGAGCAATAGCTTATTGTCATTTTTTGTTGTTTTTATACCCTTGCAGAGGGTATTATAATTTTGTCCAAAAGTGTGCAACGCAGTTAAGGAGACATCTCCGACCCTATAAAGTATATATATTCTTGATCAGGATCACCTCCTGAGTTGATATGAGCATGTCCGTCTGTCCGTCTGTCTGTCTGTCTGTTTCTACGCGAACTAGTCTCTCAGTTTTAAAGCTATCGACTTGAAACTTTGCACACACCCTTCTTTTCTTTGCACGCAGTATATAAGTCGGAACGACCGGGATCGGTCGACTATATCCTATAGCTGCCATATAACTGATTGATCGGAAATGGTATAACTTTGGTGTTTTTAGAGTTAGAGAGTTCAAATTTGACATGAGCTACTTTTGGCAAAATAATACGACGTGCCGAATTTCATAAGGATCGGCCGACTATATCCTATAGCTGCCATATAACTGAACGATCGGAAATGACCCAACTTTCGTGTTTTTAAAAATAGAAAGCTAGAATTTAATACATATTCTATTTTTGGTCAGTTGATCCAACCTACCAAATTGTATAACGACCGGCTGACTATATCTTATAGCTGCCATATAACTGAACGATCGGAAATGGTTTTTGGTAGAAATACCAACTTTGCTATTTTTGAAGATAGAAGTTTGGGACTTGTTTTTAATTTTGTATTATAATAAATTGGGTTATATTATCATATTCTCATAAGGATCGGACAACTATATCCGATGTTTGCGATATATATCCGGTTTTAACTGCAAGGGTATATCAACTTCGGCTCCGCCCGAAGTTAGCTTTGCTTTCTTGTTTCAATTGTTGGGCCTCAATGCATTTCAGACCCATGGTATTAAGCAAAAGTTTAGACGTCAGCATTGGGTAGTTTGTCAAGACCAGAAAATACCGCCGCTTTGATCAAAAAGTCAAACCATTTGCTTTGTTCGTATACAAATTTTGCTCTCGCTCCAGTGACGAGCAATATTTTCTGTTCCCAATGGCTCTGTTCTTTCCAGGACCGTTTGACTTTGTGAGACGATTCAAAGTCTTTTTTATATGTACCTATGTGTGAATGTCAAAGTTAGTGGGTCTTGTTTTACTTGCCATTGTGGCATTTGGATATTCAGAGAAAATAATTAAAACAAAAATGGGACGGGAAGTAAACAAAATTAGTACTACGATATACTACATTTTTATAAAAATGTATGGCTAAAATGGCCAAACTGAGTGCGCTTGCACATCTAGTCTTGGCCATCCCGGCTACTCAAGTATCTGTTATGAGAGCATTTTTAGCTTTACAATTTATTCTAAGCGTTGGACGGAGTTCAATAAATACCCAAAACCCTTACTCTTTATTGTTAGGCTGAACTTTAAATAAATATAATAGAAAAAAAATTTCAAAAAAAAAAAACTTACTTTTTCATTCAAAAGTTACACATTGTTCCACAGGGCATCTAACAGAATTTAAATCCTTTAATGAGGGTCTCTATGCGAACGTCAATCATATCTGTCAATGAGCGATGTTCAGTAGGCGAGCATTTTACAAATCTCTCAACGTAAAACACTCAACCGAAAACCAAAATCTAAAGGAAATAAGTCTCCTGCTCTGAGAGAGAGTGATTGTAAAAATTTTTTTTCGGTTGTTCTCATAAACTGAACATAAGGAAAAAAGGTTAACAGTTATTTGCGAGCTATGCTTCTAAGTAATTTATTTAATTAAAAAAGATTTTTTTTTTAATTTAAAAAATAACACGTCTACTTTTCCAAAAAGAGATAGTCTCTAGGTTTCATACTATACTATTTTTTTTAAGAGAGCTTTAGCTTATAACGTGCAATACTTAAATCAGTTGGGTGCAAAACGCACACATGTTTAAAATTTGAGTGTATGCGTAGCAGAAAAAAACAATGAGAGCAGAGCATTCACTAAAAAAACATAGTTTTTTATTTCATTTTTCGTTAAATAAAAAGTTGGAATTGGCACTAAAATAGTGTATTTTGTTTTAAAGAAAGCTTTCTTTGCTAGCAAGAGTTCTTAAAAAAAAATGAAAAGCTACGCTTCTCTATCTATATTTTCTATGGAGAAAACTTTTTCCAACCCAATTTCTGAGAAAATTTTTCTCAGTGGAAAAATTTTGATTTTTAATTTGGGTTGTCAAATGAATCAAAATAAGAGTAAATGAGAGAGCTTCTAAAAAAAATTTGAGAGTGCTCACACTGTCAGTGTGCAGCTGCGGCAGAATTTCCTTCCCTATTCACGCGTGCTATGTAAAACGAGAGTTTGCACACCTATAACAATAATGATTGGGCTACTGGAAAATCATATAAGATACGAAATCCCAGCTCCAGGCGAGGTGTCATTTTCGGGAGGGGTGCCGCACGCAATAATCAAATTTCTTCCGGCTCTGGCTCGCCAGCTATTGGAGTGGTGTTCATGCCACGCCCCCCGAGGTGACTTTTCTCATTATCCCATAAAGATTTTGCGTGCATGGGGCAAGCTTCTCTGCAAAGAGGTCGGCTACTCATTTCAGCCATCGAGTGATCTACTTCCGGTAATCTACATATAAAAAGAAAAGGGGTTCCTTCGCAAGCGTCCTTCCGCCGAGCACCTTAGCCTCCGATGTTGCGAGACTTAGTTTGCCCACGCTACCTTTGGCTATCTAATCCCCGGGTCAAAGCCCATTATGTCCGCGATAGCCCCTGTTTCGACGGTCTCAAGGGGGACTGTTATGTCGGGTAAAAATACGGGTTTTTGTACATTATAACATTTATTTAAACTCTAAGACATAATATATAAAATTCGCTTGGATCCTAAAACGTACATTCCCCTTGATTATTATTCTATGTGGTTAAATCTAAATAATAAATAAATATATTAAATGACACATTCATGAGTGGCGAAAAGAAAATTAAAAGAATTAAGACTAAACGATTAAATTAATTGGATTTTCAAAAAAAATAATAAAGAACAAAAACGGACACGAGCAAGACTTTTATATAAAAACAGTAAAGTTACATGACGATCACATGGAACATGTAAACGAACATGCGCTCGAACATGAGTGGAAATTTTGCTAGCCAAATGGTACGATTGGGTTGGCTGACAGACTAACCATTTATTCTAAGATTTTCTTTTTTCTTATTTTAAAAATTTAAATTGGCCATTAGGCTTAGTAAATATTCCTTGCTTTCTCGTATAATGGATATATCTCCTTCCCTACTTTTAACAATTAAAATTGAGTATGATGTAGGTATTTTCTCACTCACCCCTGCATTGGTGCATCCATCGTTGAAAGCGCTTTCTCGGATTGGAGTCGCTGAAAATTTTAGATATCACTTACAAAAAAACAAGGGGCCACAGAAATTATTATTTCAAAATTCTTCTTCTTCTTTTTTTTTCTTTTCTCTTTTTTTTCTTTTTTTTAAAAGGTTAGGTGTGATCCACGAACACCTCGAACCTCGCCTGGCCAATTTTCCACTTTTTAAACCATGAGCCTTTTCCCGCTCTGCATCCGTTTGGCCATAAGCCACCACAAAACTTATAACTTATCACTAATAGAATTAAAACTACTTGGACTAACACCTAACTACAGGCCGAAATCCCACGTGGATTCGGCGGCACTGGTTTTCCCTGGTCACTGGTTTGAAATTGCTCCGGTTCACTGCGCCGGGGTTGCTGGATGCCTCCGATGTACCCCGGGTCACTTTCCCGCCGGAAAATTTGTACTTTTTCTCATTTTTCCAACATCGCGGCGATAAAATACGCTCGGCCAAGCGCGGTTGGAACTCAACTGCCCGGTCGAGCCAAAGGTTCGATGGTGGGCCTACTGATTAGAACTCAAACCTGGTGACCGAGTCTTTTTCTTAGTTAGTATTTTCTTCCTCCCTCCGCTTTTCGATCTTGGGGACGTTTTTGGAGAAATTCTGGACCCCACTGGAACTCTTTCGAAATTCCGTGGCTTCCGAATTTCCCTCCGGTAGCTGTTTGCCTTGTTGCTGACCTTAACGCAAGAGAAAAAATTTACCAATAACTTCTAACAGACCCGTCGCCCTTTCTTACCTCGACGGATTCTTGGCCAAAAACCGGTGGACTCCTTTTTGCCCTTGGACACGAGTGCCTTCGGTCGTTGTCGTTGTCGCTTTTTTTATTTTTCACTTCATAAAAAAGAACTCTAACCGATGAGAGAAATCCACTAGACCAGCCCCGAGGAGACGCACTGAGGGAATAAGTGCCCCGACGCCAAAATTTGGCGCTGATCCCTCCATGGCCTTTGCCCGGAGAGACACTGCCCCAACGGAAAATTCTGCCATCTTACCCGGTTACACTCCTTCTAATCTCTCTGTGCCCCTTTCTCGTCCGAAACTCCTCTCCTAGATGGCGCACCTTTCCCCACTGCCTTTCTGTTAAAAGATACAAGCGTTACAAAGCCCCTCCGCCAAGAATCTGGCTTGGGGTTTGACACCCTAAGACAGATTCCACCAACAGCTTGTATCTGCCTTGGCTACTGTCTCATATCCTTTGCATGAAATTTTCCCAGGAGATGGCCTTGCAGATCCTCTAACTCATAGCATGAGTTTCCAACTCTTTTGCGCACTCTAGCTTTTATGAATGCTGGGCCTAATTTGGCACTATATCCGGCCGCAAAATTACTCTGTTTAAAATTTCTGTAAAATATCTCTTGCCCTTCTTTATAAGCCACCTCTCTAGCCCGCAGGTTATACTGACGCTCATTTTTCTCATTCTGTTTTCTCAGAACCTCGCAAGCCTTCTTCCGGACTATTTCCAAAGAGTCCTCTTTTGAAAGCGCCAAAGACCTGTCCTCCAATAGCCCTAAAGCTCTCAAAAGCTTATAGGATGACCCTGAGGAGACGAAATTCTGGCCGAATGCCATATAATAAGGGCTAGTACCCAACGCCGAATGAACCGCAGTACAGAGAGCGCAGCAAATACTGCTGAGTTGCTCGTCCCAATCTTTTTGATCAGGTCTAACATAAGATCTTATCGCTGCGATAACTGATCGGTTAACCCTCTCCGAGGCGTTCGACTGGGGCGAATAAGCCGCGGTCAAAGTGTGTGAAACAGAATATTGCCTTAGCAATTTCTGAAAAGTCTCAGCCCTGAACTGCGTTCCACTATCGGATACAATGGTTTCCGGTACGCCAAAAGTGTGGAAAAGATCTTGCTGGGAGTAATTTTCCATCACTATAAATATTCCGATGTTCCCACTCCGAGACCGAGGGTACGGACCGAGAAAATCTATATAAAGACGCTGGAAAAATCGTTCTGATACAGGAGCCACACCCATTGGAGGTCGTTGAGTTTTATTTGAGGCAATTTTTATTTTATTTGGATTTGCAAATTTCACAAGCTCGCGTATACGACCTCACGTCGTTGACTAACCCTGGCCAATAGTAATAACGCCTCACCCTTTCCAACGTTTTGTGAATCCCTCCATGAGAAGCAAGAGGCTCGTCATGATTTTTTCTTAGAACCTCGGCAAGTAGCTCCTCAGGAATCCATAATTTCCAATTGAAAATATCATGCATCTGATCTCCAGTTGCATGTTCTGTTCTCCGATAGACGAGTCCATCAACCACTTTCAAATCTGGCAATTGATTTTGAATGGCCTTGACTTTCTCTACGATTTCTAAATACTTGGCCGACTTGAATTCCGGTGCTTGCAGATCTATTAAAAGCCCGTGTCTCGCCTCTATAGCAGCTAATTCAGCCTCATTCACCCTAGACAAAGCATCCGGTACCACATTCATTTTCCCACTTCTGTGTTCAATTTTGAACGTGAATCCTTGCAACTTTAAGGCCCATCGAGCTAGTCGCGAGTGAAGATCCGTCTGACTCATGAGCCATTTGAGTGAAGCATGATCCGTAATCACCGTAAACTCATGGCCCTCTATATACGGCCGGAAACGCTTGATGCTAATTATGGCCGCGAGCCACTCCTGTTCAGTGACCGAATAATTCCTTTGAGCTTTGTTTAATTTTTTTTGATACAAAAGCAATGGGTTACTCGTCACTCTGATCTGTGTTTTGCACCAGCACGCCTCCCACTCCAGACTTACTTGCATTGCATTGCACGAAGAAGGGTCTTGTAAAATCCGCGCTGCGTAACACTGGATCGGAGCAAAGCATATCCTTAATCAGGTAAAACGCCTTCTCTCCCTCCGGAGTCATTTCGAATTTTTTTCTTGGCTTCAACAAGTCTGTAAGTGGAGCCGATACTGATGCGAAGTTGTTGATGAATTTGCGATACCACCCCACCATGCCAAGAAAACGCCGAAGAGAGTTTAAATTTTGGACAAGTGGAAAGTCTGCCATTGCCGATATTTTCTCTGGATCAGTTCGTATAGTCCCTTCTCCCACGATATGCCCAAGATATTTTACCGTTCTCACGCAAAATTTACTTTTCTCCACGTTTAGTGTGAGTCCAGCTAGTTTCATTTGCTCGGCCACCACACTCAGAACCTTCATGTGGGTTTCAAAGGTATCTGAGACGACCAAGAGATCGTCTAAATAGACAAAGACCTCGTTCTTTGTCTAGCTCCGGCGGGATAAATTTGTCCATTAACCGAGTCATCGTTTGAGACGCGTTGGTCAAACCGAATGGCATCACTTTAAATTGATACAACGGTTTTCCCGGAATTGTAAAGGCTGTCTTATCCCGAGATTTTTGGTCCAACGGGATCTGCCAATAGACATTTTTCAAATCGAGGCTGGAGATATACATTGCCTTTGGAAGTCTAGATAAAATTCCATCGATTTGGGGTAAAGGATAAGCATCCTTTTTGGTAGCAGCGTTGACTTTACGACTATCCAAACACAACCTTACTTTTCCGGGTTTTTGTACTAGGACAACGGGCGTAGACCACGCACTCTGGGACTCCTCAATCACCCCCATTTCCAACATTCGATCGATTTCTTGGTAAAGAAGCTTTTCGACCGCCGGTGGCACCGGAAAATGCCGTTGTTTGATTGGCTTCGCATCCCCTACGTCGATTTCGTGAGAAATGAAAGTTGTCTTCCCTAATCCCGAAGAGGCAAACGAAGGAAATTTCCCGATTACTTCGCTTAGGCTGCATCGCTGACTATCCATCAGATCATGTGAATTTGACGCTATCTCAGATATTTGCATGGAAGATGGCAGCAAACTAAATGATGTCCAGAACGTGATACCCAAGTACAAATCCTGATTCAGGGATGGTATGATAAGAAACTCGAGATCCTTGGATTCTTCCTTGTACTTTACGGCTGTTTGAAGCTTCCTTACTACGACCTGTTTTTGCCCATCTGCCGTGGTAGCAACCGTTGTTACTCTTTTGAATGGAACTTTACTTCGTATTAACTGTTCTGCCAATTTCCCCCCAATCACATTAATAGCCGCCCCCGTGTCTAATAGACCAACTACTACCCTATCTAGGAGCATGACTTCGGCATACGGATGATTATCATTGTTTTTGAACCTAATTGTATTTATAGTTTTAACATTATTCCAATAGGACCTTATTCTTTTAGTATTTCTAGACACTCCTTTTTCCTTCACATTCGGTTTTAAACCTGCGACTTGTGGAACCCCCAGATTTGGCCAAGATTCCTTGATCGGATCAAATGTAGGTGATCTCGCAAGATCTTCTAAAGTCTGAACTGGACATACTAGTTCAGGTCCCCGTTTGTCGACTTGTCCTTCGGAACAATTGCCTGCTGTCGACCGCTGAAAGTGTTCGCTTTCCCGATTTTTAAACAATTCGGACAAGTATAGTGGTAGTTGTTTGGGGCGTCACAGCCGAAGCAAAAAACTTTGCGCTTCATTCGACATTGCTTGTGGCGATCTCCTCAACCAACTCGGAAACTTGCCTGCGGAACGGCACCACTTTCTGATATTCCCGGAATTTTCGAACGTCTTCTAAGAAATTTTCCCTGCGCCGGCATATTGCCATTAAATTTTCTGCCGACCGGACTGGAATGTTCAGAATTTTATGCCATATCTCTGGCCTTAAATTTCTCTTTAAAATTTCCACTACTTCCATTTCGGTAAGTGGCAAGTCCAGGTGGTCCATTAACTCCTTTATTGCATTATAGAACGAATCGAATCCTTCCCTTTCCCGCTGCTTCCTATCTCGAATGGCTTCTCGGATATCTAAGTCCGTCCGCGCATCTCTCAATTGCCTCCTTAGCGCAGTACAAAAAAAATCCCAACGCAATTCCTGGGTATTTTTGTGGTAGCTCCAGTAGAATTCTCTCGCTTTCCCTTCAAATAGAAGGCTAGCATTGCTGCTTAGAATTGAAAAATTACCTTCCAGCGTTTGTCTAGTGAGGGCTTCTACTCGGTAAATAAAATCATCGACACTAAGACCTTCTGGATTTCCACTTAACCTCAATTTCCAACTTTTGAAAATATGGCCTACTTTGTCCAAGTGCTACATCCGGGTTGGAAACTTCTACTGATGAAACTGATACCGGAAGATTGGCTTCAATCAACCTAGCCATTCTTTCTGTCAACAACTAATTCTGCATGGACTTTACAGCGTCTCTTTCTGAGCCAATCCCAGCGCTGCTGCCCCTGACGAGCCACTGGGCGTAGAATCTAACGTCTGCCCTCTAGTCGACCTAGTGTTTTGAGATGGAGTATCAAATTTCTCGAAGCATACTGTGTTACAAATTGGACATGTTGTTTTACTTTTGGCATAGCCTGCAATGCAGGACTGATGGAAAACATGACCACATTTCGGTTTTGTACGTTTTTCCCACATCTAAGGTAGACTCGTACAAAGGACACTTTTGTGCCACATTTTCTTCGGGATTTGGCATGACTGGTTAATTTTTGATTTTCGCAAGGACAGACAAAATAATAAAAATATTTAAAAAAAATACTGGCACGACTATTTTATTAATATTAAAATTAACTTACGAATACATCTACTGACCTAGCTTAACTTCGGTTTGACCTAACCGTTGGAACAAACCAACTGCTGTGATCGCCTGATTTAAAAAAAAAATTTTTTTCGTTGATCCAAAATAAATATAATAATAATATTATTGTTTTAATGTGTTTTTTTTTTTTTTTTTTTTTTTTTTTTAATAATAATAAAATAGTGTTTTTTTTCAAATCACGGCAAAGACCAAGAAAAATTCGCAAACGACAAATATATCATAAAATAATTGACCCTGAGCATAACTATACCCCTTGAGATAACCCCTGCATGCGAAGGAAAAGAAAAGAAGAATAAAAAAGACGTGAGTGGCGCTTAACACCTGTTGCTTGTGCGCTTACATCAACAACAAATGCTGCTTTCCGACAGCGGTTAGGCGATTCCGAGCGATCGCTTTTGCCTATAATCCAAGCTTCGAACTCTGCGCTAAAAAAAAACTTAGTTTTCCCATTATTTCGTGGTCAGCTTATACTTCATTATGAAAATAATTGCTGCAATTCCAAAGCGACTTTTTACTTGAGAAAACTAATGCTGCTACTTTTCTTTTTTTAATAAGAGTAGTTCTGTGCGTTCTATTATCATCCGTGGTCAGGTAATGCCCATCAGTAGCCCATCAATGCCTGCAATTTCTATGCGTATGATGAAAAAACGTAAGGACCTGATGTGGATAGAGTGTGTTCTAAAAGGGTTTTTCTTTTCGCACTCGCTCGAGTTTAGGTCAAACCGTGGCCGAACGACCCTACCTCTCAGTACTTGGTCTATCCGTTTCCTATGCGGCTGATCGAAATTCGAACGAGGTTGAAAATAGTATGAGCTACAAAACGAGATCAAACTCCATTTGCGGCTATATCAACCAAAAAAATTAATTGATTTTCCTAATGTGAGATCTGTTTTGCAAACTCTGGCCAAAATGAGTAGTTGTGATGGTGAGCTACGTTGCATAACGTGGCCCCACGTTGGGCGCCATTTATAACAATAATGATTGGGCTACTGGAAAATCATATACTGGAACTCTTTCGAAATTCCGTGGCTTCCTTGGGCTTCCGAATTTCCCTCAGGTAGCTGTTTGCCTTGTTGCTGACCCTAACGCAAGAGAAATTTACCACGAACTCCTAACAGACCCGTCGCCCTTTCTTACCTCGACGGATTCTTGGCCAAAAACCGGTGGACTCCTTTTTGCCCTTGGACACCAGCGCCTTCGGTCGTTGTCGTTGTCGCTTTTTTTCTTTTTCACTTCATAAAAAAGAACTCTAGCCGATGAGAGAAATCCACTAGACCAGCCCAGAGGAGACGCACTGAGGGAATAAGTGCCCCGACGCCAAAATTTGGCGCTGATCCCTCCATGGCCTTTGCCCGGAGAGACACTGCCCCAACGGAAAATTCTGCCATCTTACCCGGTTACACTCCTTCTAATCCCTCCGTGCCCCTTTCTCGTCCGAAACTCCTCTCCTAGATGGCGCACCTTCCCCCACTACCTTTCTGTTAAAAGATACAAGCGTTACACACCACTGCTTTATATCAACATTTAACACTCATATCCAAAGCCGTAGCTAGCATGGGGCAGGTGGGGCGGTGCCCCAGGGCCCCCGAGGCTCTAACTACGGCCCTGCTCATACCAGATACTAATCATATGATTAATTTCTTCCCCTTTATTGTGTTGCGATTTTTTTTAATAGAAATTTGTATCTCTATTTCTGCATTTTCCTTTGTCTACTCCAATCGTTCTCTTCAAAGCTCCCGCTATGACTGTGTTTGGTACAGTGGTTCAAGATAAATTTATTTGTTGTATTTTTGTTACTTTTTATATTAAAATATAATTTAAATTGATTTCATCAATTTAATTGTAATAAGAAAATTTCTTTTTGGTCCGCAGAGTTTGTGAGATGAATTCGAGGATGCCTAGTTTAAGGCTACCGAACAGTTCGCAGCTCGCGGATAGCGAACGGCCCTCACTGGTGAATAAGGCGAAGTCCCCATAGTAGGACTCTCCTTGAGGGACCCTCCTCTGAAATAAACCGCCCGGACATCTAGCGTGTGAGCGGTACCGACGATGCGCTTGTGTTGCCGGCTCTAACAAGTAGCTTAACAGCTTAGTAATCTAACAACTTCATACCCCAAAACACCATCTCGGGCCGGAATAAGGTGTTACTCGATCCATGCCGAAATCCAACGTGGATGGGGGCCCTGGCAACAAATTCTACCCAGTCTTTAACGGAGTGTCGTAGATCTCCACTTCCCGGGCAAAGTCCACTTCCTCCGCACTCTTCAGACCACCTATGGACAATTTAAGAAAAGAAAATACAAAATACGGAGCCGGGATTTCCCAAAAAAGCGACTAAACTGACGAGCGAGTCTGGCCAGGAGCCTAAGGTAGAGAAGACGGTGACCGAGACCATCTGCCCTCGGCCATCTGACCATTTTGCAGTAAAAGCACTGGCAAAATGCAAAGAAGCCGCGGAACCAAAACCTATAAAAAAGCCCAGAAGAGGGGCTGAAAAATGTTGAGTGGGCCAGAAGCCTTTCCCCGGCATACTATATGGCACGACGTCAGCGACCGCAGGGACCGCACCCCAAGCGGGAATACTCCTAAGACGTATAAGGAGGACCAACAACAAAGCGGTTGATCCTTTAGTCGAAGAGGTCCTTTACGGAAATCGGTAAGAGCCGCTTACTTCTTGGAGTAGACGATCGAGGCAACCCTGCCGGCAAGATATCTCGAGAGAAGTGGTGATACGTGAAAGCCATTCTAGCCATGGAATTTTACAAGGTCCTGGCCAGAGAACCAGGCCCTGCCCCAGTCTGCAAAAACGTGGGATGGTTCCAAAGCAGCGTTAAGGTGGTAGCGAGCGACGGTGAGCGATCCGCGGAGCTCTAAAAATCTGCGTTAGAGGAGCTTGGCGAGGCTTATGAGGGCGCCAGACTTGTTGCGCTGAGCTGGTGTGGAACCGGTGCAGATTCTCACCAGGCTCCAAACGCTAAGAATAAAACGCACAGGTCTGAGGCCCAGATATCGCGGTAAGCTTCGACACAGTCGGCTCAAAATTAGGAAACAAAGTAGGAGGAGGAATATACTTTGTACAACTACGCATAAAAGTCTCCTTCAAAACTCCAAATCACTGCAGCGTAATTAAAGTTGAGGTGATGGCAATGAAAGAAGCACTAAAGCATTGCTAACAACATAGATAATATTTAAAATAACTCTATAAACGGTGCTAAAAATATTCAGTGACAGCCGAGCGGCCACTAAATCGATCGGTTCGATCTCAGGAAACTCACAAAAAGTCCCAGCCTGTAGATCATCTCTTCACGAGATGGCACAACAGTATCAGCCTCATGTGGCTTTGACACAGGGATATGGCAACTGTATAGCAGACGAAGTGGCTCGTATAAGCAACAACGCTCCATTACACCACTCCAGCCCGAAATGGAGGATACTGGTATTTATTTAGCCTCATACAAACTTCGGCTTAAAGAAACCACAAATAGCAAGAAATTCTAACTCAATTTCGTCTCAGTTGAAGCGCCAACTTTGGCCGTTCATCTCAAATAAAAGAACATCTCAACTTCTGAGGATGGACAGAATTAAATTATCTCGGCTATCGGTGTCATCACGCGGCACTGGCTATTGGGAAAACATGCTAGGCGAATGAATTCACCCAACAACGACTTATGCCCCAGCTCCAAAACGTGAAAGAGGAAGAAGCGGTAGAATATCTTCTTTGCCACAGCCTAGCCCTTCAATGCCTTAGACAGAATCTGTGACGAACACGGTGAAGTGGATACCGATTGGTAGCATACTCTGCCTACGGGACCGGCCTAGCTCAGTGAAGAGTCCAGGGGGTTGGGTTACTTCCTAATCAGGATCACCGCCACACAATAAAATTTTGTAGACAGAGTTGGAAAGGATTAGGAGAGGATACAGTAATTTCGGGTGGACACGAATATGCGACAAACAGCCTTTGTTATTGAAGAACTGAGGTGGGATAGTTCTTCTGCTTGGCCCGCCCTTCCTGTAAAGACTTATTAATTATTGCTGCCTTTACCCATATAAAGAGAAATCGTTTATCTCAGGTGCCCATAAAAATAAGATCTAATTTACTTCATTTTATCTGTTCTTCAGTTCACAATCCATTATATAATTCCTATAATTTTCATCTTTCCTTCTCCTTACAATCTACTTAGCCTAAATCTTAACTCCTATTGGTTTTCTTTAATCCTAATCAATTGAACTTAACTTGGCTTAACCACTAGATTTTTAATAAAGTTTGAATACGAAAACTAAAAGTTAAATGGGGTATATTAAGAAAGAATGTTTTAGAATCTTACATCGAGTTAGTTTAATAGTTTTTATAGATTAATTCTTCATACGTTTTCTTTTATAATAGCATAGTTAGGCAATCAAGGTTATATGGGTACTCACAAACCAATCCCTCGACGTTTGCAGGCGATAAATAAAGGGTGATAAATTCAAAGTAAAATTATGGGGTCTTGCTAATCATGATGCCAAAAACCGAATTATGCTCTATAGAAAAAGGTATGAGTACAGGTCTGATTCACAAAAATTATTTAAGCAAAAATAAAAAAAAATATAAGTATTCTGTTCAACTTAAGGCTCCACGCTGCTTCGATACGCTCCTTCCATCGTTGTGGGTGATACTGATTATTAAATATTGTCACTATGGGTGAGAGTATGGTTTGCACATGGCCAATACGAGCTTAGGTAGACATGCGGTTTGGCCCAAGGTAGTGAGGTTATGTATACACGAGGTTCCCTTTTAGGTTCTCATTCCGCAAGGTTTTGACCCTTCTCCTGATCCTATGCTGCCCCAATCACGCACACGTCCCGGAAGCTGCAGGACTCCTCGCCGTTCGCGGCTTAGGGGCTGATCGAGGGGTGTCCGCACTTGACCACTTGGCGTGGTTGTGCTTAGCTTGCGACTTCTGGATCACCGAGGGTACTTTTCGCTCGCCGGTGGCTTTCCCAGGCACTACCCGTCCGAGTTCTACTTAAAAGGCTTTTGTTAGTCACCTAGCGCTTGGGTATTTTCCCTGCTCACCTGTAGGTTTTCCCACCCACGTTCAGTTGCCGAAATCTGCGCACAACACGGCCAATTCTGTGTTGCTGTTGCGCCACTGATTCGACTGCGTTGTCACCTTACTATGGGGTTTATTATTTTTCCCTGGTTTAACTTGAGGTGCACTCTTTTAATATGCGTCTTTTCTCTTCCGAAGTTTAGATGCAAAAGAACTTTTGTATCCGGCGTATCTTAAAATGGCAGTGAAAGAGGTTGCCTTATCTCATTTGAGAGGTGATCGAGGTGCCAGAAAGTTCGCGCTTAACAGCTCCGATTTGGATAACAAAGCAGCTGTTATCGACTTACTTTATCAACTTAATATTAGTTAAAATAACTTAAATTTATTTTCATAATTTTGTTTTGTCCAATTTTAAGTCGTACCCTCACACATCTCAGAGGCGTCAGTCCTAGATCCCAACAAGATTCATAAATTCACCATAGCCTCAGGACGGGCGAACTGCTAGCCTAGAAGTCTCCAGAATACGGTAAAGGAAGTTCCTAGCACGGTATCTGAAGGGACTGAAAACATTATAAATGTTTCGGCTCTTAGATCCGATGGCCATCTAAACCTAAACCTTAGACAGTCTCTTCATTCAGCCTACCATCCAATGCTGAGTATGTGAAAACTTTGTACACACTATGTGTCCCGGGCTCAGTTTAGGATGCCATTTCCCGTAGGTCCTATGGGTCTCTATTATTGTTTTCTGACAATATTACGATAGTTCTTTCTTTTCATCTCACATTATAACCTTTTAGCACCTCTTTAAAGCCGGAATCTTTAGCTCCGAAATTTTTTGATTATCTCCTGCGAAGTTGGGGAGGAGTCCTAATTTCTAAAGACTCAGATCTTGATTCTGAAGTCGTAAAATCACAAGAGTTTGGTGATTAAAATTATTTTGTTCGGTAAGTCGTTATATATTACCTGATCATATACACCTCCTTTGTCACAACGACCCACATACCTTTATAATTTGGTGCTATTCAATCGGCTTTTTATATATTTTGAGCATTAACTCAGAACTAAAGTGCTTTAATGTTAATAATTAACCATCATTATCACTTTTTACGAACCACAAATTCACAGCGGGTATGTTTGACATGTCCCCCGGTCAAATAAACCTCGTAAAAAATTCATAAGGTCGGGTTTTGGACTTCTGTTTCATTTCAGATCCAGATAGACTTATGCTTTTCACTTACTGGACTACCTGGACTTATGATTGGATTGTCCACGTTTGGAGATAGAACGTTTGGTGAAGAGTTGGTTCAGTCTTTTGGGTTTCCCAACTTATCACCTCATTCCTTATTGGACTAAAAGCTACTTAACTGAAAGTACACAACATGTCTCTTTTAATTACGTTTATTTGCTCATTTCGTGTTGCATCTGGTATTCCTCAAGGAAACCATCTTGGACAATTTTTAACAGTGTTCATTAATAATTTACCTTTTGCCTTAGTCAACTCATTAATAATTTACCTTTTGCCTTAATCAACTCATTGGTACTTTTGTACGCTGATGAAGTAAAGCTTTGCCTTCAATATAAATGTACTAGTGCCCAGTTTGGTCCTCTGATAATTGAGAAAGGATCTTGTGCCTTAAAGCCTCAATACAGGGTATACCGAGATTAATCGAATCCGTACAAAACAATTTTCTGATTTTTGCTCTTATAGGAACAAATTGCGATGCAAATCTTCGCCTTCCATTAGTAGATTTTTATTTATTAACATGCCCCCCACTAAAAAACATTATAACGAGACACAACATAGGATGGCCTTATCGTTGGAACAAAGTCATTCCATCCCCTCCGTGGAAAATACGCTCCACCGCCATTGACACTACACTTCATGATTTTCAAAAATCATGGACCCCAATCACAACGTTTAAGGGGTTATATACCTTTTTTATTTTCAAAAAAACGAAAATTTTTTTAGTGGTTTATCTTGAAGAACAACTCCTTGAGAACATTCTCCCAAATTTTCATAGAGATTGGAGCAGTAGAAAAAAAGTTACAGCGCTCCTAATCGCACGCCTCGTTGCGGCCTTGAACTGAACTTGAAACTTTAAACGCGAATATCTCGAAATGGTGTTTCTTGAAAAATGACTTTGCGGTGACATGGATTGGCGGAAAACTACTGAACCGATTTACTTCAAATTTTTTTTAAAATGTCCGTAATGAAATTCTCTTGTGCTTGAACGATCGACTTTTCACGCGCAAACTTTTTTTTCGGCGAAATAAATGTTTTAGTGAAATTTCTAGAGACCAAAACGTTCATTTTTAGCATAAAACGCTGCCATATCCAAACAAAAACAAAAAATTTTAAAATCGATCGTTCAAGCACAAGAGATTACTCTAAACTAATGAAATATTTTTACTTTTATGGTTTAAGTTGACCTGTTTGACCTGGGGAACTGTCACCGCAAGGCTCTAAAAAAAAAAAGGCCTCTAAGGGAAACAGCCACCCCTTAAAAACTATTTAAAGTGTACTATCAAAAAATTAAAACATCCGTGTAATTAAATAATTGCTACATACCTAAAAAAAAATCCGAACTTTGCTCATTTTCTTCGACAAAGAAGGTATATAACCCCTTAAGCAGCTATTCGAAGAAGTTACCCATAAATACTCCGATAGGAAATGGCTTTACACCGATGGTTCAAAGTCCGATGCCACAACTACCTTTGCAGTGGTTGACCAACACAGATTAATTGTTTCTTGGGGTCGACTACCTCACCACTCACCAGCAGTAGCTATAATTAAGGAAATTAAATTTGCTCTCGAACTTGAAGGAAAATATATCATCTGCAGTAATAGTCTGCCCACCCTGCAAGGAGTACAAAACTTCTACAATAACAATAACCTTTTATCCGAAATTCGTCACCTCTGCATAAAAAGCAGTAGAAAAATTAAACTGTTATGGGTCCCGGCCCATATAGGAATAACTGGGAACGAGATGGCCGACAATGCTGCAAAATTAGCCGGACGGGCTCCGTGCCATACAATCATACCTGGAGTACAACAGGACATCTGGAAAAACATCAAAAACATTTTGCGGGACATCAAACTGGAAGACTGGTCGTCGTTTAACCACTGGTATAAACAATTTAACCCTGACAAGAAAGACATCAAGTTCCCTACTTCGCTTAACGGAAGGGAATGTGCCATATCCACACGATTAAAAACCATAAGCACATCCGTAATGGGGAAAGTCAGCTTAACTGCCCTAATTGCGAAGAAGAACTACCAGTAAAACATCTACTGGATTCCTGTGAACACTACCAAAACAGCAGAGTAAACCTATTCGGTCTCACTCCGCCATCAAATCTATTATCTGACCTCATAGCTGCCAACTCCAAACTGTTATTATCTTTCCTACGGAATTGTAAAATTACACACCCAATTTAAACTCCCCTTTAAATTATCTAATATCCATTTCTTCAAATGTTAAATATCGAATACAAATGTAAGCAAATTGTTATCAATTGTCGAGTCGATGGCCATAGTAGCTAGTTACTCCTTCCTCTAAATTAATTATTATATTGTAAATTCGATTTATGTATTATAGCTTATATTGAAATAAATAAATAAATTTCTGAATAGGTCAGCAATGCGAAGATTACAGGGAGAAAACAGGGTGGATTCTAAGCTCGCTGAAGATGGAGCGATAAATCGAAAAGATAAATAACGCCCGTACAATTTGTGTCAAAAGTGTGCGCTCGGGCAAAACAACATCAGCAAACCTACGTCCCTACTACCGATTAAGTAGGGTCCCAGACCTTTTAGTTATAGAAGAGCTATAGCCGAAAACAGAGGGAAGCAGAGTAATAGACCTTTTACTTTAACTCCTTCAAAAGTAGTCAGATTTGGCTTTATTTATTCTATAGCTCCATCTTTTATAGTCTCTGAGATCCACACGTTCATACGGACAGATGGGCGGACGGACATAGCTATATCGACTCCGCTGTTGATGATGATAAAGAATATATTTAGTTTATGGGGTCGTAGATGATTCCTTCTCTCCATACATTCCTTCTCTTCAAAAAGAAGTTATAGAAGGAAACCATTGTAGTCCGAAGACAATACCCTAAAGGGCATATGTCCAACTACAAAGGCTAAGGAGTAGGGAAGAAAAGTTTCTAATTCTTCCAGTAGGAACATTAAATTTAAGTAGATGCTGGTAGAAAACGACATCCAGGAATGGTCCAGGATGGAATGACTTTGTTCCAACGATAAGGCCATCCTATGTTGTGTTTCTTGGTAAAGGTTATACATATTCGAATCGTAGACTGGACTTTGAATTTCCTACGGTGCTTTGAGGCAACTTCAAAGTCCTTCAGCAGAATAGAGTTGGTTGAGCACATGATTTTTGGTATTAACTTAAAGGTAGTTTGCGTGACTCTGGTTATAATGTCCGGCCATCCTGCTGCAGCATGGTAAGGAGGTAAGATTTTTCTTAAGTTCGATGGTGCGCACCAGCCGTAGATGGGGAGTCCATAATCAATAATGGACAACAACAGAGCTCTTGTCGCTTGTATAAGTGTGGTCCGGTGGATGAGAGATCGCTTAGATGCTAAGAATTTTATAATGTTTATTCTCTTAATAAGTTTAATCCTAAGTTCGCTACAGTGTTGTTTAAATGTGTTGTTTTAATGCAGTAGTGTTCTTACATTTGCTAAAAATTATGGCATCGTCTGCATAAATTGCCAGTTTAATTTGCTTATGTCTTAATATTTTGTTGTTTAAGGACTGAAAGGCGATCATGAACAGAACCGCAGAGAGGGGATCCTTGTGGGATCCCATTGTGGAGAGTAAAGAATTTAGATAGAGTGTTGTTAACTCTTACTCGAATAGAACGGTTGATCGTGAAAGACTTCGCTAAGTTGAAGGTCTGTTGATCCAATACTGTATGCACCCCTACGCGCTTGAAAGCCCTTTAAAAATCAGTTGCCAATATGGTTCCATGATTTTTGGTAAAAAAGGGCATCCAATGCGTAATGGTGGAGATGCAGGAGGGAATCAATAGTGCTATGCTGTTGCTTAAAAGGCGTTTGGTGGGGGCTGATAAGTTTATGTTTCGTAATGTACCACATTAACCTTTTGGCAAGAATTTTTCTAAGGTCTTGCTTAAACATGGGAGTAAAGAAATAGGTCTAAATGATGTTATTTCATGTGTTGGTTTGTTAGGTTTTAGGATAGGGATAATTACGGCGGATTTCCACCCCTAGCAAGCATAGCGTTAAACATCTCTAATAGGCGATATTTGGCCTCGGAGGGCAACTGTTTCAGCATTGGGTATGAAATTCGGTCTTTACCGGGAGTTTTCCCTTTCGCATGCTGAAGTGCATATTCAAGCTCACTAAAGGAAAAATTTGATTCAAGGTCTGTAGAGGCGGTCGACAATTTGGTGGGTGATTATTCCTGAGAAAGAGTTACTTCTTTACGGGTCTTATATTGGTGGGAGAAATTGCCGTCCTTAGAGTAGTCCGACCAAAAGTTCCCAAATGCATCGCCAATGTCTACGGAGTGGTGGAGATTCTCGTTGTTAAATTTTATTGTCCTGAGGTTATTTAGAAAATTACCTATCAAGCGATTTAGGTCAGTCCAAGTTTTCTCTGTCGGTGATAGAGGGGTTATATTAGAAGTGAATCTTTCATAGGATTCCCGTTTGGCTTTTTTTGAATTGTATTTGAACAGAGCGTTAGATTTTCTGTATGAAATTAGAGCTTGTTTGTTTGTATGCGTGCCATCTCTTGCTTTTGTTGCCTTAAATCCTGCAGAGTTTTGCTCCACCAAGGAAACTTTCTCTGATGTAAAAAGGGTTTGGTTTGAGGGATTGCTAAATTGGCTGAGGCTTTGATTCCTTTTATTATTTTGGCGGCAAACAGATTTAAGTCGTGTGTTGCAGGGAAATTAAAGTTATCTCTGCATTTGGCACGATACAGATCCCAATTAGCTTTATCTTATTTGAATGTATGTTTAGGGGATTAGTTCGAAATTGAATCTTTGCCTTTAAAGGATAGTGATCGCTTCCGTAATAAGAGTCTTGTACGGACCACTTACAGAAAGGGAACAACGATGCGGAGGCTAATGTTAGATCAATAGCCATGAAAGAGTTGTGAGTGGAATGATGGGTAGCGGTGCCGTCATTGAGGAGAGTTAAGGTTGACTTGTTTATGACTTCTTCTATTTGTAACCCTCTAGATTTATGCGAAGATGATCCCCACAATGGACTCCAGCCATTAAAATCTCCCACATATAAGATTGGCTTGCTAAAAAGATCTACTATTTTAGTATCTCGTTGGCTGCTACAAATTGAGCTGGAGGTATATATGTATTCAAAATACATATTTTGGGATGGGCTAGGAGTTCAAAACCTAAAGAACAAGTTTTACTGTTAATTGGTATGGGCTTGAGGGGAATGTCTTTACCTACAAGTATGCTATCACCTTTGGCATAGGTATTAGAACTAAAGTTATAGAAATATCCAATAAATTGCTTGGGGAAAGGAATGTTCGTTAGGTTGGTATTAATATGTGTTTCCTGAAGGCAAAAAAAATCAGGGTTGCTATCGTTTATCAAAAGTTTTAGCTCGTGGTAATTGTTAAAGTAACCATTCATGTTCCATTGTAGTAGTGTAATGGACATAAGTGAGAAGAGAGAGGGGGAAGCGTTTTTTTCGGGGCTTCTTCGGTGGAAGCAATTTTAATTTTGTCATTTTTGTTTTGGTTTGCGTTTTCGGTACGTTGATTTGATGTTTTGGCTACTGAAGAGTATGAAGCGATATTAACCGAGTTATGTGATGTTGTTTAAACTATGCCTCACGCATAGTGCATTTTCGAACTGTTTTTATTTTCAGTATGTCTCTTTGTTCTTGGTACTTAGGGCATTGTCGGGTAGAGGCCGAATGCTCGCCAGAGCAATTGGCACAACAGATTTTTGTGCATTTACTTGGGGAATCTGGTGGTAAAGCACTTTCGGAGCAGAGTGAGGTGTTAACGCATTTTTTGGTTGTGTGGCCGAGGAGTTGGCAAGACTTGCATCTCATGGGGTTTGGAATGTACTCGCGGACTTTAACAGAGTGCTAAGAAATATCGATTTTAAATGGGAGGTTATAGAGCTCGAATGTTATTAGGATAACTCCGCTGGGCTTGGAAACACCATCATAGGATTTCATAAATTCATAAACTTCCGTAACCTTTGCGTTTTAAGTTCATCGACGATTACTTTTTTGGGAATGTCGCTGAGTTACGGGGCATAGACTGTCCCATTCACAAAATTGAGTGCCTGGTGGAGCTTACACTGTACTTTGCATATACCGGTGAGCTCGGTACTATTAATAAACTTATCAGCATCGGCTTGAGATTTAACTAGCATAAGTAAATTTCCGTCTCTGAGGTTCGAAATGGTAACTATGTTTTTGGAGATCATTTTGAGGGCGCGGTGGACGGCGAAGCATGAGAATTGATAAATGGTCTTTTCTGTATTGATGGAGGCGATTGATATATATCTTGGATTATCAACTGAGGTAGGTGGAAGTTCTGGGAATGCAATATCCAGTTTTAGGGGTTGTCTTCTTTTTTTTTGATGGTGGGCTGATGGCAAGCGGCGCAAACCGATTGTCGCCCAGGTTTGAAGGCCCTGGGCCCATGATGGGGCCTATTGCTTCCCATTTTCCCGGCGTCTGGAGCATTTTGGGCACCATGCTAGTGGGTGTGAAGGCCTCATTCAGGATCTCCTCCAGGGTAAGACGATCCTCAACAAATCGCCTACATACAAAAAGAACGTGAAGTGAACGTCCTCTATGACTTCTTTGCCGCACTTTGGGCAGCAGTCCTCGCTTTCATAACCAAAGCGCTTGAGGTAACTACGGAAGCACCCATACCCACTAAGGGTCTGCATGGGGTAAAAATTCACATGACCGTGCGCCCATCCGGTCAACACTTCCACGTCTGGGATGAGTTGAAACGTTCAGGTCCCTTAGGTGATTCTCTTAAGTGTAATATTATATTCTTTAAGGATCTCCAAACCTTTTTATACCCTTAAACCCTTTATAACCCTTTTTATAATTTTAGTGAAAAGTGTGCAACGCAGTGAAGGAGACATCTCCGACCCTATAAAGTATATTTATTCTTGATCTGGATCACCTCCTGAGTTGATATGAGCATGTCCGTCTGTCTGTCTGTCCATCTGTCTGTCCGTCTGTCTGTTCGTCTTTCTGTCCGTCTGTCTGTTTCTACGCGAACTAGTCTCTCAGTTTCAAAGATATCGTCTTGAAACTTTGCATACACCCTTCTTTTATTTGCACGCAGTATATTAGTCGGAACGGCGCGGATCAGCCGACTATATCTTATAGCTGCCATATAACTGATTGATCGGAAATGACCCAACTTTCGTTTTTTTGAAGATAGAAAGCTGGAACTTGGTACAGATTATATTGTTTGTCAATTAATCCGACCTACCAAATTTCATAACGATCGGCCGACTATATCTTATAGCTGCCATATAACTGAACGATCCGAAATGGTTTCTGATAGAAATCCCAACTTTGGTATTTTTGAAGAAAGAAGTTTGGGACTTGTTTTAAATTTTGTATTACACTTGTAAGAAAGAATTTTGGGACTTGTTTTAAATTGGGTTATATTATCATATTCTCATAAGGATCGGCCAACTATATCCGATGTTTGCGATATATATCCGATTTCAACTGGGTATATCAACTCCGCTTTCCTTTCTCGTTTTATTGTAATTGCTTCACATTAAGTGAAAGCAGGTAGATAAAACTTCATGTACCAAGTCATTTTAGTGTAAACCATGATACAATTATATAAGGTAGTCCATTTGATGACTTAAGTCCGTTATTTTTGTTTTAACATAGTCAGCGTTGAATAGTGCGAGTGAAACGGCTATACAGTACTTTGATTAACCCTTACACGGAGCATGGGGCTAAAAGTTTTTCTTAGTTATGACAAGAGTTGTAGTGTTTATAATTTTATTTTAATAAGTCTAGAGTTTGAAATTATTCTATTTTTTTGGACAGCCAATCTTTTGTTTAAGTTCTTAATTCTAAAGTGTATGCGTATCTTAAAAAAAAAATTTTTTATGTTTACACTTATGTCGACCTTCTCAGCGGCATTTAACAATGTGTGTTTTAAATTTTTAGTTATTTGAAATGTGTCCTTAACAATATGTAAAAATATGAGTTCAAGTTGTTTTATTTTGTTTTTAAATGTCGATGAAGGCTTCATCAGCCCTCCATGCGAAACCTCATCTACATATGTAAACGTCGACTCATCTGCTAGCTCATTACACAAACGTAATTTTTTTATGACAAAACCTGCCAGGTATTCAAGTTCATCCTCCGTCAACTCGTTTACCTCTTCAAATTCTTCTGCGAAGTCAAATTGGAGATTGCAATCTTTAGGCTCGTTCTCTTCGTTTTTAATATTTTGGACGGCTTGAGAAAAGTCTAGATTCAACCACTCATCAGAATCGTCTTGATTGCCATTTAATAATTCTGTATTCTTAGCTAAATTAAATTTAAAGGATATTAATAACTGATAAAAATTAAAAAAAAAAAACATGAAGGACAGCACAAAATACAAACATAAAAGCATTTCTAAAAAATATAGCTAAACATTTGACAATTTTTGGTGTTAATATTAATGAAATATTAATCGGTTGTGTTTGAACATTTGAACTGCAATGGAGTCGGGTGGTCGAACTGTGCACCTTTCGACCGCATGGCTCCAAAAAATTTTTTAAGAATGTCTTGGTTAAGACGACTTGTTAAAATATACTCCAAGCCATACTTTTCCGCCAAGTAGCTATGCAAACCGTCAAGGGATGCATTGCTTACCAAAATGCCTTTTTGGAAGGGCAGCTTACGATTGCCAACAAGATCCGTACTACCCATTATCTTTGACATTTCAACCAAAATGCCTTGTTGCATTTTAAGTTGTTTTCCGTAAGGCTGCGTCGTTTCAATGGAATTTTTTGTTGACATTTTTGTGTTGAACACATCGAACCAGTCGTTCACAAGATCAAAAAAATCTGCTGTTTCGCACGGATTCTCTATGATATTTCCCAATGCATAGCAACGTCTAATACAACTGGCGGTTGTATGGGAGAAAAGTTGCGTTGCCATTTTAACTTTTTGTTTAGCCATCGACTCAACATAAAACGGTCACCTTAAACAGTATGGACACGTCGGACTGGGCACAGTACCGAATTGTCTGCTGGATGGTCGATTTCGTCAATTTTTTCCCGTTAATGTTTAATCCGGGGCCGATATAGTGGTTACGGATTAACTTCACCAGGTGTGGAGTGTCGGAAAAATCAAACACTTTTAAATGTGCATCAGCCGGATGGCTAAGCCAGGTCTTTGTTGCTAGGTCCATTGCAGCATTAAAATCGAAGAATACTGGTTGCTTCCACGATTTCTTCAAGCCACGTACTATAGCCACTTGAACATAGTTGCTTGGCTCCAAGACAACATCCGCGGAGCTGTCATATTCATAGGCAGCAGCAACCTTCATCTCATCGAAGCACATGACGCAGAGCTTATCAATTTCGGGCATATCTTCATTTTCCATAAGGTCAATCACGATATCAAGGGTTCCTGGTGTAATTTTTACCTCTGCCAACCAATTGTAAATGGTTGAACGACTCGGTAGAGGAAAGCCTTTCCTGTATAAATGACGGTAAGCACGAGGGCCCGCGGTATGGAGGCAGTCATGTCGGCTGCATTAAAAACCGCTCTTTTTCCGCCACTCTTTAAAATATTTATTTGAGTACTAGTAAGTATTTTGCCTAGAGACTTTTCTAGATCTTGATAACCATCTAGTTGCTGGCGTAAGGACTGCATTTTCTTTTCTAAAAGACTTATCTTTTTTTTTTTATGTTTTTGTTTTCTACATGAATTGCCCGGTCTATCGCTTTGTCACTAAGTCCCAAATAAATTTCTTTTAGATATACATTATATTTTTATAACAGTTAACTTACTCTGTTTGCGTGCTCGAATTGGCGTAGCCTAATTCAGCAAAATTTTCAGGTTCTGCCTCTTTTTGCGGAACTGCAGTCGAATTAAGTCGTCTTCTTTTCAGTGGCTGCCCTGCGCCTGATAACGACTTCCACTGTGAAGCACTGAAATGCGTATCGCAAATTTTAGAGCTCTCAATAAAGGTACAGCCCAAAGACTGCTCCCACAAAGCTCTTTTTTCAATGCACTTTGGAACATTCACAAACTTTACGCCTAATAGCAAAAAGTCATTTTTTGCTTGGCCACTTAAGGGTTAAAGGTATGAAAACAAAATCACCTTTCAGTTTGACAGTTTAGAATTAAGGGACCAAACCCGAACGATATGTCAGTGGAATGGACTACCTTATATAATTGTATCATGGTGTAAACTATTGAAATTTTAAAAAAATCCCGACTTTTTTAAGACATTTTTTTTATATTGAATTTTAAAGTGGCGTACGTTCGCAACCGTATGTACATATGACGTACGTATAAAAAATAATACTATTAAAATAAAAAATTTTTTTTGTTTAACAAGCTTGTAAATATGTATTTGTAGATTGATGTAGAAGTGAGAATTTAATTTTAATTAAATTAATTTAAAAAAAAAAAAAATTATTAAACATGATTTTTTAAAAAAGTATAAATTTGTTTATAAAAACATAGAGGTAAACAAAAAAAAAATAATAATTTTGTATGTGGAAAAATCGTACGTTCGCGACCCGTATTTAATTTAATTAAAAAAAAAACTAATGGATATATTTAATTGGGAATAGACTCGATAGAAAGTTACATGCCTCTTTTTCAACAGTAAAGTTATTGCATTAAAATATTCCATTTCAATTCGCGGATTTTTTGATTTTGCTAGAGCAAGCCAAAACCGACCAAGCCTGCCAATTTCAATGAAGTTCGTCTCCGACGGAATCTTCAAAGATTTAAGGTCGAAATGGCACCCAATAATAACTCAATAACTCAATAATAACAACAAGAGTTGTTCTTACATAGGGAATAAGACTATAAATCCCAAAACTAGCCAGTTCTACCCCTAAAAAAGGCTCGCTGCGCCACACCGCGGGATCAGATGGATTAATTATAATTGGTGCGAGAAATGAAATTTTCTTTGGAAGTAAGGTGCATGTGCCAATAGTTTTCCCTTATTAAATAAAACCCGCCAATGCACAGTGGTCCGGCTTGTATGAAGAGAGCGGCCAAAAATACTTCTAGTTGAGGTAGGGACTGGAAACTTGGCACAAAATATTTATATTTTTGTTCTAAAATAATGTGTTAAAATCAGCAAGATCGGGCAACTACATAATATAGCAGTAGGAAATTATAATAATAAATAATAATTATAATAAGAAATAATTTCCTACAACAGTAGGAAATTAACCAACTTTCGTATTTTTAAAGATATAAACTTTACTTTAGGGTACTTTCCGTCCACATTGAAACGTGTCCAGGTAACTATGCCACCTAAGCCCGGGAAACCCGAAGCAAACCTTTCTTCCTACCGACCAATAAGTTTGTTACCAATGCTCTCCAAAATACTTGAACGAGTGTTTTTAAGCAGAGCACTGCCAGTATTTGACGAGGCTGGACTGATCCCTGACCACCAGTTTGGCTTCAGGCGCCGACACGGTACGCCGGAGCAGTGCCATCGGGTAGTGCAGTGCATCCTGGACGCGTTTGAAACCAAGAAGTACTGCATGGCCGTCATGCTGGACGTGAAGCAGGCGTTTGACCGAGTCTGACATCCCGGTCTTCTATATAAATTAAAGACTGGCCTACCCCGACCATACTTCCAGTTCCTAAAGTCGTTTTTGGAAGACCGTAAATTTGCTGTTAGATGTGGCGAGGCCATCTCCGGTATAAGAGAAGCTCACGCTGGTGTACCCCAAGGCAGCGTTCTTGGCCCGTTGATGTACAATGCTTACACGGCCGACCTCCCTGTTCTTCAGAGGCCTGACCCGCTCACAGCAACATATGCAGACGACACCGCCTTCCTTACCACCGCCGATAGTGCATGGGGGGCAGCCGAAACCACGCAATTGCAGTTTGACTTGCTCAGCGACTGGCAAAAGCGATGGAACATTGCCGTCAATAATGAGAAGTCCACTGCCACCACATTTGCTCTCTGCAAAGGCAACTGCCCTCCAGTTAACCTTAACGGCTCTCCAATCCCACAGGAAGACAATCCCAAGTACCTGGGATTCACCCTAGACAGGAGGCTCATCTGGAAGCCCCATCTCATTAAGAAGAGGAAACAGGCTGATCAAAGACTTCGATCCTTCTACTGGCTTATGGGTAGGAGATCGAAGCTGAGAACTTCCACTAAACTCCTCATTTACAAGGCCACAATACGCCCAATCTGGACGTACGGCATACAGCTCTGGGGCACTGCGAGCAAGACGAATGCCCGAACTATGCAAGCTTTCACGGCCCACGTCTATCATGACAATCGCACTATCCACGAGGTTCTCAATTTCCCTTGGGTCAAGGACGAGATACAAAGAAGCAGCGCACGTTACATGCAGAAACTTCATAATCACCCGAACCTGTTGGCCAGCTCCCTGCTGGACAACAGCGAGCAGCCCAGAAGACTAAAATGGACACACCCGCTGGACCTCCCCTTACTACTCTAATTTATTTCTACCATATTAATATTTAAAATTATCTATAAGTGAAGTTTACGTGATAACATTTAATGGTTGTCCCTAATGGACAGTTTTAAATAAACATTACCCTGCTATTACAAAAAAAAAAAAAAAAAAAAAAATATATATGTTTATTGAACACACACTTTCAAAACATCCATTCATGCACATGAACATGTACTTTTGACGCACTTGAAATTAACTGCATTTCAACTGCCAGAGTAACGTCGTTTTTTCAATATACAGGCAATTTAGGCAAAAAAAAATATAGCTGCCATATAACTGATTGATCGGTTGGAACTTCGTACAGATTCTATTTTTGGTTAGTTCGTCCAACCTACCAAATTTCATATGGATCGGCCGACTATATCCTATAGCTGTCATATAACTGAATGATTTAAAATCATCCTATCCGAAATCAACTATCCGACTTATTCCCTTTTTTGTGTTCGAGCAAATTTTGTGTTTTGTTGTTATCGTGCATATTTTGTGTTTTGTTCTGTTCGTCATATTCGTCCATCAAAACCGGATATATATCGCAAACATCGGATACAGTTGGCCGATCCTTATGAGAATATGATAAAATAATCCAATTTATTATAATACAAAATCTAAAAAAAGTCCTAAACTTCTTTCTTCAAAAATACCAAAGTTAATATTTCTACCAAAAACCATTTCCGATCGCTCAGTTATATGGGAGGTATTAGATATAGTCGACTGATCGTTATGAAATTTGGTAGCTCGGATTAACTGATAAAAAATATAATCTGTACCAAGTTCCAGCTTTCTATCTTCAAAAACACGAAATGGGTCATTTCCGATCGTTCAGTTATATGGCACCTATAGGATATAGTAAACCGATCCGTATAAAATTTGCCAAAAATAGCGCTCGTGTAAAATTTGAACTCTCTAACTCTAAAAACACCAAAGTTATACCATTTCCGATCAATCAGTTATATGGTAGCTATAGGATATAGTCGGCCGATTCCGGTCGTTCCGACTAATATACTGCGTGCAAAGGAAAGAAGGGTGTGTGAAAAGTTTTTTGTGCCTTATGCAACTTTAATAACCATGAATAGATTTTATAACGTTTAAAAATGAATTGATATCCTATTATCTGTGGGAGTCATAAAGGATGAAGATGGCAAGTGGGGTTCAACTGCCTTGCTGACGGGGTTCAACAGCCTTACGCTTAAAGGGACTTGTGCTTCGGATTGTAACGGATATTGCAGCTTTTCTAAGCCTCCCTGATTCAGCTGATTATGCGTCTTGGATATTGGGCAACTCCCAAATTAAATACTCCCACACTAAACATCGGTTACAAAAAAAATATAAAGCTGATATTATTAATTTTATTTCATTATTTATTTCTTTATGAATTATTATTTATAACTAGCAGTACCCTGCCACGTTTCGCTGTGGCATATTGTGGTTGCACGCATAAGAAATAAATCAAACAAAAAAGAATAATTTTCGTGCACTACCTATGTATGAGGATGCCAAAATCGTGAGCTTTCCAACGTTGGTTGTATTACGGTCATTCATCACAGCATCCCGCAAATGGATATATTCCTCGGACCGAAGTTTCGTCTGAATCAATTGGAGGAACAGCAAACGTTCTGTTCCAATTTTTGCATACATATCGACAATGTACTGATAAAACAACTGACGACATTTCAATACATGATTGTCATCGGTCCTCCGAACCATTCATCGGTATAAGTAAAAGTTCATCGCGCTGCACTTTTTATTCGTTTCTACACCATTGACTGGATCTACCATCCTCACATTGAAATGATATCCATCAGAACCATCCCAGAAGATGAGTGGATACTGCAAAGCATCGTAACAACGGTGAGTTTCTGCGACGTTTACCAATCGATCGTTTCGTCGATGGAGAACAATATCTCGAGGTTGGAACTGATCCCCGACTATGACAATTGCCACTTCTTCTATAGTTGGAGCACTGTATCTCCTGATATGTTCTCCAGCAGGCGTTATGTCTGCATGAATGACAATTTTATGGGTATCCGAAGGCATCATATAGATTGCTGTTTTGAACAAACGCACCAAATGGTTCCGTTCGTGAAAAAGCTTCTGTAGCTGCGAAATAATGGGCTTCTTCAGGGAGGTATTGATTCAATAACGTATATCGACTTCAGCTGCATCATCACCAATGAAGTACATTAGAAGAAATTTGTGTTCGCTGTCTGAGAACGGAAGCAGGGAACCGGCTTTGTGATAGATTTGTCCTTTGATTTTGAAAGTTGGCATGAATTGCGCAGTTATAATTTCCGCACCAAATGACGTCATTTGGAAGCAAGAGTTGTATTTCCTATAATCAACAGTTGGATTATATCGGAATGCAAGACGATTGTATTGCAGGTTTTGATCTGTTGGAAGCTGTAAACGCGCATCAGCTACCCTTGCCCTGTCGTGTTCATTATTTTGAGACTGAATCAAATCGATTGCTGCAGAACGCGACTGCCTAACTTTCAATCGTGTTCGCTCAAGCCTAGCTGCTCGCGTTTCTGCTGATTCCGCGTTGTGCATCCGCATTGCTCTCAGCTGCTCAGTCTCTCGGATGGAGGCCCGCTCTTCGTCAGTCATATTCGAAATGTTACGTCTTTTTGCTTTTGTATTGCGAGTAAGACGACCAAAATTCGACTTCTTGGGTGGCATGGCTTCGTTTCTAATGACTTCGTTTCTGACATTTTGACATTTTCATTTGACATTTTCTTCTTAGCTGTCTGCCTAAATAGAAAAGTAGGGGCACGGGGAAACGCGAAAAAAACTGATATATTCGCAAACGCAGATAAGCTATCAACATCAAAAGTAGACATAAACCGAGCTGGAACCTCAACGCATGTTGGGTAAAAAATTTGGGCTTTAACGGTTCAGAACTTTTCAAGTCTAAAAATTACGTAGATACGAACAGAGCATTTTTATATATATAGATAATTGATAAAAGCGCTTCTGTATGTTGGTGGTGTTGGGATAAAAATTTTTAAGATATTGTACATTCAACATCTCTCTATCCTTTTGGTATATATTAATATTCGCTGTACCTCAGACAGGTTATAAACTCTCAGGTCGAGATACAGTTTAAGAAGAAAGCATGAGGTGTTCGAAGGGTCCGGCTTACTGCCAGTGCGAAACCTGGTATAACTCATACAACGATAACGAAAATGCACTCTTACAGATTGCACTTCTCGGGTGAAATGGGAACCAAAGTTGCATCAGATAAACCTCTCGCGTATAATGTTGCTATTACCACATTACCGTCCGCTACAGTTTGCACAACAGATGTTATTAATGATTGCTTAACTGAGTAAGTGGTTGCTTAACTGAAATCTGTGTAATTAAAATCAGTTTTAAAACCCTTTTAAAACCCTCGGAAGCATTATATTACAAAGGATGCCAAATCCAGATTAGTGGTGGTGTAGCTTTATGAAACCATGCCGACATGAAAAAATGAGAAGCAAAAATGTTGCAAATGAGGATTAATTTTTATACCCTTGCAGAGGGTATTATAATTTTGTCCAAAAGTGTGCAACGCAGTGAAGGAGATATCTCCGACCCTATAAAGTATATATATTCTTGATCAGGATCACCTCCTGAGTTGATATGAGCATGTCCGTCTGTCCGTCTGTCTGTCTGTTTCTACGCGAACGAGTCTCCCAATTTTAAAGCTATCGTTTTGAAACTTTGCGCACTCGCGTATTTCTTTGCACGCAGTATATAAGTCGGAGCGGCCGAGTATATACTATAGCTTCCATATAACTCCGGTGTTTTTAGAGTTAAAGAGTTCACATTTTACATGAGAGCTATTTTTATAATACGAAAATATAATACGAAATGCCAAATTTAATAAGAATCGGCCGACTGTATTCTATAGCTGTCATATAACTGAACGATCGGAAATGACCAAACTTTCGTGTTTTTGAGAATACAAAGTTGGAATTTCTTACAGATTCAATTTTTGGTCAGTTGATCCGACCCACCCAATTTCATAACGATCGGTCGACTACATATTATAGCTTCCATGTAGCTGAACGATCGGAAATGGTTTTTGGAAAAAAATAACTACTTTTGTATTTTTGAAGATAGAAGCTTGAGTATTTTTTTTTTTAAGATTTGAAAAAAAGGCACATTAGGCATTTGCAACACTTCCATAAAGCATAAGATACTGGCTTGAGATGCTGAAATCGGGTTTTGTACGACTTTGGGGAGCAGACAATATGAGGATCCATATTGATTTCAATGAGCGTCAAATGAAACAACCTTAAACAACTGCGTCGATTGAAATAATAAAGTAAGTGATTAAAATTGAGAGTGAGAGTGGTAAAAGAGATAAATAAGTATTTTAAGATAAATTCAGAAACACGAAATGAAGAAACTTGAGCAAGGACATTATCAAGGACATTTAAAAAAGAAGCGGTTCAAAAAAAAAAGCAAAGCTAGATTTGGAATGATAATTTATGTTTTCTCACACAAATTTTGATGTGCAAAATGCAAATCAATAAGGCTTTGTATTTGTATTTGAAATTTTACCCAAAAATCGTACAAAGGTCGACTTCCTATCCATTGTAATTTTTGTTAACGATTAACCTAGTGTCATAAACTACGCTATCACATTTATGTATGCCGATGATTAATGTTAGGTTTTTAATTCTTAGACCATTTTCTTCATAGACACTTTAAATTAACAAAGTCTTCTTGTGGTGTTCAAACAATCTTCTTTTACTTAACTGCACAAAGCGTAAGGTTATGACGTTTAATTACAATTGGCCTCTCATTGTCTCGTACTCACTTCGGAATAACGTCATAGATAGTGTTTGCTTAATTAAAGATTAATTAATTATATTCCTTTATGACCATTAGCTGTGGTTAGCTGCAATAAAGGCAGGAGTGTGCGACGCCATCCTCATTCCACACAAAAAACCGCCAGAAGCCACAAAATTTAAAAAAAAAAACGGAAAAACTAACTTTCTTTAATATTTCCAAGCCTTGCGAACAATATAACTTAGCCACCGAATATCCGCAAGCCGTAGAAAGTCTAAACACTCTTATGCTCCAGTTAACTCAAGCCTGTAATAACGTCTTAGCAAGACGTATCCCAAAACAAACGCAATCAAGCCTCCTTGGTGGTCGTCAAAGCTAGCCACTCTCCAAACGGCAAACAGAACCCTGTTCAACCGGGCGAAAACCGAAACAGAGGAAAGGCTCTGGAGCGGCTTAAAGGCCTCTCTGAAAAAGCATGTCACAAAAAAATCCAAAAGGAGAATCAAGCTCACCTGGGGGTCGTTGTTAAACAGGGCAGAAGCTTAAAACGAGGAAAGCCTGTGCACCGACTATAAGGCCTCACTGGCCACATATAAAAAAGCCATCCGAAAAGCGAAGCGATCCTAATGGAGCCCCTTCTGCTCGTACATAGGAAACACACTTCAAGCTGCAAGGCTTAAGAAAGTCCATTTCAATCAGCCACAACCCAACCAGAAACAGACTTTCCGTCCGACCAAAAACGTCCCTTCAACAAACTTGAAGTTGGACTTCGACTAAAAAACCCTACACAGGGCGATACACGGCTTTAAGCCTTACAAATCAGGGAGTCCTGAAGAGATCATGTCCACACAAATACAATTTGTGGGCGAAATAGCCATGAACTGGCTCTTATGAATCTTTAAAAGATCCATGACCTTGTGTAAACTTCCAAGGCCGTGTCTCGAGTCACGGATTATGCTGGTACCCAAAAGATCAATCAGAATTAAGACCAATCATTCTATCATCCTTTCTTTAAATCCTAGAAAGAGTCTTCCATGTAAGATCGTCTCTTAGCCCAACCCTCAAATTTTAAGCAGAACATACCTAAAAAAATGGTAAATCTACAGAACCTGCCTTTCACGCGCTAATCTTAAGAATGGAAACAACCACCTTTTAAAATTAATATGCCCTCCGAATAGAGCCGCAGCACTATGCATCAGTGCTGCCGTCAGAGCCCCTTCAAACGCCGACCTTAACGCCATTTTCAACCTACCCAATGCAGAACTAGCTGCTATGGAACAGAAAAAAGAGGCGGCAGTAAGGCAAAGAGAAACACACCGGTGCACAGTGGTCGATTTGGTCTCGGTAGCGTCATTTAATTATGATTTTCAAATTTAAATAAACGTTAATTTAAGTTAACCCATCGATAATATACATCTTGACTAGATGCTAATTGATGTATTTTAAGCTCATCTAAGCACGGATCGTGACCAACTCGTAGCGGTGGGCGACTTTAATATCCCAGAATTAAAGTGGTCCAACGTCGATAACTCACCATCTTTGTCACTTATAACTTACCATGACTTCACCGCGGGCATGTTTGACATGTCCCTAGGTCAGATCAATCATGTTAGAAATTCGCTAGGTCGGCTCTTAGACTTATGTTTTGCATCTGATCCGGATGGTACCGCTCTCTCCAGAGCTTTTCCCCTTTCAGCCCCAGAGGATCCATATCACCCCACGCTGGAGGTCTCAATCGAAACCACTCCTGGTATCGATCAGATGTCTCCGAGCGTGGTAAATAAGATTCGCTGTTTCCGTAAAGCTGATTTTCAGAAACTTAATAGCCTTATCGATACATTTGACTGGTCTGATATTCTGGCGTGCACTGATCTTAATGTCACTTTAGAAAAATTTTATTTTACTTTAAATACATTTTTTGACTCATGCGTGCCTTGGAAACATCCGTCCGCTTCAACAAATCCTCCTTGGTTTACAAGGTGCCTCGCTAACTTAAAAAATAAAAAAAATAAGCTTTTACTTAAATATAAAAAAACCTGCAGTAGTGTTGATTTCTCAAGATACCTACTAGCTCGGTCGAATAACGCTGAATGTTATAGGAATTATATTGACCGCTGCCGGATTCAATTTACTCAGGATCCAAAGCAGTTTTATAATTTTGTAAACACTAAGCGTAAACACGTATCTTTTTCACCTCTGCTTACGTTTGAAAATTCCTCTGCGACTTCGGATCAGGCCATTGCCGATCTATTCGCAGAATTTTTTCAAACAACTTATTCTCCTCCTAAATTGACTGATCAGCCTTACGCATATAACATTCAAGCAGCAAATCTTATTTTCTGTCCGTTTTTTTCTGAGAACAACTTATTATCTGGTCTTTTAAGGGTAAAACCCATTTATTCGCCAGGCCCCGACGGAGTACCAGGGTGTGTGCTAAAATACTGCGCCAGGGCTCTGTGCAAACCTCTTCTAAGACTTTTCAACTTATCTTTGGAAACCTCGATTTTTCCCCTTAAGTGGAAGGAATCATTTATAATTCCCCTACATAAAAAAGGGAAAAAGTCCGAGGCTGCTAACTACAGAGGCATCTCTAAGTTATCGGCAATTCCAAAATTATTTGAAAAATTAATTACTCCTCATTTGCAACACCTTTGCTCTTCGATTATCACTCCTTGTCAGCATGGCTTTATTAAGCGTCGCTCCACCACCACAAACTTATTGGAGTTGACATCCTTTGTCATAGACGGCTTTTGTAAGGGATATCAAACCGATGTAATTTACACAGACTTCAGCAAAGCATTTGATTCAGTTAATCACTCACTTTTCTTGAGTAAACTGAATATGCTGGGTTTTCCTAAAGACCTCTTAACGTGGATCTCCAGCTACCTAGATGGAAGGACACAAAGAGTCTTATTTAAAAACATACAGTCCCGTCTGGTCCGTGCTACATCCGGCGTCCCTCAAGGAAGTCATCTTGGCCCGTTATTATTTATGCTTTTTATAAACGACTTGCCCCCTGCTTTAACGAACTCTCTAGTTCTTATGTATGCAGATGATGTAAAGCTTTGTCTTCAGTATAAATCCATCTCTGCCCAATGCAGTCTTCAGTCTGACCTTGATAACTTTCAAAAATGGTGTTTGGCTAATGATCTAATACTTAATGGATCAAAATGCAAGCATATGTCTTTTTATCGTTCTTGCCCTCTGCAAGCTACGTATTCCATTAATGGGATTGCCTTAGAAAAATTAACCCAGGTTAATGATCTCGGCATCCTATTAGACATAAAACTTAAATTTGCCGACCATATTTCCTTAATGGTTAATAAGGCTAAAGGAGTCCTTGGTTTTATTAAAAGGTGGTCAAAAGAATTTAATGACCCCTATATAACCAAAACTTTATTCATTTCTTTGGTCCGTCCGATACTAGAGTACGGTTCATGTGTCTGGAGTCCCCAATATGGAGTACATAAGGACCGCATAGAATCCGTACAAAAGAACTTTTTAATATTTGCACTTAGAGGTCTATACTGGGATGCAAATCTTCAGCTTCCATCCTACAGTAGCAGACTTTTACTTATTAACTTACCTAGCTTAACAAATCGTAGGACAATGCTCGGTGTAGTTTTTCTGCATAACCCTATTAACGGGGATGTAGATAGCCAGCATTTACTAACACGCTTAAATTTCAACATTCCTAATAGAAGGACTCGAAACTTTAGTCCTCTGTTCCTTAGCCGTTGTAGTTCGATATATGCACTGCATGACCCTTTTAGGGTATTATGTTCGAACTACAATGGTCTCTACTCTATTACATCTCTTTCCTGTCCCTCTAATTTAAAATATAGAATTTTAAATTTCCTTACTAACTCCTCTTAGCTTAATAATTAACCAATAACTTAATATACTCTAACAAATCGTTTCTTGAGCGCCCCTCGGTCGTCTGGGCCTCTAAGCTTTATGATGAATACAGGAATGCTAGCTGATGCTCTTATTGATGCACAAGCCATTTCCAAATTCTGAAAGACCGCGAAAAAAAAAAAAAAAAAAAAAAAAAAAATAAGCTGATGATCAGCTGTGAACTGTCAAAGTCAACATATGTTTCAGCAGTTGATATATACAATTTTGGGGCCCTTTTACTTATTGGTTGAATATTTGAATAAATAGTCCAATTTACGATTATTCTAGTGCAAGTTTGGTTTTTAACAACTATTAAGGTATGTGCTACATAGAAAATCTGTGCTTGTGACGAGTCAGTATATGTATTACTTATTAATTATAGTGGATTTCGAGTGTATTAACAATGTGCAGAATAGAGCGTACACCAGTCTTTCGTGAAGTAGAACTTAACATATTTGCCTGGATTCACTCTGGTTGCAATTGTTTGTTAAAGTGTGAACTATTATCTGTCCGAAATGTCAAAAATGAAGTGCGTAGTCCTGCGTATCTACAAGTTATTTCACTTTTTAGGAAGAATGTCAGTGTCGAAGCGCGCACTTTTCTTAGTATGGCACAGCGAAGCGATCCCCACTAAAAAGTTCTTCTTAATGGAAAGCTTTGCATTAGGAGAAGTTTGTAGCAAATATGATTGTAACGAAAAGGAGCTTTGCAAAATTCGGAAAAAATACACGCCTCAGGTGTTAATGGAAAGATCATCATTTAGAAATGTTGGACAGTAGGGAGTAAATAGGCAATCGGCTGATTTCTTGCGTCATATCCGTGTATGCATGTATATGTTGGTGGTAACGTAGATCCACAATCCAATATACACTCACATATATATATATAATCCTAAATAAAAAATACATATTGACCTTTCATCCGACCCTGACAAAAATATGTCTCCTGCAAGAAAGTGTCATCCGACCCTGACATAAATATGTCTCCTGCAAGAAAGTGATAAAAAGGGATCGCAGCAGGTCAATTGGTTCCTTTTTTTTTTCTTGACCTTTCAGGATGGATTTTCACTTTTCTACGAAAAGGTTTTCTTGTGATATACTTACTCCTTGTAAAATTCTGTATTATATATCTGTATTTTTATATTATAAAATTAAATTTCTTTATATAAGTCAGAGTTAATTTAAAATTAATTAAAAAAGAATTGGAGTAAAAAATCCTTTTAAATGATATGCAACACCATAATTTCCATAGAAGAGTTCCTCACATCGAGGAATTCGAACAACTCAAGGAATACTGCAGGATTCCTGCGGTTATTCGAAGAGCATTTCGAACTAAATACCCCAGGGAATCCCTGAGGTATACTCTGAGGAATCGTTGAGGAAATACCCCCAGGAATTCCTGGGGTATACTTTGAGGAATCGTTGAGGAAATAGGGATTCATAAGGGATTCACTGAGGAACTTTTGAGGAACTGTAAGGATTTTCACCCGATATTGTTCACCCAATTAGATATTGTTTACATTATTTGTAATTAAAATACATACCGATCAAAACTCCATAAAAATTTAGAAACGCCTTCAATCTCTTCTTCCCACTAACTCCGTCGATGTTATATTGCACGATCATTTCCTCAATTAAATAAATAAACAATAAATAGATAATAACATAATATGTACAAGCGGCTAATGCCGTTTAATAAATATATGTACATATGTACATATATAAATATTTAGCACTTTTCCGAGCGGCTAATGCCGTATAATAAATATATGTACATATGTACATATATTGAACGGCCGCTCGGTATTTAATAAATAACTTAATTACATATATGCACATTACTTTTTAATTTTACTCACCAGAATTAGTTTTTAGTTGTTATTTAATTCAATTGGTCACTTAAACTTTTCTTCAGAAACGCGTGTGCTTTTGGTGCAAATTGAACATCAAATGCAAAGAGATGGGGGAAGGCAAGACGAAACCGAAAATTGACAACCGATAATTCTGGCGCGTGCCAGGGTATAGTCGACCAACGCAATGCCTTGTAATTAGAATCGCACAAGGAAAATAATCAAACATGAACATTTTGGCTTTGCCTAAAGCCAATTATTAATACATTTTAATATACCATATGATTAGATAAGAAAAATTTATTAAATATAATCTTAAATATATATAAATATTTCAACATATTTTAAAAAGGGTATTCTGACGTCGCTTCCATTCATTTGGTTTTCGACACCGATTTTTTTTCTCTCCCTTCCCTCCATCTACATCTCTCTAATTGTCTCTCTGTCGCGTGCCTCTGCTCCGAAACTATGACGTAGAAGCTTCGAGAATCATCGTCGAAAACCGAAAGCAGGTAGAAGTTTCGTTTCCCCTTTCGTTTCGGACTTGAGTAAACGAAGCCCATGCAATTTGTTTTTGTTTTTCGAACATGTCGCCAGGAAACGTCGGGGTAAGGAATTTTGGTACTGAAGGGTACGTTACCACCAACATATACATGCATATACGGATTTGACGCAAGAAATCAGCCGATTGCTTATTTACTCCCTACTGTAGGCTCTAGGCTCTAAGCGTTATCTTTTCTTTCGAGTCTTCTGATTGGCTTTCCCGATTCATTAACCGGAAAAATGTGTGGAAAATTGGGGTGGTTTTCATTCCAATACATTCAAACACAAGTACCTGTTTTCCGTTTTCGAGGATCAATAGGTTTTGAGGTTTATGCTAAGAATCAAATTTGTATACCCTTGCAGAGGGTATTATAATTTTGGTCAAAAGTGTGCAACGTAGTGAAGGAGACATCTCCGACCCTATAAAGTATATATATTCTTGATCAGGATCACCTCCTGAGTTGATATGAGCATGTCCGTCTGTCCGTCTGTCTGTCCGTCTGTCCGTCTGTCTGTCCGTCTGTCTGTCTGTTTCTACGCGAACTAGTCTCTCAGTTTTAAAGCTATCGTCTTGAAACTTTGCACACACCCTTCTTTCCTTTGCACGCAGTATATAAGTCGGAACGGCCCGGATCGGCCGACTATATCCTATAGCTGCCATATAACTGAACGATCGGAAATGACCCAACTTTCGTGTTTTTGAAGATAGAAAGCTGGAATTCAATACAGATTATATTTTTAGTCAGTTGATCCAACCTACTAAATTTCATTAGGATCGGCCGACTATATCCCATAGCTGCCATATAACTGAACGATCGGAAATGGTATTTGGTAGAAATATCAACTTTCGTATTTTTGAAGATAGAAGTTTGGGACTTTTTTTTAAATTTTATATTATAATAAATTGGGTTATCTATTCCTATTCCCATAAGGATCGGCCAACTATATCCGATGTTTGCGATATATATCCGGTTTTAACTGCAAGGGTATATAAACTTCGGCTCCGCCCGAAGTTAGCTTTCCTTTCTTGTTAGTATAAATCTTGCCTTGCCGGTTAAAGCAATTTTTACGCTTTTTCTTTTTTACAAAAAATAAAAAAAAAAATATGAGCGAGTTAGAAATTATATTCGAGGACACCCAACCAGCTCTTAGTGATATTTGTGTATCGAACGGTGCACTTTTATCATTAATTGGTATTGGGATATTTTTAATTGGTATTTTTAATAATTCACTTGCCTTTGTATATATATATATATATATATATATCCAAAAATACACAAAGGCACAAAGGCAAGTGAATTATTAAAAAGTATAAAAGAGCGGGATCACTGATTAAGTTGATTAGTACCTAACAATAACCTTTTTGAAACGAAACCAGGAATACAAGAATTATATATAATGGTATGTTTACAAATTCTCACAACCAAATTAAAAAAATATCCTTATGTTTATGTATATCATAGTCTTTCTTAGATACTTTGAATGATCAAAAGCCTGTTATTGGCTACACAAAGACTGAAGACCTATGTATTAATTTCGAATACAAAATCATTGGCTGTAAGATAAAGAAAACCACATATGGGACGAAAATAGCCCTTTATTTGACTGATAAGGACGACGAACCACTCTGGATATTTTTACCAAAGAGCTACGTGAATAAATTTTCAACTAAAACACCATTTAAGAAATTGAAGGAAAATGGAATAACGCATCTTGTATATAAAGGAAAAGAGATGACTAGATATAGCTCAGCATGTTTACAATTTATCTCAAAGGAGTAACTGTATAAAAGAGTCGACTCCTTATAATGTTTTATCAGTTTCACTTTTTCCATTCAATCAAAAACAACTCCTCTCTCAAGCCTCTCGATGTACGAGCATCAAATAAAATAATTTTTACTTCAATTTGAAGATATGCTTTTCGAGGAGCACCTTAAAAAACTTCAATTTTTAAAAACAACTTTAGAGGATTTAGAAGAAAAGGAAATGCTGTACTCGAAATATGGATTCCACTACAAAATATGTCCCTGGAGTGATGATGAAGCAACCGAAGGTCCAGACACTTGTAATTGCAACAAACTTCCTCTATATATAAAGGAAGCTACGGATATTATGTTAAGATACTATAAAATAACTAAAAGAATGTATCCAAATCCATGAAAATAAAGAAAATTTTGTATAGATATTATATATAATACTGTTTATTTTTTCATGTTAGGTTGAAATAAAACATTAAAAAAAAAAATAATCATTTAAAACATTTACTAAACATTTTAGAAATTAACTTATCATTATAGGTGAAATCTTTTATCTTAAAATTCCGTATGAAACTCTTTAAAGTTTTTCGATTGCTTTTGTAAAGACCAAAAAGCATGCAGTAATGTCCACAGGTATTTGAAAAGTATCCTTGTAATTGTTGCTTGTTATAAGTATATTTTGATGCATTTCTTTTTAAAAATGCAATAAATTCTCTTTTCTGAGCATATTGTCCATAAGAATCGAAAAATTCTGCTGACTTTTTTTATAGAAGTAAAATGCAACCCAATGCATTCCTGGTTGGTATGAATAATCAGTGTTAGCTACAATCAATGCAGGATATTCACGAATTTCTTTTGGTGGTTTATCGGCCGAAAAAACCCCTTTTAATATTTTTTTAGTTTGAGGATGGTTTGAGATCAAGTCCATGATTTGTATTGTATTCATTTTCACAAAAGTACTCGAATATTTTGATGCTTATCAATATTAATCATAGAGTCATATTCACAATAAACAATGCAAGTAACAGCCTCAGCCAGAGTCTCAGAGAATCTTCCTTCTATTCTGATCGTTCCTTGAGAAATCAGGTTAGCGCAAACACTAGAATTGGAGTGATCAGCAGTTAAATCAAATGCTTATATAAAATTATTTTTGTCAAACATATCCTTGGAAATTTGGAGACCACGATCATAATGCTTAATTCCACATGCTTTAAATAGTAAATTATATGCTCTTGAACTTTGGGTATTGGTAGGATTCGAGAAATCAAATTCAAGTGCCTGAGAAGGTACCTGTACTCCATTAACTAACAGATTGAATCGTTGTATTTTTGAAGTTTTCAAAATTAAAAGGATCTAGTCCTCGATTTCCTGAATATGCTCTGTTTTTTACCATACAAAAGGCCAAAAAATTTGGAATTTGACCAATAACTGCATTATCGATGGATAATGTATTATTTCCTGGGTATATTGTAAATGATTTTACTTCAACTTTATTATATGGGTATATTGCATTTTTTGATTGTAAAACGTGATAATGAGCTAATAAAATGCTGGGGTTGACTACTACATGATTCATGAACAGCTGGGCTTCCAAGATCTTTAGATTCGATTCAGTTTCGGTTTCCAATAAATTAAATGCTGTTTTTTCAATATTAAAAGTAATTCGCAAATCAACATTATTTACAAGTAGTTTTGGTTGGTTGAAAATATCTCCATGAACTTTTCCAAATAATTCTACTTTATTACTATTTTGAAACATATTTTTAAGAATTTGACTGCCATCACTTTTAAATGGTGTTTGGGTACCTTAATTTGGGAAATATCCTTGTGTTGCTAAATGACTTTCACTTGCATCACAACCATAGTTTAAAATTGTTTGCAAATATGATCTATAATGATAATTATTGTCGCTTTGGGAAACCAAAGTATTATTTAAATATACCGATGAGCTTCTAAATATAGAATGCAATATATTATTTGCTACACCAACACCATTTCCTTCAGTACTACTATTATCAATTTTTTTAAGTTGAACCACAAGTTTTAGGTAAACACTTGAAAGATCTCTGTAGGTTTCTCCATTTCCTAAACAAACGAATTCAATTGACGAAGCACTATCCAAAGAAGCAATAGGGTTGTATGAAACTTCTTCGGTTTTCAAAATACAGCTTTGCGTTGGATGAGGCTCAAAAAGATCGAATTCGCTTTTCATGCATTCAATGTGATTACTCATTTTGATTTGGAAAATATGTCACTAATTTTAAATTTTTTAGATGATTTTTTTCTTGACTTTTTTGAACGCGTATGTTTACGACGTTGTTTAGTTGTTAAATGATTGCGATTTTTTCTTGGTCTCCTCTTTTTATGCCTTTTTCCTTTACCACTTTGTAATTTAGTAATTTTATGAATTGCTTTGTCAGATATATTATGTAATGCGATTTTACTTTGTTCTTGAATGATATTTCGTAGATGTTTTTGACCCAAATCATTTATAACAGCCTTTCTGGTTTCAGCAGCTTGATTTTTACAGAAAAAGGGGCTTAATGTAATTAAAAAGTCCACTAAAGAAATTTCCAATACCACGACCATGCTGAACAATTCTTGGGGAAACATAGAGACACATCTTTTCTTTCGAAAAGAATTATTTAAATATATGTCAGTTATACCGACTTCCCATTCCTCAGACATTGTTTCAGGAAGGTTTACAATATTTGTAAGAGCGCATTTTACATTATCAGGAAACACATTTAAGGAGTCATTGCTGAGCAATGTAATATAAAACTCGTATTGAAAAAACATTATAGGCTCTGCAGTTAAGAATATGAGATCCAATTTAATTCATTTTTACCAATATGGATATTGTTTTCTTTGCGGTCTTTGCAATTTTTCTAAATCACTTATAAACTTAAGATTTCTAAGTGGATAGAGGGAATCTCTATTCTTTTTAACCTTATTTCTCAGTTTCAGTTTCATTTCAGTAGAATTTCCTTTTATAATTCTTGTTTTCTCAACTAATGATTTTTTTAAAACCTTATCATCAGTGAAAGAAGTATCTGCGAGTGATCGTTTATTATTAAGTGGAATTGAAACAGATTTCTCAGATTTAATATAGATTAGATTAGGTTTTAATATAATATCATAGAATCTATAGTAGTATAGATTTAACACGTTTATGTTTCGAAATATCTAACAAAATGGCAAAAGAAATAAAAGAAGATGTAATTCATTATAAGAAATCATTAATCTCTAAGACCTCAGACATTAACAATAAAAAATAAGTTTTTTTTTTAAATAAAAATGAGTAAGCAACAAGTTGTTGATGAAATACATAAAACTTGTAGAAAAAATTTTTTACGTCGAAAGTTCGTTCAAAAAGGGTTGCATGATACTTGGCAAATAGATTTGGTTGAAATGATCCCATATTCCAATCAGAATAATAGATATAAATATTTTCTAACGGTTATTGATACATTTTCAAAATATGCTTTTGCTAATCCTGTAAAATCAAAATCGGCAATGGATGTTGCAACTGTTATGAAATCTATATTGAAAGATTCCAAATACAAGCCATAAAATATACATTCCGATCAAGGAAAAGAATTTTTTAATCAACTCTTTAAAGAAATTTTGAAGAAAAATAATATAAATCATTATCATACATTTACACACCTTAAGGCTTCGATTTGTGAACGATTTAACAGAACTTTAAAAAATAGGATGTGGAAAATGTTTAGTTTTAATGGAAATTATCGATTCAATTACCATTTGAATTCGCTTGTAGAAGACTACAACCATTCTTACCACAGAACTATAAAAATGAGGCCAATCGATGTTTGTAAACAGAATGAAGAGTTTATTTTGAAAACATGTTATAACATTGTTAAGGTATTTCCAAGGCATAAATATGTAGTAGGAGACAGAAGTAGGAACAGAATGAAGAGTTTATTTTGAAAACATTTTATAACATTGTTAAGGTATTTCCAAGGCATAAATATGTAGTAGGAGACCATGTTAGAATAAGCAAATACAAGGGTGTATTTGTTAAAGGATATGAACCTAACTGGACAACTGAAATATTTACAATTTCAAAAATTAAGACTACATTCCCAGTTACTTACGAGCTCATTGATTATAAGGGTGACCCTATAAAAGGTACATTTTATGAAGCATTTTTTACATTTTTTTTTTTTTTTTATTTATTTATTTTTAAATAAACAGACAACGATAAGAAATTTAAAATTTTTTGTTTTTTATTTTTAAATAAAAGTTTTTTAATTTATTTGTTTATTACTAAAAAAAAATGTTTTGACTAATATAATAATTTTTTTATTTCAAATATTTAATTTAATTAATAAATTAAATTCAAAAACGAAACCAACGAAAAAATATATTTACCGAGGAGAATGGACGGAAGAATGTCAGCTCCTAATAACACATCGACTTGGGAGCTCTCAAAGAAGTTGGGGTCCGCCAGGGTAATATTGGGCAGCCCCTTGAGACGATCTCGCGAAATCGGATATGATGGCAGATTTCCTGCCAACTGCGGAAGAACGTAAGCCGCAGTCTCTAATTGTAGCCCGGGTCTTGACGGCGACCGAATAGAGAAATGGCACAATTTAGTAGACTGCGCGGAAATGGTTTGATTAAGGCCGGAAACTTGGGCTTGAATCGTCTTGAAGGGAGGCTTGACGAGGTCGAACAGTCGTTCCGTTATGAACGTCGCTTCGGAGCCTGAGTCTATCAGTGCTCGTGCTTGGACGGTGCACCCCAAATGGCACACGTTGATACGGGCCGTGCCCAGTAGGACGGCTCCTGACCCGGAAGCGAAACACACCTGCACATTCGACTGATCCTCAGGGCCGTTTGTTGTCGTAGGCGGACTTGGAGCGGTAAGCTGCGTAGGCGGACTTGGAGCGGTTGCGAATGGATTGCCGCGGTGCAAGAGGGTGTGGTGTCTGCTGTGGCATGTGGAGCAGGTATGGGCGCTCGTGCAGTCTCGCTGCTGGTGCCCTCGGGCAAAACAGTTTAAACATAACTGCTTCCTCCTTATGTAGTCAGAGCGCCCATTTACATCCATTTCTAGGAAACGCGGACATAAGCGAATGGGGTGGTCCTCCCTCGAACAGAGATCGCAGCTCTTTTGACCCGGAACCACTCGAGTCTCGTATGAAGTGAGCCTCCGAGCAGGGGCAGTAGGAAGTCCCGACCTTGGCGGAAATTGCACGGAGCCACTAGGCCTGACGTCGTCGATGGCCTCCAGAGTGCGATGGCGCTCTGTCAGGAAGTTATCTAATTCCTTCCATGTTGGAATCTCGGCCTTATTATGTACGGATTGCTCCCACATAGAAAGTGTGACCTTGGGGAGCTTTGACGAAATCATAAATACAAGGAGACAGTCCCAAGCCTCAACATTAACGGAGGACATTTCTAGGGCTGTCAAACAACTCTGAATGGTAGCTTGCAGCTCCTTCAGCGCGACCCCGGACTCTTGAGAAATAGCCTGGATGTTGAAAAGGATCTTCAACTGGCTGTTGACCAATAGCCGCCGGTTCTCAAAGCGGTCTGTGAGGCTTTGCCATGCGGCGACAAACCCCTCATGGGTAAGCGGAGCCTTAGAAACAATGGCGTGGGCGTCACCACTTGTTTTGGACAATAAGTGTAACAACTTCTCTACCGGGGTGAGCCGCGAGTTTTGGATGTAATTGGCCGCAAACAAGTCTCTGAAGGTGGGCCACCGAAGATAATCACCCGCGAAGACCTCGGTATCCACCGGAGGTAACCGGCAGCCTGTAGGCGCGGGTGTGTGGACATTGACGGGAGCCTGAGTGGATTGGGAAGCAATTTTCTCCCGAAGCTGGGCAATACATCTCGAATAGACGGAGTAACAGTAGCTGTACTTCGCTTCCAGCACTGTCGAGGCGGCCGCATTGTCGCCGGACACGGCTAGCAAATCGGAGCAGCTCTCATAGCTCTTCTCCACCTTCTCCCACAGTGCCCGAATTTGGTCCCGATGGATTTTGCACATGTATTGGGATGTATTTCCGTTTCTGGGGCGCCCGGAGTACTTATGTTAGCCTCAAATTGGATAATTCGATCTGTTGTGGCGATGAACCTTTTCAACGCCACTTCGACCGCACTTGGGGCCATTTTTGCAACGGAGTGAGTCTGCCTCTGTGAAGGACCGGGGGTTGTATTGACGGATTCGTCACTCCTTGCCCTTGGACTGGCACTGGTAGCCTTAGGCTTCAAAAGAGGCGTCCGCGGAGATGCGGATTGAGATCTGTCCAAACGGATGGCTGGGATCGAACGCGGCTTTTTGTCGTCTCCCGTGGGCATTCTCAGAGTCCAATTCGTTGGTCAGCGCTTGTCGACTGACTCGCGCAACAGGTGCCTCGTACGAAGTGGTGGCCGGTCGCACTAACGTGATGAGAACGGTGAGATCGCGGATGAAAGGCAATTACAAGGAGCAAGTGCGAACTAGTGGCGCCGATGTGGAAAGGAAAGTCGTGTGCGGCACAATTCGAATGTGGAAAGAAAAACTTCAGGCACCAGAAAAACCCAGGTTTGTTCGGATTGTAGGCGGATGTTGCCTGATGCGGAGTAGAAGCAGAGTTGGAGGCACGAGAAATGGAAAAAGTACCGGAAAATTCGTGCTTGTTCGGAAAACAATGATGACGGTCTATATATGTATGTATATTTCGACTTGTGTGGTTCGTACTGAATTTAATATATACTGAGATATTAAATTCTTAACTATTTTAGAATTTGCGGAGCCGGAAGGTGGACTTAACTTTGGCTTGAATTTAACACACAAAAATATAAATAATTAATTTTTGGCTAACTGTCGGATTTAAATATGATGGAGCCAGAAGGGTGGAGTTGAAAATCTTAATTTTTAATCAATTGAGGTTAATTATCACGAAGCTGGAACAGTGGAATTGAAACCTAAATATTTAATTAATTGAATTTAATTAACACGAAGCCGGGAGATGGAATTAAAAATCGCGGCTCTATTCGGACAGAAGGTGGATAATTAAATTAATTAATTATAATTTTCCGATAATTAAATCTTCGACTTTAATTATTGAGTGGCCGGAAAGGTGAATTTAAAAAAAAACCTGGCCCTTTGCTTGAACGGAAAATAAGAATTAAATAAATTTTCGTAGTTATAATTATAAATACATAAATTTATAATTAATTTATTTTTAAACTCTTTTGTTACGCAGCCGGTTATGCCGTCGGCACCCTGTACGTACCTCAAAGAAAAATAAACAAAACCGAAAAACACAACACGGCTAGGTCGAGAATTTAAGCGGCACAATCACGGATTTGTAGTGAAATGGCGGTTTATAATTGTTGGTTTTAGAAAATGTAATTTTTTTTTAAATTTTATCGGCTATATATTTCCTGAAATTGGAGGCAGAAAATATTTGGAAATTATATAGACATGCATGCAAGTAGGGCAAGGGCATGTGGGGCATATGATGGTACAGTAGAGCTTCGAGAAGTGGACTGTATATGTTAAATTTTATCGGTTATATATATCCTGGAATTGAAGGCAGAAAATATATGGACATGCATGCAAGTACGGATATATGTAAGGGCATGTGGGCATATGTTGGCACAGTGGAGCTTTGATAAGTAGACTGTATAATTGGGGAAACAGAAAAGTTATGTGGTGTAAAAAATGACACTGATTGAGGAAGATAAAAACAAATATTACGACAGCGGCGGACTGTTCGGTGAATTTGGAAATTCCGGAACTAATTCACACCGGTGGCCAATATTAATTATGCCTTCTTTTTGTCACCACACAATTTCACTGTTCACTTGCGAATTTTTCGCGGATTAATGCACCAAAAAAAATATGTATGTATGTATGCGGATGCACATATGCCTCGACCGTTGGCAAGCGAATGAATAACGGAGAGGCCGAAAACGGCGAGGAATATGGGCAGCACAGAAAACGGAGACGGATAGAAAAATTTGCCGAATTTTAAGATTATTATAGATTATTAGAAAAATCTCAACCTGCCGTTGTGTTGGAAAACTCGGACTTGGAGTTGACACGGAGGGAAAAACAATCTTGCAGCAGTGTGAACGAAATTTAATGTTCGGATCACTGCTGAAGACCGGCAGAGAGATGGGGACGGAAAAATGTACTTATCTTTTGGCGGAACAATGCCGGGAACTGCTGGCAGAAGAAAATCCAGTAATTATCCGGCTCGAAGGACCAATGTTTGTAGGGGGCGCTGGTTCCGCAAAAGACTCCAGAAATGGGGATGAAATGTAAAGTCGGGGGTGTCTTCAATAATTTACAAAAGAAGCGCGTTCAGCTTTATTGGCTGCGTACATCGAATTAAGAACTTAACTTAGAAAGAAAACAAGGCAAAAGTAATAAAAACAAGAAAGCAAAGCTAACTTCGGGCGGAGCCGAAGTTGATATACCCTTGCAGTTAAAACCGGATATTTATCGCAAACATCGGATATAGTTGTCCGATCCTTATGAGAATATGATAATATAACCCAATTTATTATAATACAAAATTTAAAACAAGTCCCAAACTTCTATCTTTAACAATACCAAAGTTGGTATATCTTCCAAAAACCATTTCCGATCGTTCAGTTATATGACAGCTACAGGATATAGTCGGCCGATCCGTATGAAATTTGATAGGTCGGATCAACTGACCACAAATAGAATCTGTACTAAATTCCAGCTTTCTATCTGCTTAAACACGGAAGTTGGGTCATTTCCGATCGTTCATTTATATGGCAGCTATAGGATATAGTCGGCCGATCCTTATGAAATCTGGCATGTCGTAATGTTTTGCCAAAAATAGCTCTCATGTCAAATTTGAACTCTCTAACTCTAAAAATACCAAAGTTATACCATTTCCGATCAATCAGTTATATGGCAGCTATAGGATATAGTCGGCCGATCCGGGCCGTTCCGACTTATATACTGCGTGCAAAGGAAAGAAGGGTGTGTGCAAAGTTTCAAGACGATAGCTTTAAAACTGAGAGACTAGTTTGCGTAGAAACAGACAGACGGACAGACAGACGGACAGACAGACGGACATGCTCATATCAACTCAGGAGGTGATCCTGATCAAGAATATATATACTTTATAGGGTCTGAGATGTCTCCTTCACTGCGTTGCACACTTTTGGACAAAATTATAATACCCTCTGCAAGGGTATAAAAATACGATCGACGACGGCCGACGAAGGAGCGAGAGCGCAAAGAGGGGCGAGCGCGGATGCGCTCTTCAGCGCGGGTGCGCTCTTCAGTGCTGGTGCGCTCTTCAACGCGGGTGCGCTCTTCAGCGCGGGTGCGCTCTTAAAGTTGCGGCACACCGGCCCCTCACGTAAACAATTATTATTTATATATGGTGTATATATATTTATTTATTTTTATTTTGTTTATTTATTTTTTATTTATTTTTTTTGTGTCTTATTTAATATTTTTAAAAATACGTACAATATTATTGACATTATCCATTTGTATTTAATAAAGATCTTAATTTATAATGACCATATGCTAAAGTATTAATATTACAAACTAATACCCATCTTTTATCATCTTTAGGACTAAGACTTACTTTATTAACTACTTCAGTATATAACTACTACTTCTACTACTTCTTATAAATCTTTGTTCCCCATAGTACGTTTTCTTATGTCTAATACATTCAATATAATCTCAATGACACAGACTGATTGCTTAACACCCTTAACTTTCTTTGTATCTATATATTCGTCATTATCTTCTACCAAAAATGAATATGCTTTAGCTTTTAAGCCTATATAACGAATAACCCGCGAATAGTCTTATTCTTTGTTGTTAGCTTGAATTATGTTGAAGCGGTTTCCTGACTCATAATTTGATGTGTCAAAACGGCTAGAATTTTTTTTTATCATTTTGTATATATCCTCTTTACAGGAAACTATAAAAGAGTATGTATCCATATATATTATTTTGGCTGTGGGACATTCTACTAGTAAAAAGTTATAATAGTAATCATACATTAGCCATTTTGACAAATCAAGAACTGTAAAACCAATATTTTTTTTTTTTTTTTTTTTTTTTTTTTTTCGCGGTCTTTCAGAATTTGGAAATGGCTTGTGCATCAATAGGAGCATCAGCTAGCATTCCTGTATTCATCATAAAGCTTAGAGGCCCAGACGACCGAGGGGCGCTCGAGAAACGATTTGTTAGTACATATTAAGCTAATTGAAATTTGTTAAGCTAAGAGGAGTTAGTAAGGAAATTTAAAATTCTATATTTTAAATTAGAGGGACAGGAAAGAGATGTAATAGAGTAGAGACCATTGTAGTTCGAACATAATACCCTAAAAGGGTCGTGCAGTGCATATGTCGAACTACAACGGCTAAGGAACAGAGGACTAAAGTTTCGAGTCCTTCTATTAGGAATGTTGAAATTTAAGCGTGTTAGTAAATGCTGGCTATCTACATCCCCGTTAATAGGGTTATGCAGAAAAACTACACCGAGCATTGTCCTACGATTTGTTAAGCTAGGTAAGTTAATAAGTAAAAGTCTGCTACTGTAGGATGGAAGCTGAAGATTTGCATCCCTGTATAGACCTCTAAGTGCAAATATTAAAAAGTTCTTTTGTACGGATTCTATGCGGTCCTTATGTACTCCATATTGGGGACTCCAGACACATGAACCGTACTCTAGTATAGGACGGACCAAAGAAATGAATAAAGTTTTGGTTATATAGGGGTCATTAAATTCTTTTGACCACCTTTTAATAAAACCAAGGACTCCTTTAGCCTTATTAACCATTAAGGAAATATGGTCGGCAAATTTAAGTTTTATGTCTAATAGGATGCCGAGATCATTAACCTGGGTTAATTTTTCTAAGGCAATCCCATTAATGGAATACGTAGCTTGCAGAGGGCAAGAACGATAAAAAGACATATGCTTGCATTTTGATCCATTAAGTATTAGATCATTAGCCAAACACCATTTTTGAAAGTTATCAAGGTCAGACTGAAGACTGCATTGGGCAGAGATGGATTTGTACTGAAGACAAAGCTTTACATCATCTGCATACATAAGAACTAGAGAGTTCGTTAAAGCAGGGGGCAAGTCGTTTATAAAAAGCGTAAATAATAACGGGCCAAGATGACTTCCTTGAGGGACGCCGGATGTAGCACGGACCAGACGGGACTGTATGTTTTTAAATAAGACTCTTTGTGTCCTTCCATCTAGGTAGCTGGAGATCCACGTTAAGAGGTCTTTAGGAAAACCCAGCATATTCAGTTTACTCAAGAAAAGTGAGTGATTAACTGAATCAAATGCTTTGCTGAAGTCTGTGTAAATTACATCGGTTTGATATCCCTTACAAAAGCCGTCTATGACAAAGGATGTCAACTCCAATAAGTTTGTGGTGGTGGAGCGACGCTTAATAAAGCCATGCTGACAAGGAGTGATAATCGAAGAGCAAAGGTGTTGCAAATGAGGGGTAATTAATTTTTCAAATAACTTTGGAATTGCCGACAACTTAGAGATGCCTCTGTAGTTGGCAGCCTCGGACTTTTTCCCTTTTTTATGTAGGGGAATTATAAATGATTCCTTCCACTTAAGGGGAAAAATCGAGTTTTCCAAAGATAAGTTGAAAAGTCTAAGTAGAGGTTTGCACAGAGCCCTGGCACAGTATTTTAGCACACAGCCTGGTACTCCATCGGGGCCTGGCGAATAAATGGGTTTGACCCTTAAAAGACCAGATAATAAGTTGTTCTCAGAAAAAAACGGACAGAAAATAAGATTTGCTGCTTGAATGTTATATGCGTAAGGCTGATCAGTCAATTTTGGAGGAGAATAAGTTGTTTGAAAAAATTCTGCGAATAGATCGGCAATGGCCTGATCAGAAGTCGCAGAAGAATTTTCAAACGTAAGCAGGGGTGAAAAAGATACGTGTTTACGCTTAGTGTTTACAAAATTATAAAACTGCTTTGGATCCTGAGTAAATTGTATCCGACAGCGGTCAATATAATTCCTATAACATTCAGCGTTATGCACGGTAAAATTCGACCGAGCTAGTAGGTATCTTGAGAAATCAACACTACTGCAGGTTTTTTTATATTTAAGTAAAAGCTTATTATACCCTTGCAGAGGGTATTATAATTTTGTCCAAAAGTGTGCAACGCAGTGAAGGAGACATCTCCGACCCTATAAAGTATATATATTCTTGATCAGGATCACCTCCTGAGTTGATATGAGCATGTCCGTCTGTCCGTCTGTCCGTCTGTCCGTCTGTCTGTCCGTCTGTCTGTCCGTCTGTCTGTTTCTACGCAAACTAGTCTCTCAGTTTTAAAGCTATCGTCTTGAAACTTTGCACACACCCTTCTTTCCTTTGCACGCAGTATATAAGTCGGAACGGCCCGGATCGGCCGACTATATCCTATAGCTGCCATATAACTGATTGATCGGAAATGGTATAACTTTGGTGTTTTTAAAGTTAGAGAGTTCAAATTTTAGGTGAGAGCTATTTTTGGCAAAATAATACGACATGCTGAATTTCGTAAGGATCGGCCGACTATATCCTATAGCTGCCATACAACTGAACGATCGGAAATGACCCAACTTTAACCCAAGTCGTGTTTTTGAAGATAGAAAGCTGGAACTTGGTACAGATTATATATTTGGTCAGTTGATCCGACCTACCAAATTTCATTAGGATTGGCCGACTATATCCTATAGCTGCCATATAACTGAACGATCGGAAATGGTACTTGGTAGAAATATCAACTTTCGTATTTTTGAAGATAGAAGTTTGGGAATTTTTTTAGATTTTGTATTGTAAAAAATTGGATTACATATTCCTATTGCCATAAGGATCGGCCAACTATATCCGATGTTTGCGATATTTATCCGGTTTTAACTGCAAGGGTATATAAACTTCGGCTCCGCCCGAAGTTAGCTTTCCTTTCTTGTTTTTTTTTATTTTTTAAGTTAGCGAGGCACCTTGTAAACCAAGGAGGATTTGTTGAAGCGGACGGATATTTCCAAGGCACACATGAGTCAAAAAATTTATTTAAAGTAAAATAAAATTTTTCTAAAGTGACATTAAGATCAGTGCACGCCAGAATATCAGACCAGTCAAATGTATCAATAAGGCTATTAAGTTTCTGAAAATCAGCTTTACGGAAACAGCGAATCTTATTTACCACGCTCGGAGACATCTGATCGATACCAGGAGTGGTTTCGATTGAGACCTCCAGTGTGGGGTGATATGGATCCTCTGGGGATGAAAGGGGAAAAGCTCTGGAGAGAGCAGTACCATCAGGATCAGATACAAAACATAAGTCTAAAAGCCGACCTAACGAATTTCTAACATGATTGATCTGACCTAGGGACATGTCAAACATGCCCGCGGTGAAGTCGTGGTAAGTTATAAGTGACAAAGATGGTGAGTTATCGACGTTGGACCACTTTAATTCTGGAACATTAAAGTCGCCCACCGCTACGAGTTGGTCACGATCCGTCATAAGATTAGAGACGTATCGAATGGCGGACAAATGCTGCCAATATGTAGGCGGTTCAGACACAGGAGGTATATATGAACATGTAATGTATAAAGCTTTAACGGACATAGTGATTTTAACGCAAATAAATTCTATGTCACCAAACTCTTGGGATTTCACCTCTTCAGAAGCAAGAGTAGAGTCTACCGAGATGAGGACTCCACCCCCCCTTCGCTGAGGTCGATCCCGTCTAAAAGTGGTGTACTTACTTGGAAAAACTTCGGAGCTAAAGATCTCCGGATTTAACCAAGTTTCTGTAAATGCTATTATATGGGATGCAAAGAAAGAACTATCAGAATATAGCTTGGGGAGTTTGCTACGTAGCCCCCTAGTATTCTGATAGGTAAGAGTTAGTGAGGAAATTAGTTTTTTGGGTTAGTGGCCAAAGAAGAGGTGGAGGGTTGGTCAGTGGTTCCGATATTGGGAAGTCTTACTCCCACTGGTTTATTAACTTTTTTTTTTACGGAACTAGGCTGATGTTCTTGGACGAAAAGATTCTCTGGCCAAAAACTGGGAGAACAAATCGTCTTGAACATCAGCGCGGGCACACGAATCTTGAAAGAAGACGTGCGCCTTGTATAATTATATTTAAATTTTTGTATGTCCTCCACCTTTATATCGGCTTTAGTTTTGGCTTTGATATAAGCCGAGATATCAATCTCTGAAGTATCAGGGGCAAGCCGAGAAACAAATATATGTTTCGATGGAGGAATCACCTGTAAGGGTTTTGGTGTCGCAGGTACAAGAACTGCAGCATCAGTCGGTGCCGGTGGTCCGGACTGTGGAATACCCTTTTGGGTGACCCTAATGGGGGTTTCGTTCCCTAGGACCTGTGGCATCACTTGAAGGGATGCCATGGCGGACATATCGGACAATTGCTCATTATCCCTGAGAAATTCTGACGAATTTTTTTCAGTTAAGGCCCTTGGGGTGGCCAGAGATATAAGCGGCTGCATTAATGTCGGCTGAGCAGGCTGAGGCGGATCAGAAGCAGCGGATTTCTTACGCTTAGGGGACTCATTTAGCAGCTGAAGGCCACTAAATTGAGTGTCAAGCGCACAGAGCTGGTCATTGATTTTACGAAAACCAGTGATCAGCTCTTTAAATCCATTTTTGGTCTGTCTCATGAACGACCTCATTTCGCCTTGCACAGCACGACAATTTTCGCAACAATAATGTATCCCAGACCTACGGGAAATGGCATCCGAAACTGATGCAGTGAAACCGGCACACTTGGCGTGCACGACGTTTTCACATAACCAGCAATGGATACTAGGCTGGGATGTGGAAATTGTCTTGTTGCAAGACTTAATGGCACAGACCAGTTTAAATTCCATTTTATTTATTATTATTTTTTTTTTTTAATTAAAACAGAAATTTTCTCCAAAAATTTCTACACTATGAAAATTATTTCTTGCAGATTCATACCGAGTTACTAGTGTTATTTCTCGACGCTTTTCTACGTTTTCCATAGTTTTTCCGTATACTGCATTGTTCATCAATTTATAAAATGTTTTTTCAAATTCATTTTTTGCTGTTTTTCTATGTTTTGTATTTAAATCTATATAGGGCTTTAACCAGTATGATTGACTAAAAGATATAATTCTGTGAATTTTCTTTAATTTTAATCCATGTGTTAGACATAGTTGAAGCTGTTTTAAATAAATAATATAAAACTCCTTGGAATTTAAATCTGCAATTAATTTGGGCTGTTTTCCTCCTGGTGGAACTTTATTTTCGGGACAAAATGGTAAACTATTATGTTTGTCATGAATTCGTCAGGATATTCTAAATCTACTTCTAAAATATACCCTGTGTCTCCTGAGGAATCAATATTTTGTACATCAAATGAATTAGATTCATTTTCGTTTAAAAATTTAAAATTTGAAATTGGGAGTTTTTGGCTCATAGCCCAACCATATAAATTATTTGCGTCAATATATGACAAATAATTTATTGGTTTCGTTCTATCATAATTTCTCATGTACTCATTATTTGCCTTTGAAATTCTTTGAGTACATTGAGTCAGTTCTCCACGTACACCTCTTTTTACAAAATTGTACATGTTAGGATCACTTATCAATTCTAGTTCTACTTTTGTATACTTCAGCATAGCATCCCATGAAATAGATGGGGCTGAAACATAATTAACCGGGTCTAATTTATATATTCTTGTACATATATTGCGGAAGTTTTCAAAAACATCTGATAAAATTAAAACGTCACTCTCCAAATACAGTTTCATGTAGTCTTTTAAAGTTCTACACTGAAAAGAACTCCAAATTTCTTTAGCGAAATTGTATTCGCTAACACTACACTCTTCATCCTTCAACGAATTATAAAAATATTCCCTCGGAGGAAGTTCGGTTTCATTGAATTTTTCAAAACTATCTAAATAATCATAGGGAAATACTCCCTTTCTTCTCATTTGCCTAAACTTCTCTCCACTACATTTTGATTTTAATATTTTAAAATCTTTATCTTCCATGTTGGAAGCTAATTTTTCTAAACTTGAATTTAAAAACCTATTGGAATCTATGTACTTTATAGTATAATTAGTCTTTCCCTTTTTAAAAATAGTTTGATTTAGTGCAATATATAACTCTTTAGTGGAGGGTTTTGGTTTCAATTTACCCCCTAAGGCATTAATAAATAGGTGGATATCATATCTAGATAAATTATGAAAAACTACAGGAAAATAAGCTCTTAACTTAAAACTATCTTTACAACTTTTATGGATAGGTCCTTGGTATTTACCCGTGAACTGGTTAAAATATTGTACGCGTTCATCCGTACTGATGGCCTCTTCACACGCATAACATGCTTCTGGTAGTCCTCGTCGCAGATGTCGAAGTTGTATATACGTTTTTTTTGACCCTTCCAGTATTTATTATATAAAACCATTGTCTCCTCTTCCAAAGATTTTACAAACACCTTCGTACAGTCATGCCCTATAATTTATAAAAAGGAATAAAAATAATATTATTATTAATTTTAAAACTTATAATTTTATGATTTGAATTTATTCACCTTCATAGGTCCATAATTTATTCAGATGCGGATTGTATTTATGAGCCACATAAAACGAAACAGCACATGCTGTATGTTTCTGTTCAGGCTTGGTGTAAGAGGCGTTTGGATTATTAGAGGCTATGTGGTAATTTTCCAAAACAGCCTCAATATCCGCATAAATTACCACTGGTGGTGACAGTTTTTTAGAAAAATTCTCAAATTTGGTTTTTGTGTTCGGTTCTGGGTATAGTGCAGCCACTTGACCGCACTCCTTAATATTGTGGGTCTTGTTTGTGGTGCAATAAAATTGTAGGCAATTTTTACAAAAGTATCGTTCCGAGTTTGAGTGATTTACTTGTAATTTACACAATGTTTTTATGCTTGTTATGTATGCATAATGCAAACAATTTTCTTTAGGATTTTCTGTACCCCATATATCAATATGGTTGCTTTTAACTTCCTTAGTCCTAATTGTAGGACCTTCTATGCGACCGTTATAAATTTCATATACATTTATGCTGTAATTTGAGTTATTTTTCTCGAACAGCTTTATTCTATCCTTTGTAATGGGAAACTCTATTCCCGAAAAGTTTAATCTTTTTTGATCAAATTTTATAATGGGTTGGCTAATATCCAAAATTCCATAAAATGAAGTTCTGGGCAGTTTTTCGCGAGCTGATTTTTTTTGCGCTGATGTATCAAAATTGATTTGTATGTGTTTCATATATGCTATGTGAGCCAAAATGCACCACTTAAAACAATAAATGTCATTATTTTTAACATTTATGAGAGCATTTCTTTTTCTTATGCTCTTTTAGGTGCTTCAACATATCCTGAACCAGGAAGGTGCTCTAGCTTTAATATTTGTATTTCATAAAATGTAAAATGCTTAATAGCCCATCCAGAATCCCTCTCCTGGAATTCATCGGCTTTTGCAATTAACATTTCGTTATCGTCATTTAAAATGTATTCGATGTCGTTATATGAGCTGACGTAAATTGCTTTATAGTTTGTTGAGAAATGTTTTGTTTCTTCTTGCATCTTATCAGTTTCTTCAGTTGGTTTTACATATTTTCCATGAACTGATAGACGCACTTTTATAGCTCTTAATTCGCTAAGTGCATATTTTATAATGTTTAAAAGATTATTTTTACATCCAATGTAAAATTCTTTTAAATCTAGATCGCGCACTCCGAATACTTTATACTTTTTTGTGTAAAAAGTATCACTTTGGGTTAATGGAAAAATGTTAGCATTTTGCCACACAAGTTTCCTTAATGCTGCTTTATGATTTGGAGAATGTAAATGAATTCTTTCCTCAACGGAAGCATAATTTTGCTTACAATCGGGATAACAATTCGTCTCAGCAATTGTGCGGTCTAGTCTAGCCCTTTTTGATGTTGATGGCTGTTCTTCAAAATCCATGGGTTGCCCCTCTTGAGGGCTAGTTTCCTTGGGCACACCAGCCTTCCGTTTTACAGCTGATGATACGTTGAATATACTATGTTTTGCAGTAGTTCCTTGGATCCTGATTCCTTGGATTTTTGGTTGTTGATTTTCATCCTGTTTTTTGGACACCGTTGTTCGCGAACGATACAAAACTTTCGCCAAACCGTTGGCCTGAGATTTCTTGTTCATCTCCGAGAAGGCATTTCGCGGTCCTTCACATCGCTCATAATGAGTTATAAACTCATTCACACTAAAACCTTTAGAGAACAAGTCACATGCAACTTTCGACTCCATTTTTATGTTGTTAGGTTTTTGTTTTTTATTTTTTGTAAAAAATAAAAAGCGTAAAAATTGCTTTAACCGGCAAGGCAAGATTTATACTAAAAATTTGTTTCTTAGCATAAACCTCAAAACCTATTGATCCTCGAAAACGGAAAACAGGTACTTGTGTTTGAATGTATTGGTATCATCAATACATGTACATGAGTTAACGCATGAAAACAACCCCAATTTTCCACACATTTTTCCGGTTAGTGAATCGGGAAAACCAATCAGAAGACTCGAAAAAAAAGATAACGCTTAGAGCCTAGAGCCTACAGTAGGGAGTAAATAGGCAATCGGCTGATTTCTTGCGTCATATCCGTGTATGCATGTATATGTTGGTGGTAACGTAAATCCACAATCCAATATACACTCACATATATATATATAATCCTAAATAAAAAATACATATTGACCTATCATCCGACCTTGACATAAATATGTCTCCTGCAAGAAAGTGTCATCCGACCCTGACATAAATATGTCTCCTGCAAGAAAGTGATAAAAAGGGATCGCAGCAGGTCAATTGGTTCCTTTTTTTTTCTTGACCCTTCAGGATGGATTTTCACTTTTCTACGAAAAGGTTTTCTTGTGATATACTTACTCCTTGTAAAATTCTGTATTATATTTTATATTATAAAATTAAATTTCTTTATATAAGTCAGAGTTAATTTAAAATTAATTAAAAAAGAATTGGAGTACAAAATCCTTTTAAATTACCATAATACCATACCACACCATAATAAAATTTTGGATATTTTTTTTTTAAATAATAATTTGTTCTTCATCATTAATTTTAAATTAATTACAAAAGAATTGTCGTAAAATACACTTTTAAATAAACTGCAGCACCATGAATATAATTTTTGTAAATAAGCATTTTTTTTTTGTTCAATTTTATTTATTTTTTCACGATCCTGAATCTTATTTATTTTTTCACGATCCTGAATCTTAGACAGGTATCTTAAGTGGGCAGTTGAATTTGTAGGGAATTAGGCAAACGGCGTATAAGCGGCAGAAAAATTGTAGTAGTATGTAATTAGGCAAACGATGATCCTGGCAAGTTTCATTTTTACATGATCTTTTCTTTACATGCATATTTCCCTTAATGGGACCCAATGCAAGATATCAGAAAATATAGAAAACATAGACGGCGATGATCCTGACAAGATTCATTTTTACATGATCTTTTCTTTACATGCATATTTCCCTTTATGGAAACCAATGAAAGATATCAGAAAATATAGATAACAGACGGCGATGATCCTGGCAAGTTTAATTTTTGACATGATCGTTTGCTTTTATGCCAATATAGGGCGTATAAAATATTACGGTAGATGGCGCTGCCCAATTTTACACAAACTTGACCCATAGATGGCGCCACTAAATTTACGTCGTACGCCGTTTGCCTAATTACATACTACTCAAATTTTTCTGCCGCTTACACGCCGTTTGGCTAATTTCCTACCTATTCAACTGCCCACGTGAAAAAAGGATCGTGAAAAAATAAATAAGATTCAGGATCGTGAAAAAATAAATAAAATTGATGAACAAAAAAAAAAAAAATGCTTATTTACAAAAATTATATTCATGTTGCTGCAGTTCATTTAAAAGTGTATTTTACGACAATTCTTTTGTAATTAATTTAAAATTAATGATGAAGAACAAATTATTATTTAAAAAAAAAATATCCAAAATTTTATTATGGTGTGGTATGGTATTATGGTAATTTAAAAGGATTTTGTACTCCAATTCTTTTTTAATTAATTTTAAATTAACTCTGACTTATATAAAGAAATTTAATTTTATAATATAAAATATAATACAGAATTTTACAAGGAGTAAGTATATCACAAGAAAACCTTTTCGTAGAAAAGTGAAAATCCATCCTGAAGGGTCAAGAAAAAAAAAAGGAACCAATTGACCTGCTGCGATCCCTTTTTATCACTTTCTTGCAGGAGACATATTTATGTCAGGGTCGGATGAAAGGTCAATATGTATTTTTTATTTAGGATTATATATATATATGTGAGTGTATATTGGATTGTGGATTTACGTTACCACCAACATATACATGCATACACGGATATGACGCAAGAAATCAGCCGATTGCCTATTTACTCCCTACTTTGGACGCTCAGTGAAAAGTATTTCAGAGTTATGCAAAATAACTCAAATCAACAAACTATCATTTTGGAGAAAGTCTCGACGGATGCATTGTTGTTGGCTGCAAGTAGCCGCTTGTATAAGGACGGAAATACATCAAGAATTGTGTCGAAGCTGAATGCTGACGAGGAGCTTACCGGGGATATTATAAGAACTGGAAGTACGGCCGGTACTGGAAGTACTAACAATGGAAACACTACACGAAGATTTTTTCCAAATTTAGCTGCGCGCATAAAAAGAGTAGCCAAATTTTAATATTCCGATTTAGCGTTGTCCTGCGAGCATTGTCCTGTGAATAATACTTAAACACCAATGCATTCGGATCGTACGCTATGGAAACAGCCGAAATTTTTGTTATTAAATACCCTTGGTTTGACTTTCCATCTGTCAAAGAATTTTAATTTTTTTGTATATAATGTATATTAAATTTATGTATATAATGTATGTGTCTCTTATTTGCTTCTTGCATAATATAAGTTATAATTCTTTTTCTTACCCTTTTTCTTTAGAATACAAAAAATTTAATAAAAGGATTTTTTTAAATATAAAAAAAAATATTAAAAAAAATACTATAAATTTAATTTTTGTCCACATAATTCAAAATTGAGTAACAAACCGAAAATAAAAATTGAAGATATCTCTAATGTTTCAGAAGTTATTAATTATATTAATGATCGACCACTGTGCTACAGTGTGCAGTTTATGCTCGAGTCCGTGGGTGATGTGGTTGACCAGGCGATGGACTTGTTTTGGGCAGCCATGGGATTGTCTGAAGCCGAACTGGTGTTGAGGAATATGGCCTTGTACTTGTGGTAGTTCCAACAGTCGGCTGAGTAAAATCCGCTCGAACACTTTCGAGAAAGTGGATAGCAGGCTGATTGGGCGGTAGGAATAGATTCGAGATAGTGGCTTGCTTGGCTTTGGGATCATGATGATCCGGGCTTGCTTCCATTGTCTTGAAAAATGTCCCAGGCTTAGCATGACGTTGAAAATTTTCACCAGCGCTAGCACTCCTTTGGGTGGAAGAGCCTTGGCCGCTCGATTGTCGATGCCATCGGGTCCAAGAGTCTTTTTTAAATTATGCGCCTTTAACTGCAGCGTGACTTCTTGCGGCGTGGTGTGTCTGAAAGGGAGCTCGTAAGAAGTTTGTAACTTCATCGCGGTGTGAAACGTCTGGAAGTTCAAAAGGAGTAAAGGTGGCAGACAGATGTTCCGCAAAAGCGTTGACTTTGTCGGAGTCGTTCTTAAGCCAGCGGCCAGTGTGGCTTTGTATTGGGGATTGTACAAGCGTCTGTCTTTTAATTCCTCTCGTTAGCTTCCATATCCAAAAATCGTTGCAGTTGTCCGGGCCAGCTCCCTCCAGTAGGGTATCGATGTTCTTTTGGCGGGTTTTCGCTAGCAACCTGCGCAGTCTATTAGTAATGCTAGATAGACGCTGCTTAGTTGCAGAATCGCCTGACACAATGAATTGCCTTCTGAGGTGCCTTTTTAGATCAAGGAGTGCCCTTGCCTCCGGGGTTGGTATTGGTGCCCTTCTATTAGGTGGGAGACCAGATTGGCGCTGAGGTGGCGTTGCTCTCTGGGCGGCTTTAGTAATTGTGGAAGTGAAGCTATCTAGCTATGCATCCAGATCGGTGCAGGTTGCTGTTGGTGTGTTGAGCACGGTGTGAGCATCGATGTAGGACTTAAAAGTGGCAACGTTTGCATGCGCAGGTAGCATTTTGGGGACTCCTTTATGGAATTGAACTTCTTCGTTTATTATGAAGAGCAACAGGAGGTGATCGGAAGATAGCTCGGTGAGTGCTCTGACAGAGACCTGCTGTTGTTTGAAGCCTTTTGAGACGCCAAAGTCAATTGCACTGGTGGTGGCGTTTGCACGATAGGGGAAGCATGAGGTTCTCCAGTTGCTACACTGTCGACATTGACATTGGCCAGGACAGAGCTGAGGGTCCGGCCTCTGGCACACATCCTGTAGTTGCCCCACCATCTGTGTTTGGCATTCCAGTCAACTGCAGCAAGAAACTTATCTCCGAGATTGGAGTGGAAAGTCGTGAAGTCTGCTTCCGTCCATCTGACAGCAGGGGGACAGTACACCGAAGCAACGTTAAACCTCCCTCTTCTTGTAGATATCTCGATGGAGACGGCTTGAATGTGCTCTTCCGAAAGAGTGAAAGAGAGTTAATGGGTTATGGCTGACTTGACGAGGATAGCTGCGCCCCCATGTCGCCGGTCATCCGGATGATCGGCTTTGTGTAAAGTGAAACCGCAATCCTAAGGGTGGACCGCGAACAGAGACGGACTTCTGAGAACAAAAGGATGACAATTTCGTAAAGCTCTATGAAAGCAATGATCTCGTTTGCTTTCGAGCTTATCCCATTGGGGTTGCAGCAGGCTATTTTAAGCACTCCCATTGCGGAGGGTAGAGGAGGGTGGACGTGTCGGCAGGATTGCTTGAATTAGAGTCTCTACTAGGGACATCATCCTGTCGAGCCTTATGAAAAGCTGTTCCAATTTAGCATTTAGAGCGGCGTTTTCAGTGGAATGTGTTGGAGGGGGAGTATTTTCCATCTCTTTGTGAGTGATAGGTAGGTTTTTTCTGGCTACACTTGCAAATGATTCCTTACCAATGTTGGGTGAGAGATTGGTTGAAGGAAACGTGTTTGATTCTGTGTCTGTCGTGAGCCTTGATTGAGTATTTTGCTTAAATGCGACTTGCAGATATTTGCGGCATCCTTTAAAGTTGGCCGCGTAAGAGCTGTCGCAGTGAAAGCAGCACCTAGGGTCGTCTTTTCCAAGCTTGCACTCTAGGGTAGGGTGGTTTTCTCCGCATTCTCTGCTGATGTAATGCCCTGTGCAGTATGCTTTTGTATGTCCTTATTCCTGACATCTATGGCATTGTACGGAACCGGATTGCTTACGTGGCTTTTCCCAGGTCACTTTGTGTCTGCAAATAGCAGAGATGTTCTTAAGAAGCTTGTTGTTGTCAGCCTTCTTAATGCTCGTCGCTTAGGGTTATGAAGCGGTTTCCAGATTTGGCGGTATAGCTTGTCTTTCTTTGGCTGACCTTGGGAGAGAGAGCGGTACCTGCACTCTTCTTAGCTGCTCCTTTGATTGGCTTTGCGGTGGGGTTGCATGGTAGTGTGCCAGTGGATGCAGGATCATGCCTCGTACTGGATGCAGCGGAACACAAACTGCCATTTGAGCTTGTTGTGAACGTCATTTGAGATGAGATCGAGGACGTTACAGTGCAAGTTGTGATGCAGCTTGTGGGAGCCCATCTGGTTGTACTGCCAGCATTTAAGCAGCTGTCCGTGATTATATGATGAATCACCAATAACACGTCTTACTCTTGCAAAAGCTCGACTCGACGTAAAAGGTTTCTAAAACAAAACAAATTTATTTTTTAATCAAAACAAAAAATTTAATTCAACATTGCACTTTGACTATCTCGCAGCAGCGAGAAGTAACGCGATAGCTATCTTTGTGTCGCTGCTACGCACACAGGCAAGGGTACCTGTTCAATGAGGTTGATTTATCTCACACTCTAAAAAAAAAAACAAGAAAGGAAAACTAACTTCGGGCGGAGCCGAAGTTTATATACCCTTGCAGTTAAAACTGGATATATATCGCAAACATCGGATATAGTTGGCCGATCCTTATAAGAATATGATAATATAACCCCATTTATTATAATACAAAACCTAAAAATGTCCCAAACTTCTATCTTCAAATACACAAAAGTTGGGTCATTTCCGATCGTTCAGTTATATGGCAGCTATAGAATATAGTCGGCCGATCCGGGCCGTTCCGACTTATATACTGCGTGCAAAGGAAAGAAGGGTGTGTGCAAAGTTTCAAGACGATAGCTTTAAAACTGAGAGACAAGTTCGCGTAGAAACAGACAGACAGACGGACAGACGGACATGCTCATATCAACTCAGGAGGTGATCCTGATCAAGAATATAAAAACTTTATGTATACTTTATAGGGTCGGAGATGTCTCCTTCACTGCGTTGCACACTTTTGGACAAAATTATAATACCCTCTGCAAGGGTATCATAACAAAAAGGGTGGCTGCCGAATATTTAAAAGGGTCGAAAAACGAAAACGAAAAATTATCTTGCCTCGTCAACGTTATAATTCCGATTATATATTTCTCTGATCTTAAGCCTAACTTATCTATTGCGGCGAAGCGGGTCGAATTCGCATAAGAGCGAATATGAGCTTCCGTCCCGCTCCGCCGTAAGCTAACTTAGAGTAAACTTAGGGACTAACAACTACAAAATACAATTCAACTATAAACTAAACTTCAAATTTACGATAACTTCAATAATAATAACAAATCCATTAACACCGGCCCCGTTGAAGGCCTCCATCAGGCTTCCACCAACTGGCAGCCGCGCCAGCTTGTGGACCGCTCTCCTATACTCCGCTCCGACCCTAACCCTTCCGTCCGCGCCGGCGTGCGTTGCTCCTACTCTTCCAGTGAGCCACAGTTGTGGCGGCTGGTGATCCTCTGCGATCAGGACCAGCTCGCCCGTCCGGATGTCGTCCTCCTGGTTCTGCCACTTCGACCGCGCCTGAAGGCCCAAGACGTACTCCCGGGACCATCGCTGCCAAAACATTTGCTTGATTGACGAGACAAGCCGCCATCGCCGCAAGCAGACCCTGCTGGTCTGGGGTCAGCGGTGCTGGTGGGGCGATGAGCGGCCCGCCTGTCAACAGGTGCCCGGGAGTAAGCGCCGCGCCGTAGCTTGTGTCCTGACTCAGAGCCGCCAGGGGTCGTGAGTTCAGGACGGCCTCGACTCCAACGAGGACGGTCTGCAGCTCCTCCGCGGTCAGCCTGACGTTCCATACCGCTCGTAGGAGTAGGTGTTTTGCAAACTTAACACCTACCTTCCATAGTCCGCCCATGTGCGGAGCCTGCGGCGGAATGAACGCAAATACGCATCCGTTTTTTGATGCGTAGTGCGTGACCGCGTCGACCTCGTCCTCGATTCTCCGATGCGGACATCCTCGGCACCATCCAACGAACCTTTGAAAAACCAACGAAAAGGAATCAGTTGAAAGGTCGGAAACTACTTCTAAATGAACTGCCTTGGATGCCAAACAAACAAATAAAGCAATGTAGGACTTATAGGCCACCACGAATTTTCAATGTCGAATCAATAGGACAACAAAAAATAACACCACATATGGAGAATGGGCGGAGAGCACGAATTCTATCTAAGGGTAAATCACCCACGATTTGAGTCATCAGACGAGGCTTGCATTTAAAGCAGCGTATGCATGACCGTACTGTCTGAGTGCAGACTTCCTGCGCATTTACGATCCATATGCGCTGTCGCAAAAGACTCACAAGTGCTCGTGGACCCACATGAAAATTCGACACGTGTAAGTATTGTACGTAGCTCTGAACAAATTGAGGCCGTTTTTTCAATAATACTGCAATCGTATATACAATATAACAATCGTACGATATAGAAACATTAGCTAGTCGCCCCCCAACCCGAAACAACGAAAAAGTAAGCCCAGCCTCTGATGATTCGTGTAGAAAGGGATTTAGCCTTTGTAGACTAGGGCTAACACTTAAATTTTTCCGGATCTTTTCTTTTTCATCTTGATACTCGTGCTCTTGGACTATTTCGACTATTTTCTTAAAGGCTTCATTCTATTCGACAGATGAGGGAACAATATCAGAATTTACTACGAATTTCTTCGATTTCCTTATAAAGCGGAACATATAAACGAACACTCGCAGCAGTTTTAGATGAGAGGAATAACCTTCTATGACTTCCAATAAGTCTGAGGTAGATACGATTGCGGTTAATCCGACCGCATTCTTTTTCGTTTCCATCTGTAGAAGTTCTGGTGACAGATCAAACCGGGGGCTCGTCGGGCATTTATCTTCCGGTTCCGGTTCCGATGGACCTGTAAACCAGATCGATTCTACAGTCTCCTTTACGTCTCCACCTCTGGACACTATATCTTCCGGGTTCTGTTTAGTTGGTACATGCCGCCACGTGCTATCATCTGACCACTCTTGAATTTCAGCTACTCTATTCGATACGAACGTTGACAACGACGATGGATGGGAACGAATCCAATGAAGAGTTACTTCTGAATCCGACCAAAATACACTTCGTTCGATCGGAAATTTTATTAGAGGCTTTATCTTGCGGCAGAGATCTGCGAGAAGGTGAGCGGCACATAACTCAAGACGGGGGAGCGTCTTTGTCTTAAGCGGCGCTACTTTGGACTTTTCCTTTAACAATGAAACTTTAATACCTTCTGCAGATTCGCAACAAATATAGACGCAGGCTCCATGGACTCTCATCGATGCGTCAGATAAGGCATAAATTTGAATCGGTGACATCGACTCGGTAAACACGAATCTCGGAATTGAGATTTACTCTAATTGCGACAAGGAAATTTGTATTTTGTTCCACGCTGTTTCTAAGTTAAGTGAAATTGACTCATCCCAATCTAGCTTATTTAGCCAAAGTTCCTGCAATAGGATCTTTCCTTTTATAAGTATGGGGCTTAATAAGCCAAGGGGGTCAAACAGCTTCGATGTCACCGAAAGTATGTTCACCGCTTGGTCGCCCTTTGACCCCATGACTGAAGCATCAATTTCAAATTGAAATACATCTTCTTTAGGAACCCAAGCGATCCCTAATGCTTTAGTCAGTTCTGAGTCCGAAAGTGTTATTGGCTTAACCGTGATTTCGGATGCTTCAGGCGAGTTCGAAAACCACTTTCTCAATTCAAACCCAGAGTTTTGAAGAACCTGAGTTACTTCAGACTTAATTTTCTTTAGTTCCTCAATGCAACCAGCACCCGTTAACATGTCGTCGACGTAAAAGTCGGACCCAATAACTTCGGCAGCTCGAGGGAATGTATTTTTCACAGATTCACTCAACCTCTTCAAACACCTTATGGCCAGGAATGGGGCTGGCGCAGTGCCATATGTAACGGCGTTGAGATTGCACAGTTTCAAGGACTCTGATGGGTCTTTTCCTCCACACTATCAACTGGTATCGCCTATCGGCTTCATTTACCATTACTTAATGATACATATTTTTTATGTCGGCTATCAGAGCGAATCTGTTCAGCCGGAACCTAAGAAGAATTTTTTTTTTTTTTTCCGGTCTTTCAGAATTTGGAAATGGCTTGTGCATCAATAAGAGCATCAGCTAGCATTCCTGTATTCATCATAAAGCTTAGAGGCCCAGACGACCGAGGGGCGCTCAAGAAACGATTTGTTAGAATATTAAGTTATTTGTTAATTATTAAGCTAAGAGGAGTTAGTAAGGAAATTTAAAATTCTATATTTTAAGTTAGAGGGACAGGAAAGAGCTATAATAGATTAGAGACCATTGTAGTTCGAACATAATACCCTAAAAGGGTCATGCAGTGCATGTGTCGAACTACAACGGCTAAGGAACAGAGGACTAAAGTTTCGAGTCCTTCTATTAGGAATGTTGAAATTTAAGCGTGTTAGTAAATGCTGGCTATCTACATCCCCGTTAATAAGGTTATGCAGAAAAACTACACCGAGCATTGTCCTACGATTTGTTAAGCTAGGTAAGTTAATAAGTAAAAGTCTGCTACTGTAGGATGGAAGCTGAAGATTTGCATCCCAGTATAGACCTCTAAGTGCAAATATTAAAAAGTTCTTTTGTACGGATTCTATGCGGTCCTTATGTACTCCATATTGGGGACTCCAGACACATGAACCGTACTTTAGTATCGGACGGACCAAAGAAATGAATAAAGTTTTGGTTATATAGGGGTCATTAAATTCTTTTGACCACCTTTTAATAAAACCAAGGACTCCTTTAGCCTTATTAACCATTAAGGAAATATGGTCGGCAAATTTAAGTTTTATGTCTAATAGGATGCCGAGATCATTAACCTGGGTTAATTTTTCTAAGGCAATCCCATTAATGGAATACGTAGCTTGCAGAGGGCAAGAACGATAAAAAGACATATGCTTGCATTTTGATCCATTAAGTATTAGATCATTAGCCAAACACCATTTTTGAAAGTTATCAAGGTCAGACTGAAGACTGCATTGGGCAGAGATGGATTTGTATTGAAGACAAAGCTTTACATCATCTGCATACATAAGAACTAGAGAGTTCGTTAAAGCAGGGGGCAAGTCGTTTATAAAAAGCGTAAATAATAACGGGCCAAGATGACTTCCTTGAGGGACGCCGGATGTAGCACGGACCAGACGGGACTGTATGTTTTTAAATAAGACTCTTTGTGTCCTTCCATCTAGGTAGCTGGAGATCCACGTTAAGAGGTCTTTAGGAAAACCCAGCATATTCAGTTTACTCAACAAAAGTGAGTGATTAACTGAATCAAATGCTTTGCTGAAGTCTGTGTAAATTACATCGGTTTGATATCCCTTACAAAAGCCGTCTATGACAAAGGATGTCAACTCCAATAAGTTTGTGGTGGTGGAGGGACGCTTAATAAAGCCATGCTGACAAGGAGTGATAATCGAAGAGCAAAGGTGTTGCAAATGAGGGGTAATTAATTTTTCAAATAACTTTGGAATTGCCGACAACTTAGAGATGCCTCTGTAGTTGGCAGCCTCGGACTTTTTCCCTTTTTTATGTAGGGGAATTATAAATGATTCCTTCCACTTAAGGGGAAAAATCGAGTTTTCCAAAGATAAGTTGAAAAGTCTAAGTAGAGGTTTGCACAGAGCCCTGGCACAGTATTTTAGCACACAGCCTGGTACTCCATCGGGGCCTGGCGAATAAATGGGTTTGACCCTTAAAAGACCAGATAATAAGTTGTTCTCAGAAAAAAACGGACAGAAAATAAGATTTGCTGCTTGAATGTTATATGCGTAAGGCTGATCAGTCAATTTTGGAGGGAATAAGCTTTTTGCAAGTTGGTACTTCTTCCAACGAACAGAATTTTTCCAAATTGCCATCTATCGACTCGAGTAATTCTTCTTGGCAATTCAGGCTAGAGACAGGCTGTTGAGGAGTTGAGGTATTTGCCTTATATTTTCCCGATACTATCCACCCAAGGAGAGTTTTGTAGAGGATGGGATGGTTTGGCCCTTGTTTTATATGGCCAACGGACAACAGTTCGAAAAAAATTCCTCCCTACGGATCTGTAAGCGTTGATCAAGATCTACAGTAATGAAGTTTATTTGTGACCCAGAGTCAAGTAATGCTCGGGCCAATATGTGCTCGCCATTTTGAGTTCTAACGCTTACGATCGACGTCGCTAACAAAAGCCTTTCTAGGGATGACGCATGCAAAGCATGTGACGTAGAAGGGACATCAAGATGTAGCGCTGGAGGAGGATGTTCATTTGGTGGTGGTAACGCCAAGCTATTTTCGGTCACAGTAAATCGGTACAGAAGTTTGTGGTGCGATCTTGCACAAATTTGACACCTAGTCGATTTACACTTTGCAACAGTGTGACCTTTTCGCAGACAATTTAAACATAATGAGGCTGACTTAAAAAACTCAAACCGTTGCTTTACAGCAAGGCGAGCGAACGGACTACACTGGGCAAGACTATGGTCTTGTGCGTTGTAATAACTGAAAGCTTGTTTGTTGGAATCGGACCAAGCCAACGAACTCCTATTGTGGTGCTTCCCGAACCCAGTTTTTTCCTGTTTGGACTTGCCAGTCTCTTCAGCGGACAGATGCTGGTACCTACGATTTAATATTTTTTCGAAATCGGACCGCAGCGGCAATTCCTCATAATCCATCAAGTCTTCCCATTTTTCTCTGGTCACTGGATCTACTATACTCAAAACTAAGTGAATGATCATTGAGTTTGCAATTTTAGTGTCATCTCCTAAGGATAATAGTGACCCATAGATCGATGACACTGTGTCGAAGAGACCTCTCAACGATGACGCAGACGGCTGGGAAATTGTCGGAATGCTGAATAATTTGCTTATTTGGTTCGCAAAGATGAGACATTCGTTATCGTAAACTCTTTTCAGACTAGCAATAGCTTTGTCATAATTATTCTCGGTAACTTGGAATGCCTTGATAGTTCCTAAGGCTTCACTAGAGAGGCAAGAAATTAAATGGTTAAATTTCTCGATAACAGGAATGTTTACATGCTTGTCTACTAATGTCTCAAAGAGACTCATAAAATTTTTAAACTCCGAATAGTTTCCACTGAATTTTGGCGATGTCAAACTGGGAAGTCGAGCTCGAGGTGTCGTTGCAGAAGTTGCAGTAGCTGGTGGGGACTCTTCAGCTAACGTGAAGGCATTTAATAATGACATCACCCCTGCCTTAGTTGTTATCTCTTATTCTTCCAACTCGGATCCAAATTCATCTTCCTCATCTAATTGCTCGATCTGGTCTTGCAACTCATGTGCCTTAAATATTGTCTCATTTAAAACCTGAAGCCTGCACTCTAGCTCGGTCTTCACTAAAGGAACTGACCCAGCTTCCAAACGTTCCTCTAACCGGCGAATGCTTTTTACCCTGAAATTTAATCTTCTTCTTAAGTCATCAAAAGTCGTAGATTTTAGTTTCTGTGCATTAGTTCCTGCGACAGTGATGTGGATATGTATGTATGTTTATTATCAATTTTACCCTCAGGGAGTTTGTTAATTATTTTAACCAAACTATTCAAATTGTTAGCTCTACTAATTTTAAGTACGTATGCGCCAAGAACTGAAAAGAGGGCACCATATTCCAGCACAAGACGTATGTAGATTTAATTCGTCTTTTCTCAACTTTTAATTTCTTGCACAAATACCTGCGGATCTGCCTTGGAATCCTTTAATCCCGCTGCCACTTTCCTTGTGCAGTCAATGCAGGAACACGACATGGAGGTAGCTGCTCCTCCTGGTGGCGATGGTTCCTGCGGTGATGATATTTGGATTGCGGCTGTATTTTCACGACGCGGTGAAATTTTTTTTTTTTTTATTTAAATTTCACAACGGGCGGGTCAGCTTTTTGAAAAAGCGAGCAGCTTTTTGAATTTTTCTGTTTTTGGTCTTTGTTGGGTAATACTGTGTAATACTTTTGCAGAGGGTATTATAATTTTGTCCAAAAGTGTGCAACGCAGTGAAGGAGACATCTCCGACCCTATAAAGTATACATTAAGTTTATATATTCTTGATCAGGATCACCTCCTGAGTCGATATGAGCATATCCGTCTGTCTGTCTGTCCGTTTCTACGCGAACTAGTCTCTTAGTTTTAAAGCTATCGTCTTGAAACTTTTCACACACCCTTCTTTCCTTTGCACGCAGTATATAGGTCGGAACGGCCGGGATCGGCCGACTATATCCTATAGCTGCCATATAACTGATTGATCGGAAATGGTATAACTTTGTTGTTTTTAAAGTTCGAGAATTTAAATTTGACCCGAGAGCTATTTTTGGCAACACATTACGACATGCCAAATTTCATAAGGATAGGTCGACTATATCTTGTAGCTGCCATATAACTGAACGATCGGAAATGAACCAACTTTCGTGTTATTGAAGATAGAACTTTGGTATTTTTGAAGATAGAAGTTTGGGACTTTTTTTAGATTTTATATAATAATAAATTGGGTTATATTATCATATTCTCATAAGGATCGGCCAACTATATCCGATGTTTGCGATACATTTCCGGTTTTAACTGCAAGGGTATATCAACTTCGGCTCCGCCCGAAGTTAGCTTTCCTTTCTTGTTTAAGTCTAAGTAAGGCTAAGTCTCGTAGCTGCGCTGCTTGCAGGCGGCGGCAGAGAGACGACTATGTACTTATGTATAAAAGAATATAATAATATACGTTGTTATGCACTCTCAAGTGGAGGCGCGAGGGGTATGCATATGCTGACCGTTTGTTACGATTATGCTGACACTAGCACTTTCTGTGTTCGGGCTAAGACATAACGATCGGTTCATATTTCGGCCACTTAGGGTTTATGACCGGGACTTTGGATTATATAAATACTGCAACAAAGTTTTACAAAGCGCACCCTTTAAGTACTCTCGGTACAGTGGGTATTCAATATATGTGCATACTACATCTCCCTCCTTTTGAAAAATAACGTCATATAATGAAGTTATTTTTATAATAAAAATTTCTTATTAATACATCTTTTTTTTTATATTTTTCTTATTTGTTGTTTTATGTTGTTAGAATCATAGAAAATGAAATTATTAAAAGAATATGTGTATTTATTTATCTATGTATGTGTGTCTATGTATGGCCATACTAAGTGTAATTTATGAAATAAAGATTTTTAATCTATCCTTATGAACTGTTTGTTTCTTATGTTTATTATTTGTTATTACTATGTTATCTCTATCTCCTATTTCTGTTACTATATACGGACCTGTATATTTAGGATCTAACTTATGACCTGTCTCGTTTTTTAATAAAACTTTGTCACCTACTGATATATCTATATTTCTTACTTTATGATCTTATACTAGTTTATTTCTATTCTTATTTGCTTCTAACATAACTCTAGCTCTTTTATAGGCTACTTCTAATCTATATTTACTCTCCTTAGCATAGTCATCTATATTATATAGTGCTTCTACACTATCTATGCTATTAAAATGTTTTGGCAAATTACTTGTTTTACCGAATACTAGCTCATATGGAAAATATATATGTGCCATAGAGGGGGTCGTGTTGAATCAGAAGACAAAATATTGAAGCCATACGTCCCAATCAGTTTTATCAACCGATATGTAAGATCGTATGTATTCATTGAAAGTTTTATGACTTCTTTCTATTGTTCTATTGTTCTTTCTATTGTTTGGTGGTGGTGTGCTGTGGATGTAATATTTTCAATATTTAAATATTTGCACAAATCGTCTATAATTGAATTCTTATATTCTGTTCCCATGTCCGTAATGAACGTCTTCATTGGACCGTACTTCAGGATAAAAGATTCAAATATTGCTTTAGCGACAGTATTGGCGTTTTTATTCGGAACAGGTATGGCAACTAAATACTTAGTTAAATCACATATTAAAGTGACTGCATACTCATTGCCATTTTCTGATTTTGGCAGTGGACCAATAGTGTCCACTATCACTCTGTCGAAAGCATTTATTGGTGTGTCTGTAATTGTTAAAGGGGTCTTTGTGTGCTTAGTTATTTTTGATTTCTGGCATTTTTGACATTTTCTTACGTACTCAGTTATATCTTTAGACATGCTTTTCCAGTAATAGTGTCTTTTTACTTTGGCCAAAGTTTTTGATATGCCAGTATGACCTCCTTGAATTGGATCATCATGAAATGTAGACAAAATTGCTTCTTTTTCTTTTAAATTTGTTATTTGGGTCACCGGGTTGAGTAGCGCTATTCTTAATCTTTTCAATATTTTATTGCCCATTAATTTAAATTTATCTATTGAAGTATATTCAAAGATATTTTCCCACGTTGCCACTTTGAGTTGGCTGATTTTATGTATACCGGCTTGCATTTCAAGCCTTTGGAAAAATTGATCTAAATCAATAACTTCATTAGTATATAAATCGCTAATATCATATCTTGCAGTAAATTTTCTGCCTTGTTTAAATAAACGTAACATATTTTGTATCTGCAAGGTCACTACGTTACGTACTTCATCATTGTTTACGGCGTCGTATACGTTGGGCTTAGAAGCTTTATTTAAAGATTGCATTGGCAATTCTTGTTCTTGATTTCCGCGCGGAATTTTTGTCTACTTTGATATCTAGTAGTGACTTTTAATATATTTCTAGTTATATTTTGTAGATCTTTGATGGTAACGCATCAGCTGCATGATTATCTTTTCCCTTTAAATATTCGACTGTAAAGTCGTGTTCTTCAAGTTCGAGCCTCATACGTGTCAGTTTAGAACTGGGATTGGTCATTGAGAAAAGGTATATTAAGGGTCTATGGTCTGTTCTTATTAAGAAATGTGTTCCATAAATATATGGTCTGAAATCTAGTATCGCCCAGTGAATCACAGCTAATTCCTGCTCAGTAGTACATTTGTTACCTTCACCATTTGTAAATGCTCTTGATGCGTATGCAATGGAAAGTTGGAGACCATTATGATTTTGAGTTAAAACCGCTCCACATGCTTGCTTACTTGCATCTGTTATTTTACAGAATTCTTTAGTAAAATCTGGATATTGTAGCAAGGTAGGTTCCATAAGTTTGGTTTTTAAGTATTGGAATGCATTTTCACACTCATCCGTCCATTTAAAAAGAACATTCTTTTTACATAATCTTGTTATGTGCCGTGAATAATCGGCGAAATTTTGTATAAAACGTCTATAATAGTTACAGAATGCTACGAAACGTCTAGCACTGTCCGCGTCGTGCGGAACTGGGTAGTTCATAATGACATCTTATTTCTTGTCATCGGGAAGTATTCCTTTTTCAGTGCATTTATGACCTAGAAAAGTCACTTCATGCTTAAAAAAAGAACATTTTTCTGGATGTAGCTTTAGGTTGAATTTCCTACATTTCTCAAAAACATCTGTTAAGTTTTTAAGCATATGTTTTTCGGAACAACCGATTACTATTAAGTCATCCATATAAAGAAACGCTTGAGAAGGTTCTAGACCAGAGAATGCAATAGTCATCATTCTCTGAAACGAATTAGGAGTTATTTTTAATCCGAAGGGTAATCGCGTGAAGCGATATGAGCCGTTGCTCGTTGAAAAAGACTTTATATCTCTTGAACCTTTTTCTAGTTCAATTTGATGGAATCCTGACATTAAGTCAAGACATGAAAAGTATTTTGCTCGACCTAGATGATTTAAAATACCATCAATTCTAGGTAATGGGAATTTATCAGATAGTAATTTTTTACTAGTAGTCAATTACTAATCGCCATTTCTTTACATTTGATCCAGGTGATGATTTCTTAGGAACAAGTAACAATGGGCTATTATAATCGGATACTGACGGTTCGATAATCCCGTGTGAGATTAATTTTTCTACTTGTTTTTGTATTTCGTTCACCTGACTATGTGGGCTTCGATAGTTTTTTATATAAACTGGTTCATCATCTTTTAATCTCAGTTTCTGTTTATAAAAATTATTTGTGGTTATTGATTCGGTTTCCAATCCGAATATATCGCTATACTGGGTGCATAGGCTAGTAAGCTGAGACTTGAACTGTGGAGGGAAGTTTTTTGATAGTTGTGATAGTACGGATTTATTTCTATTGTCTGGATTTGTGTTGACTACATCGTAGTTCGAAAGTGATTCATATGTTAGATTATCTGTACTCACTACTTGGTCGGTATTTGTTGTGTTTAATAGTCTTATGAAGGCATTATTGGATGTTGCTATGGTATTTGCAACGTAAATACCATGTTGAATTTCCTGATTTGGAATTAATACACCTTCCGCTTTTGAATTAAGTTCAATTTTCCGAATAACTTGGGATCTTGCTGGCAGAAGTATTGAATTATTGCCAGAACTATGAGCTATTGGTACTTTAATTGGGAATTTTAAATTATTGGGTATAATTAGAAGCCAATCTTCAGATGGCTTGAAGTCTAATTGACAGTTGTATTTTTTAATAAAGTCGATGCCTATTATTCCATTTCATGGAATTGGGAAAAGTGAATTTAGGATATGAAAATCGTGTTGAATTATGTATTTGGTTATCTGTATCTCTATAGAAACTAAACCTTTTTATTTTTCTTGACTTATTTTATTATTTTTAATAAATTTATTTTTATTATTTCTTGACTTATGCCTTTTATGTCTATGATGTAATCATGTTGGATGTTTTGGAAGTTATCCGAAGTTTCTTTTAAAATGGAAATTTCTGCACCTGTGTCTATTAAAAAGATAAGTTCTTTCCCATTAGCTACATAAAATTAATGGTGTGAGATTAATGGTGTGAACTATGACTTCATTTATTGTTGAGTATTTAAAGGGTTTTGGGAGTTTTCCGATGTGTTTTGGTTATTATTTTGGGTCATTCTTATACTGCCTTGGTTAGTCATTGCTTTGACTGCATGCTGCATGGAATAACTCCTGGCTAGCTCTAAAGGTAAACCATCTGATATATATGCACCTTCTAAGGCTTTCGTCATCTGCTCAATTTCTTGTGTGTATTGGTTAGCAGTTTTATTGCGCTGCTGTAGGTTCATCAGCTTCGCTTCTTAGTCTGGAAATTACCTCAGTAATTGTTGTTTCATTACCGATAAGATTCCTGGCGACACCTTTTAGCTTTGTTTTAATAATGGAGACAGTATTAATTGTAAAGCATCAATGAAACTTGTTAAATTTTCAGCCTTACCATCAAAAACTGGTATAAGCTTAGATGCTGTATTAATAAAATCAATATTTAATTGTGCCATTGTGATGAAGTTACTTATTTTGTTTTCTATTACACTCGAAGTATCTGAATCTGTAGAATTATCCAGATCAGTGTATACCGCCGGAATAGTAAGATTATTCAAATCTTCATCTTCTATTTTGGGGTTTTTTTTTGGGGAAGCTCTTCTGACTCAGATTCGTTCGTTTCTGTTGATCCAAGTCAGGTGCAGTGTCAACTGCTATTGGAGTGTTTAAAAAGGTTGGTAACGATATTTCTAAACTGAACTTTTGTTTAACAAATATTAAATTAGATCGTAGTAGTATCCAAAGTTTCGATACCTGTGACCAATGATCTTGATTTAATCTTTCCCTATGATCATGTATTAGCATTCGCGCTTCATTAAAGCTTCATTCACTTATATTTCAACATGCTTCCTAACCGTGTTCTTTTGAATGGGTCTATTCTGAGTTAGCGACTTGTACGATCTGTCAAATTTAGTTTTAATATTTGATAACTCCTCGTACAATTTGTTCCATTACATGACTTTAGTTTAGCCATACATTGTAGGAAGAATTACGTAATATATTTTTATATTTATTTTCTGATATTTCATTTTCTTAGATTTAAGGTGTTGACATTTATGTGTAATAATTTTTGTTTGTGCTGGGTTTTTATACCCTTGCAGAGGGTATTATAATTTTGTCCAAAAGTGTGCAACGCAGTGAAGGAGACATCTCCGACCCTATAAAGTATATATATTCTTGATCAGGATCACCTCCTGAGTTGATATGAGCATGTCCGTCTGTCCGTCTGTCCGTCTGTCTGTCTGTCCGTCTGTCTGTTTCTACGCAAACTAGTCTCTCAGTTTTAAAGCTATCGTCTTGAAACTTTGCACACACCCTTCTTTCCTTTGCACGCAGTATATAAGTCGGAACGGCCCGGATCGGCCGACTATATCTTATAGCTGCCATATAACTGATTGATCGGAAATGACCCAACTTTCGTTTTTTTGAAGATAGAAAGCTGGAACTTGGTACAGATTATATTGTTTGTCAATTAATCCGACCTACCAAATTTCAATTTGGTCCAAAAATCTAAAAAAAAGTCCCAAACTTCTATCTTCAAAAATACGAAAGTTGCTATTTCTACCAAAAACCATTTCCGATCGTTCAGTTATATGGCAGCTATAGGATAAAGTCGGCCGATCCTAATGAAATTTGGTAGGTTGGATCAACTGGCCAAAAATAGAATCTGTATTAAGTTTCAGTTTTCTATCTTTAAAAACACGAAAGTTTGGTAATTTCCGATCAATCAGATATATGGCAGCTATAGGATATAGTCGGCCGATCCTTTTGAAATTTGGCAGGTCGTATTAACTGACCAAAACTAATCTGACTGACCAAATCTGTACCAAGTTCCAGCTTTCTATCTGTAAAAAGACAAAAAAGTTGGGTCACTTCCGATCGTTCAGTTATATGGCAGCTGTGGGATATTTTAGTATGCACATATATTGAATACCAACTGTACCGAGAGTACTTAAAGGGTGCGCACTGTAACATTTTGTTGCAGTGTTTATATAATCCAAAGTCCCGGTCATAAACCCTAAGTGGCCGAAATATGAACCGATCGTTATGGTTTAGCCCGCACACAGAAAGTGCTAGTGTCGGCATAATCGTAACAAACGGTCAGCATATGCATACCCCTCGCGCCTCCACTTGAGAGTGCATAACAACGTATATTATTATATTCTTTTATACATAAGTACATAGCCGTCTCTCTTCCGCCGCCTGCAAGCAGCGCAGCTACGAGACTTAGCCTTACTTAGACTTAAACAAGAAAGGAAAGCTAACTTCGGGCGGAGCCGAAGTTGATATACCCTTGCAGTTAAAACCGGAAATGTATCGCAAACATCGGATATAGTTGGCCGATCCTTATGAGAATATGATAATATAACCCAATTTATTATTATATAAAATCTAAAAAAAGTCCCAAACTTCTATCTTCAAAAATACCAAAGTTCTATCTTCAATAACACGAAAGTGGGTTCATTTCCGATCGTTCAGTTATATGGCAGCTACAAGATATAGTCGACCGATCCTTATGAAATTTGGCATGTCGTAATGTGTTGCCAAAAATAGCTCTCGGGTCAAATTTAATCTCGAACTCTAAAAACAACAAAGTTATACCATTTCCGATCAATCAGTTATATGGCAGTTATAGGATATAATCCACCGATCCCAGTCGTTCCGACTTATATACTGCGTGCAAAGGAAATAAATGTGTGTGCAAAGTTTCAAGTCGATAGCTTTAAAACTGAGAGACTAGTTCGCGTAGAAACAGACAGACAGACGGACAGACGGACATGCTCATATCAACTCAGGAGGTGATCCTGATCAAGAATATATAAACTTTATATATACTTTATAGGGTCGGAGATGTCTCCTTCACTGCGTTGCACACTTTTGGACAAAATTATAATACCCTCTGCAAGGGTATAATATGCATCGTAGTGCAATCAAAAAATTATGCAACGCAGTGCATGGGTTTTCAGCTCGGTTGGTTTATTTCTCAAGAGTCTGGGGTCGCGCTGAAGGAGCTGCAAGCCACCAATCAGAGTTGTCTGACAGCCCTAGCAATGTCCGTCATTAATGTTGAGGCTTGGGACTGCCTCCTGGTGTTTATGATTTCGTCAAAGCTCCCCAAAGTCACACTTTCCATGTGGGAGCAATCCGTCCATAATAAGGCCGAAATTCCAACATGGAAGAAATTACACAACTTCGTGACAGAGCGCCATCGCACTCTGGAAGCAATCGACGACGTCAGGCCTAGTGGCTCCGGGTAACTTCCGCCAAGGTCGGGAACTCCTACTGCCCCTGCTCGAAGGCTCAATTCATACGAGTCTCGAGTGGTTCCGGGCCCCAAGGGTTGCGATCTCTGTTTAAGGGAGAACCACCCCATTCGCTTAAGTCCGCGGTTCTTGGAAATGGACGTAAATGGGCGCTCGGACTACATTAAAAGGAAGCAGTTATGTTTGAACTGTTTTGCCCGAGGGCACCACACCCTCTTGCACCGCGGCGATCCGTTCGCCACCGCTCCAAGTCCGCCTACGACAGCAAGGGCTCGACCCGCACAGACTGCCAGAAGCACAAATGGCTCAGAGGATCAGTCGGATGTGCAGGTGTGCTTCGCTTCCGGGTCAGGAGCCGTCCTACTGGGCACGGCCCTTATCAACGTGTGCCATTTGGGGTGCAGCTTCCAGGCACGAGCACTGATAGACTCAGGGTCCAAAGCGACTTTCATAACGGAACGACTGTTCAACCTCGTCAAGCCACCCTTCAAGACGATTCAATCCCAAGTTTCCGGCCTTAATCAGACCATTTCCGCGCAGTCTACTAAATTGTGCCATTTCTCCATTCGGTCGCCGTCTAGACCCGGGCTACAATTAGAGACTGCGGCCTACGTTCTTCCGCAGTTGGCAGGAAATCTGCCATCATACCCGATTCCGCGAGATCGTCTCAAGGGGCTGCCCGACATTCCCCTGGCGGACCCCAACTTCTTTGAGAGCTCCCAAGTCGATGTGTTAATAGGAGCTGACATTCTTCCGTCCATTCTCCTCGGGAATGCCAAGGCTAACATCTGCGGGTCGCTTCTCGGTCAGGAGACCATTTTTGGATGGGTGCTGACAGGCCCATTATCTCCAGCCAATCCCCGCAGCGTGTCCGTTTTTTCCACACGAGTGGCCCCCAGCCTCGGTGACTCACTGGATCAGCTCCTCACCAAATTCTGGAAGGTGGAAGATGTGCCCACACAGATAAGTTTGGAATCGGATTCAGTTTGTGAGCACAATTTTGTCCAGACGACGAGAAGAAACGAGTGTGGCAAGTACGTTGTGACGCTCCCCTTACGCGACCCAGGGCAGAAGGGTTCCGAGCTAGCGGCTTCACGGTCCTTTGCCTTTGCTCAGTTCCTGCGTAATGAGCAGCGCCTGAAGATGGACCCGCCCCTTAAGGCCCGCTATGACTCGGTAATTCAGGAGTACATCGACTTAGGCCACATGACCGAGGTCTCTCCCGCGAGCAATTCCGCTACCTACTATCTTCCACATCATGCCGTCTTCAAGCCCGAAAGGACGACCACCAAGATGCGAGTGGTCTTTAATGCTTCGAGCCCGTCCGCAAACGGGACCAGTCTGAACGACATTCTTTACGCGGGCCCGGTCTTACCCGATGGAGATATCCGCGACTACGAGTTGAAAACGGTCACCTTCGGTTTCAATTGTGCCCCATTCCTGGCGATCCGTGTGCTGCGACAGCTCGCTGACGACGAAGAGTCGAAGTATCCGCAGGCAAGCCAAGTTATCCGGTAGTTTATGTACGTTGATGACGTTCTCGCGGGGGCAGACTCCAAAACTGAAGCCCAAGCTTCGATTCGGGAGCTGAAAGGGGCCCTAGAGTCAGCAGGGTTCCCACTTAGGAAATGGACGTCGAATAACAAGGCAATCCTGGCCGACATTTCGAGCGACCACCGTCTCTGTGCTGACTTTCTCGACATCGATGTAGAAAGCACGGCCAAGACACTCGGCGTGCGGTGGAAGGCGACGACTGATGAATTCTTTTTTGTCCCGCCAGAATTGACTTCCGGCTCGGTTTTCACGAAGCGCCAAGTCCTCTCCCAAATTGCCAAATTGTTCGATCCAGCAGATTGGCTCGCTCCTTTCATTGTTCGGGCAAAAATGTTCATGCAAGACAGACATTTGGCTTCTGGATCTAGGGTGGGATGACGCCCTCCCTCAAGATTTCTGTCAGCGATGGGTTGACTTCCTAAAGAATTACTCGGTGCTCGATCAGATTCGTGTTCCTCGATGGGTCGCGTTCCGACCACACCTAAAGGTCGAACACCACGGGTTCTGCGAAGCTTCACAGAAGGCGTACGGCGCAGCAATTTACGTTCGTGTCGAGGTTGGGTCCACGGTAATAGTGACCCTGCTGATTGCAAAGACTCGAGTGGCCCCAGTTAAGACGGTGTCGCTCCCTCGACTAGAACTGTGCGGTGCCTTGTTGTTGTCCGAGATGGCCACCGCCGTTTTGCCACAAATGCCAGGGGCCGCGTCTGCCCTATACTGTTGGACCGACTCGACTATTGTCCTCGCGTGGCTCCATAAGCCAGCGTGCCACTGGACAAGATCATCCAGTTCACCGACGTGCAGAAATGGGCACATGTCCGCTCCGAGCAGAACCCTGCGGATCTCGCTTGCCGGGGCGTAGCTCTCCAAGATCTTGCAGATAATCAGTTGCGGTGGCACGGTCCTGACTGGCTGCAGAGGCCTCGCAGCGACTGGCCCACTCAAGGCAATGATGCCCCCGCGACTGAACTCGAGAAGAGAGCAGTCAAGGTCCATGTCGCGAAGGCGCCCCCCGAAGATCTCCATAAGCGTTTTTCCACACTCGACAAGGCATTACGAGTCCTTGCCTATGTTAATCGCTTCAAAATCTGAACCCCTTCGTGGATTCGCAAGGCCTTATGAGAGCCTGCGGTCGGGTCACGTCCTCTGAACTTCTCCAATATGACGAACGGCACCCTATTATCCTTCCGTACGACTGTCATATGTCTCGACTCCTGGTTCATTTTACACATCGCATCACGCTGCACGGTGGCAGTCAGCTGATGATCCGTCTGATCCGGGCCAAGTTCTGGATTCCAAGGGTGAGGAATTTGGTCAAGTCCGTCGTCTATTCTTGTAAGGTATGTGTCATCCACAAGAAGAAGTTGCAGACGCAACTCATGGGAAAGCTACCCAAAGAACGGACGTCCTTCTCGAGCCCATTCACGTACACCGGTGTGGATTATGCCGGTCCCTTCAAGATAAAAAACTATACGGGGAGGGCCTGTCTCATCACAAAGGGTTATGTGTTGGTGTTTGTGTGCTTCTCCACTAAGGCCATCCATTTAGAGCCTTCGTCGGACCTTACGACCGAGAAGTTTCTGGCGGCTTTCGCACGGTTCGTGTCCCGGAAAGGATACCCCCGTCAAGTGCAGTCCGACAACGGGAAGACCTTTGTGGGAGCAGCTGCGCTACTATCCCGCGATTTTCTCCAGAGCCTAAAGGGGGCTGTGACCGGTGCCTATACTCACCAGCAGCTTCTCTGGCATTTCATTCCTCCGGGAGCTTCCCACATGGGGGGCCTTTGGGAAGCAGGGGTCAAGAGCTTCAAGACCTTGTTCTACAAGTCCACCGCCACGCGGAAATACACCTTTGAGGAGCTGGCTACTCTCCTGGCGAAGATCGAGGCGTGCCTGAATTCGCGGCCACTCGCGCCAATGTCCGAAGACCCTGCTGACCTGCTGGCTCTTACACCCGGGTACTTTCTTGTGGGAGGCCCACTTCTCGCCACGGTCGAGCCCGAGATAAAGGGGGACACCAAATCCATCATTAATCGCTGGCAACACCTCAAGGCGCTTCAGCAGCGGTTTCGGTTCCGATGGAAGGAGGAATACCTCAAGGAGCTCCATAAGAGGAACAAGTGGCGAGCCCCTACGAGGGACAACCTTCCGTCCAATGAGTGGCGTTTAGGCAGGATTGACGCGGTGTATCCCGGCTCTGATGGCCATGTTCGCGTGATCGACATCCGCACCGCGCGAGGGCTCGTAAAGCGGCCCGTTGCTAAGGTCGTGCTTCTTCCGTTGGACGCGTCCGCCTACCCACAGTAATTAACATTTCTTATTCTCCAATGTTCCTGTCCATTGTTTTGTCCCGTAGCTCTGCCCGTAGTTCCGAACCTTCATTCACACCGATTCTGATAATTTTATTTGTTCCTTCACCATATTTCCGTCAGCCATAGCCAACACGATGTCGCCACGTCCACGCAACACCCACGCATCGCTGGAGAGCAGATGTACTCGAGGTATTCAATCCTACCGTTGCCGAGTCTGCAATGGACTCCACGCCTTGAAGAAGGGTCGGCGCTTTTTACGCCTTAGCGCCGAGAAGCGGCTCCGAGCGGTTCTCGTGAACCGGTATTGCTCGAGCTGCCTGGCCCACGAGCACTCCGACGGATCCTGTCGGCGGGGTGACGGTTGTAAGACGTGTGGTCAGGATCACCACACGCTGCTGCACCTCGTGCACCTCGTGCAAGAGGGGCACCGGTCACGGAACGCGGGAGTCAGGACACGGAGTGTCTCGTCTGGCGCCCGGCCGTCATCCGCCAACTCCCGGCGCGGTTTGGGTGCTCCTCGGCCTGGGTCCGCCACTTTCCGGCAATCCCAACCCGATCCACGGCCACCGACGTCCCGGCACTCGTCGATACATCCTCGGCCTTCTTCCGCCACTCCTCGGTTGCCGACCACCGCTCATCTGCCCGCGTCATCCGCACTTAGGCAAGGTTCCGCCTCTCGTCGAGGGCCCCCGCTGGACGCGGTCGCTGCGCCCACCCTCTCGTCGCTGCTGCAGCGGAACAGCGTCAACGTGCTGCCGACTGCGCTAGTGCGGATCGACACCGGACCCGGAGCTTCGACACGGGGGCCCTCATCGACCCATGCACGCCCTCGAGCTGCATCGACGCCTCGCTCGCTGCGTGTTTCCGGCTGCCCACTACCAGCGTGGGGGACGAACAGGTGTGTTCCGCCACCGTTGGGTCAACGACCGGTGATAGCGTTCGGCTGGAGGTCATGTTTAAGATTGAGCCTCACGTGCGAGTTCGTACGCCGTCCCGGGAGCTGAGCGAGGCGGTGCGTGCCCACTTCCGAGGCGTGACACTGACGGATGAGCGATTCCATCTGCCAGCAACAATCTCCGTCGTCCTGGGCGCAGATATGTACCCACGAATTATCCAACCGGGCTTCCTGAAGATCCAGGACGGACTGCCAATGGCCCAGAGCACCGTGTTTGGATGGGTCGTGTCCGGAGCCTGCCACCAGCCATAACATCGAGGGAGCTATTGCAACCCGAGCGATTGCAAGGGGGCGGAATGTTTAGGTGAGGGGCCGTGGTGCCGCTCAGCTGAAGAGCGCACCTGCGCTGAAGAGCGCATCCACACTCGCCCCTCTGTGCCCTCTCTCTCGCTCATTTGTTGTCGTCGATCGTCTCTTTTTTGTACTAGTTTTTATGTTGGCAAATAAAGCTGAACGCGTTTTTTACCTTAACTGAAGACGCTCCGACTTATTATTTTTCAACCCCTATTTCTGGAATCTTTTGCGGCACCAGAGCAGTGGGTATTCAATATATGTGCATACTACACGTTGATCTCAATGACTCTTAAAGAATATAAATATGCAAAGGTATATTTTTTATAAAAACTCATGATAGCGCAGTTTGATGCTAAAAACTTTTTCGCCAAACTAAAATAATGGGTCAACTAATATGCAACTCAAAATTCATACAAAAATTTTAAAAGGTCTTAACCACTTTTTATTTTGCTTCCCAACTAGATTGTTCGGGTTTCATTTCTAAAACATACAAAAGTATCCGACAAAAGTTTGTTTTTTTTTTTAAAGAGAATCTATAATTTTAAGTTTAGGCTAAAGTGTGGTGGAAGATATGAGTACCGTGTATTATACCTATAATCGAAAAACTCGACCATAGTTAATTTCTTTTTATTGCTTACTAAATTGATAACTTTATTATTTCAGTTTTAAAAATAATGTATTTATTCCACAAATAATTGTGGCTTATGCTCCAAGTCAGAATGAAGCCATACAGAAGCTAATGGAAGTTGCACTTAGAAAACTATATATTAACATAAACCAAATTAAAAGCTTTACAAATTGTGATATTTTGCGAAGACACGCATATTCTGAAAACTATTTGGCAAGCGTTTGTTTTTACAATTTAAGTCAGTCAAGCCAAAACCTTCCCAATAAATTAAGTTTTGCTATAATCATGACGTCAGAAATTCGTAATTATGAGAATACTTGGGTTGGTGACAAATGGAAATTCAGTTCTATATCTTATCGCCAACAAAAAAGTACAGATAAAATAATTGAGGACAGTGGCCCAACAAAATTTTTAATAGAGGGTTTTGTACCTTTGCAATATGTAATTAGTCTGGTGTACATTAATGCGTTATGTGATCTGTCAAAACTTCCAAAGCTCCTTTTTCGACCCCTAAATGCATTTGGCAATACAAGCATATTCAACGACGAAAAAGTAATTTCACCCATATTATGCTTGCAGCTTGGTCTTATGTTTTCTGTGACAACATTAATAAAGGTATGTACATAGAAATAATATAGAAAGTTAAAATTGTTATATTTAAAATGCTAGAATTGGTAACTTTAGTTTGTAAAATATCATTCCGTACCTTAAGAACATGTCGTCACTAACTAAAAACACGGTCTCCAGTATGCGAAACACAGCCATACTGCCGACTAAAATCCACATAATACATAAAGTTTAGTAGTAGTTGACTTTAGGCATGTCTTAATTAAATTTATTAAATTTTTTTTTATGATTAAAAAATTAATTTTTTTTATTTTAGAAACCTATTACGAACAAGGCAACCATAAAATAAAAAACAAAATTTTTTTTTGCTTCTTTTGGTTATAGCGCTTTCCGTATATAACGACGTAAAATCGACGGTCCCTTAAAAGTCGCTATAACCGGATTCTACTGTATTTAATTATAAACTTACAGATGTAGCTTGTAAGTATTTTTTAGCACATTTTTTATGATACGGCTTCTGATTAGAACTTCAGTCCCACCATGTGCTTTACCATCTCAATGATACATATCTTCCGTAGAATAAATATCATAGCTTCAAAGTTTATTTTTGGCTGTTCCGGCGATTGATGCTGCTGAGCCATGTTCGGGTTTTGGTAGCTGATTCCAGAAATTAACTTTTTGAGGCAGGGGTGGGCAGTCCTGACTTTTAAAATGAACTTCATTGCGGGTTAAATTCACACCCACTTCGTTCAGTGGTTCAGCTCAAGACAAGTGCAAATAAGCGCCCAATGCATTCCACAAGAGCGAGAGCGAGAAGCTAACGTCTCGCACAATTAATGCAATTCGCTATGAACATGTAGTTTGGCTGCAGTTAATCTATCATAGAAGCTCCCAGTCAATAAAGAAAACATAATCCGGGAGCGCCGCTGAGCTAGAGCAAGATAGAGCATAGAAAAATGCAGAAAGAGTAATAATCTACAAAATATAACAATGTTTATGTTTAGCTCAGCTGTTTAGCTGATCGCAGCTGTTTAGCTTATATATACACAATATAAATATTTCCACTTCTGCTGATTCCAACATACTCCAACAACTTTCAGGAATAAACTCAATGACCCTAGGGAGCGCCCACTTTATAGGGGGCACGTTTTCATCCTTGACCATCAGATGGAACCGGTGGTTATGACAGGAAAAGTAACACGCCAATACTGCTGAAGCGGAATCAGGTATTCCTCTTTCCAACGGGATCAAAAGACCTGCTGCATGAAGGAAACATGCTGCCAAACATCGTGCCAAAAACAAGGGGAATCAAATTTAGGGCCGTATCGCCCTGCAGTAAATGTGCAGAAGTCAGAACAGATATTCTGAAAGGGATAAAAATAATAACAGATATTGTTAATAATAATAATAACAGATATTCTGGCAATCTGAAATACAATGTAATAATGTCCGGAGCTCATCAAAACGCAATTGGTCGTTGGACCAACTGCTCGGTAAAGGTGATGCTTGGCTGTTTTCACTGCCGTTTCTCAAAGTCCTCCAGTTATTTGTCATACCATAATATACTGAGAGTTTTAATCTAAAAAGATTGAAAATTTTTAATTGTAATCGACAGATGTTCTTGTATATGTTTTCCGTTTCATAATGCCTCTCATTCTTAAAATTTTTTTTTATGTAAGACGAAAAATTTTGTGTTAGCTCGCATTAGCTCGGTTTGGGGTTATTGGGGTTTCTAGCAAAACCTTTCTACGATGCAATGACGTCCTAGCCCGGAAATAGTTTAAAGGACCTTTTAGTTCTGTGCTTTGTCATTGAGTAATGTCATTATTATTTTATGACATACACTTATTGTTAGTTTAGTAAGCCAAAGAATCAATATAAAAATATTTCATAAAACACTTATAAAAACCTATTAATAGCTAATGAGCCCGTTTAAAACACTTTTTCATACTGACTTTAAAATTTAACTAATTTCCTTTCATAGTGAACGGTCGTGGTTTTTTTGAGCGTTAGCGGTTGAATTTTGTTTTTTTTTTTAATATCAAGCCCAGGCTTGGGATTTTTATACTTCACACTTTTTGTCCTAAATTATAAGTTTATACCCGTGTACGTGTTGTATACGTGTTACTACGATTACTTAGCATCCATGGTAGAGACATAACCGTACCGTACATACCGTACCGTACCTAGAACTGTTACCAGCCGCCCTCACTTGGAGAGTAAAGAGAAATCGCCTACAGTCGAAGAAAATGTGGAGTGGGTCCTCTGTGACTCCACTGCCACACGACCGGCAGCAGTTTTCGCTTTCATGTCCGAAGCGTTTTAATTAGCTTCGGAAGCAACCTGCGTGAGGGCATGCGTGAGGTCTACTTGACAATGCCTCCTTTTGGTCCACTCTTCCACGTTCGGGATGAAGTGAAACTTCCAGCTTTCCTTAGGTGATACCTACCATCGCCTTTTCAGTTGGTCAAGCTTATGGCTCTCACCTCCCTCTTCCTGGCTGACGCCGAAGTCGCAGAGGCGGAAGTCTGCTCCAATTTCTCGTGCGTAGGACCCGTCTCCCATCGCATCACTCTGGGGCAGCATATAACATTTAGGAGCTCACCACGCTGGTGATAAGGTTACGCCTTTCCTGCCTCGGGCCTCTGTTGAGGAGCATCCGCGAAAGTGCCCTCGTGTTTTCACAAGCCCTCCTCTGGGCGTACATCAGGTGTTCCCGGGACGAGAGCCTTGTATCCAGCAAAACCCCGAGATATTTTATTGCTCTCCTCGAGGTAACGGCCACACCCCCTAGAGTACCGTCGCTGTTTTGACCTACTTCCGGCTCGAAATCAGCACGGCTTCGGTCTTTTGTGGGGCGAGGCCGGCGCTGGACAGGTAGGCCTCAACTTTCTCCACCGCGGAGTTGGTCTGGGCAAGCGCCGCCGCAGAGTAGTTAACTGTAGCGTAGAGATCAAGCTGCGCCCTCCGCGCATGGTTTGTCAATTTTTGGGTTTCTAGCGTGTTATCGGCAGGATGCCTTGCCGCAGGGGGGAATGGTTCCCGAGAGAGCATGGCTGATTCCGAGAGAGCATAGTATGGCCTCGTGGTCACTGGCCGTGTAAAAGCTGGCGATTCTTCACTTTGAGGGATGTCCCAAACTCCAGCTGACGAAGTTCAGGTCGATAAAGGAACCTGCTCCTGGTCTATTAAAGGTTTCCTGGATGCCCTCGTTGAGAAGAGCCAGGTCCAGAGGAGCTCGGCTCTGCCTCTAGCATTAGTGGTGGAAGTCCCCGACTCCTGTGCCGACGCGTTGAAATCCTCCGCTATTAGCACTGGGTTTTTGTCTCTGGCATCTACCGCTAGCTCTTCTAGAGCCTTGCAGTAGGCATCGAGACAGAGGCTGGGGCTAGGTAGCAACTATACACCGATGTGCCTCCCAACTGGATTTTCACGAACCTCTTCTCACTTGACTTGGACCTTCCGCGGAACTGTCGCAGATCCAGATGGCCGCCTTGCCCTAAATGTTGGTCATCCACTCCTTGCCTGGTCGGACGCTGTACGGCTCGCTTAGAACAGCTATGTCAGCATTCACTTCGCAGAAGGTCCTGCTTCTGCCGGCAAAATCCAAAAATTCAGGACAAGCCCAAACAGCAGCACCGCAAGGAGCTCGATCTCCCAAGGTTCCGAGGATTATGGTTCCCGGTTTGGTTAGCTACTCTGCGTTCTGCAGAGAGCTGGATGCTCTTATTGGAGACTCTTACTCCATCAAAGCGCTGAGCTCAGGTGACTGTGCCATTCAGTGCAACTCCTCCGACGCCTACAGGCTTGTTGCCAGACATTTCCGCGAAAAAGGAACTGTTTTCCACCACCACCAGCTGCCAGAAGACCAAACCTTTCGCATGGTAATGAGGAACATTCATCATGATGTCCCATTGGAGGATATTATTGAGTGCCTACAGGAAGAGGGTCACTGCGTTCTGCGCATCTATACCCCTCGTAATAAGGTAACGCAGCGTCCGCTTTGTGGACATCAAGAAGGCTGACAGCAACAAGCTTCTTAAGAATATCTCTGCTGTTTGCAGACATATTGTGACCTGGGAGAAGCCACGTAAGCAATCCGGTTCCGTACAATGCCATAGATGTCAGGAATAAGGACATACAAAAGCATACTGCACAGGGCATTACATCAGCAGAGAATGCGGAGAAAACCACCCTACCCTAGAGTGCAAGCTTGGAAAAGACGACCCTAGGTGCTGCTTTCACTGCGACAGCTCTTACGCGGCCAACTTTAAAGGATGCCGCAAATATCTGCAAGTCGCATTTAAGCAAAATACTCAATTAAGGCTCACAGCAGCCACAGAATCGAACACGTTTCCTTCAACCAATCTCTCACCCAACGTTGGTAAAGAATCATTTGCAAGTGTAGCCAGAAAAAACCTACCTATCCCTCACAAAGTGATGGAAAATACTCCCCCTCCAATACATTCCACTGAAAACGCCGCTATAATGCAAGCAATCCTGCAGACACGTCCGGTGCTGTCAGGTGGACGGAAGCAGACTTCACGACTTTCTTCTCCAACCTCGGAGATAAGTTTCTTGCTGCAGGTGACTGGAATGCCAAACACAGATGGTGGGGCAACTACAGGATGTGTGCCAGAGGCCGGACCCTCAGCTCTGTCCTGGACAATGCCAATGTCGACATTGTAGCCACCTCATGCTACCCTATCGTGCAAACGCCACCCCCAGTGCAATTGACTTTGGTATCTCAAAGGCTTCAGACAACAGCATGTCTCTATCAGAGCACTCACCGAGCTATCTTCCGACCACCTCCCGTTGCTCTTCATAATAAACCAAGAAGCTCAATTCCATAAAGGAGTCCCCAAAATGCTACCTGCGCATGCAAACGTTGCCACTTTTAAGTCCTACATCAATGCTTACACCGTGCTCAACACACCAATAGCAACCTGCAGCGATCTGGATGGATACGTAGATAGCTTCACCTCCACAATTACTGAAGCCGCCCACAATTAGAGAGCTACGCCACCTCAGCGCCAATCTGGTCACCCACCTAATACAAGGGCACCAATACTAACCCCGGAGGCAAGGGCACTCCTGGATCCAAAAAGGCACCTCAGAAGGCAATTCATTGTGTCAGGCGATCCTGCAACTAAGCAGCGTCTATCTAGCATTACTAATAGACTGCGCAGGTTGCTAGCGAAAACCCGCCAAAAGAACATTGATACCCTACTGGAGGGAGCTGGCCCGGACAACTGCAGCGATTTTTGGATATGAAAGCTAACGAATGCTAAGGAATTAAAAGACAGCCGCTTGTACAATCCTCAATACAAAGCCACACTGGCCGCTGGATTAAGAACGACTTCGATAAAGCCAACGCTTTTGCGGAACATCTGTCTGCCACCTTTACTCCTTTTGAACTTCCAGACGTTTCACACCGCGATGAAGTTGCAGACTTCGTACGCGCTCCCCCTCAGCCAGCGCGCCTCATTAGACACACCACGTTGCAAGAAGTCGCGCTGCAGTTAAAGGCGCATAATTTAAAAAAGACTCTTGGACCCGATGGCATCGACAATCGAGCGGCCAAGGCTCTTCCACCCAAAGGAGTGCAAGCGCTGGTGAAAATTTTCAACGCCATGCTAAGCCTGGGACATTTTCCAAGACAGTGGAAGCAAGCCCGGATCATCATAATCCCAAAGCCAAGCAAGCCACTATCTCGAATCGATTCCTACCGCCCAATCAGCCTGTTATCCACTTTCTCGAAAGTGTTCGAGCGGATTCTACTCAGCCGACTGTTGGAGCTACCACAAGTAGAAGGCAACATCAGTTCGGCTTCAGAAAATCCCACGGCTGCCCAGAACAAGTCCATCGCCTGGTCAACCACATCATTCATGGACTCGAGCATAAGCTGCACACTGTAGGCGTCTTTCTCGACGTAAAGCAAGCCTTTGACAAGGTGTGGCACGAGGGCCTTCTTTACAAAATCAAGGAACTTCTCCCTACGCCCTATTTCGCCATCCTGAGTTCCTTCATTGCCGATCGAACCTTCGTTGTAGCAGTAAGGGACTCACGATCCAGCTTGGCACACATTCACGCAGGAGTGCCCCAAGGAAGTGTACTTGGTCCGTTCCTTTACACGATGTACACGAGTGATATGCCAGTTTTGTCGCCCACCATAAACACCCGTATGCTTCTGGCTACTTACGCCGACGACACGGCCCTGCTTGCATCCCACACGTCTCAGCTGTCAGCCTCGGCTGCTGTTCAGGACTGGCTGAATGCAATGGAGCGCTGGACCAAGCAATGGAACATTGCCACAAATTGCAGCAAGTCGGCTTGCGTCACTTTTTCCCTAAGACTCGTGATCGACATCGTACATACCTTCAATGGTGACGCTATTAATAACGCCACCTCTCACTGCTACTTAGGTGTACACCTAGAACACAGGCTCATATGGAACACCCACATCACGGCGATCAAAGCCAAATGTGTTCGCAAACTACAAAAGATCGAGTGGCTCCTGGGATCCAAAAGCCTCCAGCTTTCGACGAAAGTTTTGCTGCTCAAAGCAATTCTCTGGACGTATGCGATCAAGGTATGGGGCACCGCATCCAAGCACCAGCTTAAAAGGCTGAGGGTAGTGCAGGCACGTGCTGCTCGACGGGCATCCGGACTTCCCTGGTACGTGACAAGCCAGGCCATCCAAAACGTACCTACGCCTTGTCCCGGTGGGCGACCTCCTAAACCAACACAGCCGACGGTACTCGGACAGGCTAACGATTCACCCAAATCCACTGGCTAGCAGGCTTGCCGACCCGCAAACTCTTAGGCGTTTAAAGAGATTTCACCCCAGCGATCTGTCTTCCCTTGTTGTTCAATAATATTGTAAACTAATGTAAATAATTGTAAATTATTGTATATAGTATAGGCCCATATCCCATATGAACGATTCCGGCGACTACAATAAAATTTAACTTGTTTTAAAAAAAAAAAAAAGAAAGTCCTGCGCTGCTCTGCATTGATTCAGATTGAGCTGGATCACTTGCATCTTGCACTATCTTTTACTGCGTCTTTGGAGTGCGGACAGCATCGACTTCCTGCTAGGTGTTGTGCCTCCGTCTCGCTTTTTGCGTGTAAAAAGTAGGGCTTCGGCATTGGCAACTTCCAGGCATTGGTAGCACCTCTGATGACTCTGCCTCATCCGAATCCGACAAACGGTCCATCCGATCCTTACTTTCTCTTTGCTCGCAACTGCTGTCCCAATCTTGCTGGGCAGACCAATGATAGCTCCTTATCTTGACCGATTTCCAATCCACTTCAAGCTGCTCGGCCAAAGCTGTCTCCCTCGTCCGTTTTGGATTTTTCTTTACTGCATTACTGCATTACTGCAGCTTCTCCTTCTCCGCATTACTGCCGAGGCGGCCAAGCTAGCCACCGCCTCGTCAGTAGTGAGTGGCATGTTTTAGGACGCTACGCTACGAGGACGCTACGAGGTTTTGGAGTGGGAAGGAAGGGAGGGTGGGCGAGTTCCATCGGGACTACGATGGGGGATATACCGCTCCTACCCGGTGGCTAGAGCCTCGTTAGAAGAAACCATGACCTTGTGCATTGCTCCTAGGATCCCACCCTAATAAGAAAGCCATGGAATTTTTTCCTGGTGCCGCCCTCTGCGGGTGGCATTAGCAACCGTCTGACTGCCTGTCTGTTTTTACGCGAACTAGTCTTTCAGTTTTAAGGCTATTGACTTGAAACTTTGCGCGAATCTCATGCACATATAATTATATATCTTCTTCAAAATAGTTTGAAAAAATATATTTTTATTTGAGTTCCGGTTTTGATACAGTGTGATTCTTTCAAATTGCTTAGAATTTCAGAACAACTGCTTAGGATGTTAGAATTTTAGAGCTAACTTATCTTTAGGGCTCTAGGTCCTTTTTATAGCTACCCTTGCTGAAGCTTTTTGCAGATCAAAGCTCGAAAGAGAGGCTCTCTGAGAGAATAGATTGAGTCGGAACCTTTTACTTGAGGTGTCAGTTGACATGGAAGGCTTTGGGTCTCAATTAATCGAGGTGACAAGAAAATGTGAAGTGGGTTCCCATTTAAGAATGTTTTGATCTGTTTAGTTGATTTGAGTCGGGATTTCTGTTTACCCAAATATTGTTTTGGTTTTCAATCTGATGTGACTCTTAGAAATTGGAAATCTGAAATGAGGCTGTTTTCAGCCGAATTGAAATAATTAAATATTTATGTTTTTACAAAAATTTGAATGAGGCTATTTGCAGCTGCGTTACGAATTTCAATACAAAAGGCTTCAGCTTCGGTTTACCAAATTTACTGATATACACTTAAAGAAATTTTGTTGATATGTTACTATATATATGTTTTATCGCTTGCACTATGTTACAAGTGCAGTTCTTACTGTCCTACCCCAAAAAATCATTGTAAAGAAAATTTAAATTTTTTTAAACACATACCAACAGAAAACCATGTTGTCAATAGTTTTCTTACCAGCGGCTGTAAAAATGGCACTCAGATGTAAAACTAGCTCCAGTTGTTTTGTCAATATGACCATGTGAAGTTTTCTATACAAATTTGGGTTTGGTACGCAAAACTCATACCTCACGCACTATTTTGCAAGGGTAGTTCTTACTCTCCTCCCTCAGCCAATCATTATAAAGAAAATTGAGATTTTTACACCCTTGCAGAGGTTATTATAATTTGGTCAAAAGTGTGCGACGCAGTGAAGGAGACATCTCCCGCCCTATATTTATATATATTCTTCATCAGGATCACCTGCTGAGTTGATATGAGCATGTTCGTATGTCTGTCTGTTTCTACGCAAACTAGTCTCTCAGTTTTACAGCTATTGACATGAAACTTTGCACACACCCTTCTTTTCTTTGCACGCAGTATATAAGTCGAAGGCGACGAAAATCTATAGCTGCCATATAACTGATTGATCGGAAATGCTATAATTTTAGTGTAAAAGTAATAAGAGTTCAGATTTTAAAGTAAGATAGTTCAGATTTTGCATGAATGATATTTTTGGCAAAATAATACAAAATACTAAATTTCAATAGGATCAGCCGCTTATTTCCTATAGCTGCCATATAACTGAACGAACAAAAATGGTACTTGGCAAAAAATACCAACTTTGGTATTGTTGAAGATAGAAGCTTGGGATTTTTTTCCCCTCTAAAAAGGAGGGCATACTACCATACACATATATCTCAATTATCAATACTTCATACTCCATAGGAAATTATCGCCGCGCATCCCCCGCTAATTGTTGACTATCCCCTGATGACCGTGAAAGGCGCAGACGCCCCCAAAGGTAAGCCTTACAATGCGTTGATGGACCCATTTGCCGTCCGCCATAAAATCCACATATAATATAAAATCCGCTCCTTACGGATTAACATCTGAATAACGATAGAATATCTTAGTATACGTAGTGAAAACAAAACGTTCACAGTATGTCGTTTAAAAATCTTTTGGAAGATCCGTTAAAGTTCCGTTAAAAGAGCGAGACCGTGGGACAGTGCGCAAAAACCATCTTCACGCAACAGACCAAATTTTCCAGAAAAGAAAAGGATAAAAATATTTCCCTTCCATTCTAAAGCACCAAAAATTCACATGCTGCACTAGCCCCCACTGCAATAATATTTGGGTTCCAGAGCTAATATCGCTAGCCGTGTCACCTTTGTGGCGAATTCGCTGAGGGAATTGATATTATAATAGAGACGCGAATTAAGGGTACGAGCGCAAAAAGACTAAGAACGAAAGTAAGCCTGCCGTAGATAATAGGTTGAGCGAAGTCTAGCTAGCTTAAGCCCGTTGAAGCCGAGCGGCAGAGAGAAAAAGTGCGATCAACTACATAGATTATAGCAACGGACAATTTTGTTTATTGACAAATCTATGCAGTCTAGGACCGACATTCTCTCCGCAGCTGGGGCCTGTCATCCAACTTTATCTTTAAGGGGCAATAGGGTCATCTTAGACACTGCGGTGGTTCCAGATGCGGCTTTATTCACCCCCACTTAAGACACTCCATCTCATCCAGGGACTAGCTCCATGATTCTTGCCAGCGGCTACTTTATCGGGGGAAGCGATAAAAGGCTTGATAAAGCTGACTGATGGACCACTTGTTAGAAAATGCGCTTGTGTTAGAACGAGAAAAAAGTGTTATCGAATTTATGACAGCCCCAATAGACTCAGAAACGTTCGCAGCTCCTCAAATACAAGCACTTGGGGTTCCACTTGAGCCATTTCCACTTTGACAGCCGCTTCCCAGAGTTAAGCAAAATGCGGGAATGGAAAAAATGGACAAACGACCAAATGACAAAAAAGGAAAACTAACTTTGGGCGGAGTCGAAGTTGGCCGATTCTAATGAGAATATTATAATAAAACCAATTATTTACAATAAAAAATCTAAAAAAAAGTCCCAAGCTTCTGTCTTCAAAAAACAATAGTTTGTAGTTTTACCAAATCCCATTTCCGATCGTTCAGTTATATGGCAGCTATAAGATATAGTTACGTCGATGCTTGGACCCAGTTTAGTAGAGGTCCCACACGTGCCAGATCTTCTTCGATCTCCGTGTCTTTTGGGACCAGCAGCTATTTCAGCCGGGTCCGAAGTCGATTATAAAATGAGCTGTTGAGTTGAGTTTCACGAGTTACACAAAGAGAAGGTTGCTAGACTCTCAGTATGACTTTATTATTATGTCCGAACTCCTGTACGGTCTAAATTCAACTGCCCTCTTAGCAGCGATCAGAAAGAGCTTAAGTCTAATTACAGTGGATCTTATCTCTAATCTTCTATGTATGTTTAGGTTACAAATAAGGGCATTAGAATAGTAATAATTGTATTTATAGTTATAGTTATAGCCATATGTGACTCCCCCCCGACAAGTTTCGGCAATATTAATTGATGAATAGTAAATAATTGTAATACATATACATACGTTCAATAAATTGGTAATATAAATGTTTTTTCTTAATTTTAATTTTGGAATTTGAATTTTCTTTTAACTTGATCTTTGTAAATTTTCTTGTTTATAGTGTCATTTGATATAATATTAGGTAATTTCCATCTTAATGGTAGTTTTGAGATAGTTTATACTTAGGCCTAGACTTACCAACCTTATGATTTTTTACTTAGTCCTTCATAAAATAATCCTTATCAGTACTATTATTCTTTACATTTAATTGTTCCTTATGTTGCTTAATAATTTCTGAGAGATCCTGAAGTGGTTCTGAACATAGTGAATTGTTTAAAATATCTATTGGTCTATATTTTGTGGTAGAGTGGATTGTATTATTATAGTGGATAATTGCTTGATATACTTTGTTTTGAATTGTATCTTTATTTTTATCATCTGCGTTGAAAAATCGAATATGTTAATTTAATGTTAAGTGTAGTCTTTCTATATCTGAGTTTACTGTTTTTTTATAGGGGGTCGTGTAGTGTATATTTATATTGTTGTCTAGCTGAAACTGTTTTATACATTTTATATTAAATTCATTGTCTGTTATAATCAGTTTGGGCTTACCTAAGTTTTGTATCCTATCTTTTAATGTTTTCAAAAGAGATATCCACGATCTATCTTTAAGATAATGTGCAGTAGCATACTTTGTCAATTTATCGATGGTGGTCAGATGTCAGATACATGGTATTTCGCATAGGAAACCAGATATCCATGTGGATTTTTCGTTGTGTTGAGAAGGAGTATCGGTTACCTTTAGCTTATATTTTATTGGGTTTCGATCGTACTTGGCTAAGTGGCATATTTTACAGTTATTGACGCATTTTTGAATTTCTTTCGTTGTGTTGAGAAGGAGTATCGGTTACCTTTAGCTTAAATTTTATTGGGTTTCGATCGTACTTGGCTAAGTGGCATATTTTACAGTTATTGACGTATTTTTGAATTTCTTTCTGAAGGTTAGGATAATAATATATCTTTTTTATTTCTGAAAAAATTTCGTTGATACCCCTGTGGTTGTTTCTTAAATGTTCCTCGTCGATTATTTTTAAAATTTCTTCCTTATCTGTAATATCTTTAAGAAGTGGAAATGATCTTTTGCTTTGCTTATATTTATTGTTCACTATATACTTATATTTAAAACTAAAATGATGATCGGGAGATGAATGCGGCAAAGACTCTGCAGTGGCGCCGGACGAAGTTGACAGATGAGGGTGTGTCTCTTGGAGATGTACTCCCGTAATATCGATACTCGCGAGAGTTATCGAGTTTGGTCGAGAACGAAAAGTGAAAAGTGTTGCCACAGTACCCCCCTCCTAGAGTTCCAGTTGGGAAAGATACTTTGCTGGGAATCTGATTCGTCGTCCTGATCTTGACACTTTCTCGGGTGTTTGAGCAGTTGGCGCTGTCGTCTGCTCGGTACGTTGGTCGAGATAAAGTGCGTTACTTCGGACGTTGCTGGCAGCCGGTTCGAGTTGATCGTTGCGAGATCGCGATATTCGTGAAGCAATGTGGCGTATTGATTACTCGTGTCGAAGGATAAAACCGCGTTGATTTTACGTTGGGGCGCGTGACATTTTGATTCCAGCAGCGTAGCCCGATCGATGAGTTTGCGTCGTTTCATATAGACAAGTAAGTCAAAATGTTGAAGAAAGTCGGATCCGATGATAGCGCAGTTGACGTCAGCTATCACGAAAGTCCACACGAAGTTTCGTCGCAATCCCAGTGACAATGCTAAGCGTTTTTCTCCATAGGTTTGTATTTTCGTGCCATTGGCGGCAAAAAGAAGCTTTGGAGTGAGCATAGTTTTTGTGTTTTTGCAGGGTGGCATCACTGAAACGACGCTAAGTTTGCAAGGCTGGCGTCCGATGCTTGTAATTCCCAAAAGACTTTTAATTTGTTTTTGTGTCGTTGGTAGTTTTATTTTATCGATTGCCTCGACTTTCTTTGAGCTTGGTTTTAGCCCGTCTCCATTAAGAACGTGTCCTAAAAACTCTATTTCGCATTTGGCAAACTCACATTTGTCAATTTGAAGTTTCAAGTTAGCATCGGCGAGACATTTTAATATTTTATTTAGATGTTCAATATGTTCTTCGATTGTTTTCGAAAAAATAAGAATGTCGTTTACGAGGCAGAAGTGTTCGAAGGGTCGAATCAAGTGGTTCATAAGTTTTTGGAATGTTGCTGGTGCATTTCGAAGGCCAAAAGGAATTCGCAAAAACTCATAATGTCCGTTAGCGGTAGAAAAAGCTGTCTTTGGAATATCGCTTTCATTCATTTCTATTTGGTAGAATCCCTTTGCCAGATCGAGCGAAGAAAAGATTTTGCATCCGCCTAATTTGTGAAATATTCCGTCAATGCTAGGGATAGGATATCGATCTTCGATTGTTTGAGAGTTCAATTTCCTATAATCAATGACCAGCCTCCATTTCTGTTGGTTAGGAAGGTCTACTTTTTTTTGGACAGCCCATAGGGGACTGTTATATGGACTATCTGAATGCCTTATTATTCCTTGTTTTAGCATTTCGTTTATTTGTTTATTTACCTCGTCCTTATGGGCTTCGGGGTACCTATACGTTTTTGAATAGACAGGTATCTCATTTTTTGTGGATATGTTATGTTTAATTACGCTTGTAAATGTTAAGTTGTCTCCCTCTTTATAGAAAATATTTTCGAATCGTTTAAGAATAGTGCTAAGCTGGTTCTGAAAATTATAATCAAAATGTTCTAGCCTCGTAAATTGACTTACATTAGCTGTAAAGTTTTTAGTGTTGAGTTTTGGGTGTAAAGTGTATAACTTCAGGCTTACATTATTTAAAAAAATTGTATTTTCTCCGTAATTTTTGATTGCATTTAAATCGTTCAATATATTTCCTCCAATTATACCATCGAAATGGTCGTGAAAGTTGTATTCCAAGAACTCACACCAGTAATTTTTTATTTGAAATTCTTTGAATGAAGGGAATCTACAAAGTTTTTGTATTTTAATAATGTTTCCCATTGCTTTTACTTGGGCATCGATTTTAGTTTTCCACTTCGGGTGGCAGACATTTTGATTGATGATACTGAAATCCGCTCCAGTATCAATAATGAATAGCAGGTCTCTTTCGGAGGATTCAATTTTTATGTAGGGTAATTTTTATTTATTCATTATTAACAATTATCTGTTATTTCTATATTATTATAACTAAGAGTAAGGATAAGGATAAGAGTAACGATAAATTAAGTTAAAAGATATTCCATAATTTTGGATTTAATTACATCTAGGGATAGTTCAGGGGACAATAAATGGGACAATGAGTTATAGTTTTTACAAATAACGCGGAATGGATCGTGTTCCGCAAAATTAGACCTAGAAATCGGTAACCAAAGGGGTCGGAAGGATCTAGTTACTCTATTAGGCACATAAAACATTAATTTTTTAAGAAGTACTTGTGAGTCAACCTGTCCAAGAATAAGCACATGAAGTAGCATAACCCCAGCGCAAGTACGGCGCTCTTTTAAAGGAGGAAGGTTTAGTAGTTTTAACCGGAAATTATACGACGGGAGGGAAGTGGCAGTATCCCAGTTTAAGCTTTTTAACGCAAATCAACCCTCCTTTGGTGAACAAAGTATTGCGGACTCCAAACGCTAGAACAGTATTCCAAGATAGGACGAACCAACGATACGTATAGAGTTTTAGTTGTGAAAGGATCATCAAATTCTTTAGACCAACGTTTGATAAAAGCTAGCACACCTCTGGCTTTATTAACTATTAGTGATATGTGGTCGTTGAAGGACAACTTATTGTCAAAAATTACTCCAAGATCGTTAATTAGGAAAACACGATCTAAGACGTTATTCCCAAGAGAGTACGAAACGATGTGAGGCACACTGCGATTGAACGTCATAACCTTACACTTAGAGCAGTTAAGCAAAAGTAGATTGTTTGAGCACCACAAGAAGACTTCGTTAAGGTCTAGTTGCAGGTGTCTATGAAGGAAATGGTCTGAGAAAGAAAGACATAATTTGACATCATCAGCATACATAAATGTAGTAGCATAGTTTACAACACTAGGTAAATCGTTGACAAAAAGAACAAACAGAAGAGGTCCTAAGTGACTACCTTGTGGGACACCAGATGAAACATTTATAATCTGTGATGAACTGTTTTTAAACAATACACGCTGCGTGCGGTTCGATAGATAAGAGGTCAACCACTGTACTATATGTGGAGAAAACCCCAAAAGACACAGCTTATGAAAGAGGAGATGGTGGTTCACAGAGTCAAACGCTTTACTAAAGTCAGTGTACACCACATCAGTTTGCATGCGGCTCAGAAAACCTCTGTGGATAAACGAAGTGAATTCAAGAAGGTTAGTTGTGGTAGAGCGATGCTTGACAAAACCATGCTGTGAAGTGAAAATAATGCTTTTACAAAAATGTTGCAGTTGGAAAGTAACCCGTTTCTCAAGCAGTTTGGGAATCGCAGATAGCTTAGCAATCCCCCGGTAGTTCTCAATAAGTGCTTTAGAGCCTTTCTTATGAAGCGGAATAATAAAAGATTCATTCCATCTCTTGGGAAGACATGCCAACTCCAAGGATAAGTTGAATAAGATAGTGAGAGGATAGCAAAGGATATCAGAACAGTACCTTAGAACACAGCTAGGAACATTGTCAGGACCAGCAGAGAATGATATATCTATTGTTGAAAGAGCTTCGAACAGATCCTGAATTCGAAATTTTGAAAAGTAAATGTTGTTTATATGTGGTAATTTATAAGGATAAGAAGAATTGTGGTTATATGAATCGGACGAATAGGTGGTTTGAAAAAATGACGCAAAGAGATTAGCAATACCTTGCTCAGAAGAATGTGAAATATTTTTATAAGATAGGGAAGGAGGAAAAAGATTTGTTTTACGTTTCATATTGACAAAAGAGTAGAAGGAGCTTGGATCATTACGAAAGTTTACCATACAATTCCTGATATACTGCTTATAGAGTTGATCGTTGAGAATAATAAACTGGTTGCGAACATAAAGAAAGTTTGACTGGTGGCACATCGATCCTGACTTAAGAAACCTTTTGTAAGCTCTGGATTTCCTGTTCTTAAGACGAGAAAGGTGTTTATTATACCAAGGTGGTCTAGTAGACAATGATACTGGGACTTCCGGAACAAATTTGTTCAAGGCATTATGAATTATTTCGTAAAACGAATCCGTAGCTGCTTCAATTGTGTTTATAGATGAAAGAAAATTCCAATCGATTTCAGCTAAATGATTCCGAAGGGCCATAAAATCAGTCTTTCTGAAGCATTTGAAACGAGGTTTATCATTAAAGCAAGCATCATTGTGAGGCACATCAATTAACACCGATGCTAGTAGTGTAGGGTGGTGAAAGTCTTCAGGAAGCGATAGCGGCGGGGACCGAATGACTGTCACAGAGGATGACACATTAGAAAAAATAAGGTCCAGAAATCTGCCATGAGTGTTATGAATTGGATTAATTTGGAGCAGAGCAAGATCGGTTAAGCCATCGATAAAGTCGTTATGACAACTGGAAAGCAAGGAATTGTCTACCTCAGACGGGATCCAGGAAATGATGGGAAGGTTGAAATCTCCCATGATTAGGATTAAATCACGGTCCTTGGCCAACGAAGAAACAGACCTAATGGCATCAAGATGGTGAAAGTACACAATATCTTCAGCCATGGGAGGAATGTATGAACAGGTCAGGAAAATATGAGACGAGCCAGTTAAAATTTTCACCGCAATGAACTCAATTCCGAACTCGTTCGTGAAAGGAATCATTTCAGAAGGGTACTCATTAGTAACATCAATGAGGACACCACCTGCAAAAGCTGGACGATCCAATCGAAACACTATGAATTTGGAAACAAGAATTTCATAATCAGAGACAGAGGAGTTAAGCCAAGTTTTAGTAAGCCCGATAGCATCAAAATCAAAAGAAGCACTCTTTGTAAAAAATTGGCTCAGCTTACCCAGAATACTTCTCACGTTTTGATAGCAGCAGGAAAATACTATGTTATTCAGTTTTTTGAAGCAGTTTCTGCAGGGATAGGATTCTGAGCGTCTTTTGCTAGGAATTCATGAATGATACTGTGCTCAGGCCAAGCTACAGGATCAAGTGCTTTATCAAGGTAGGAATCAGGTAGAACTATTTTAAAAGAAGAAGTAGAACGCTTATGCTTAAAGTTAAACTTAAAAACAGCTATTTCATTAGGAGCTACCTTAAGATGGTTTAACAGGTGACTCCTGACATCATCAACAGTAGCATGCGGCATAAGCCGAGAGACAAAAGTCCAGAAGATCTAATTTCAGGCGCCACACCAACCAGAGGCCTTGGAGACATCACAGCTAGAGCAGAGGGTAGGTTGTCCAACGATGGGGGTTGTCCAACTATGTCCAACGATGGAGGCTCCAATATGATAGGTGGCTCGAGATTTGTACTTGGTACGCTGATCGGTTCTTGCAAAGGATAAATATTAGAGTGCCCTGAAGGAAGGCTCATCAAGTCCCTTGGTACTGGAACAGCATAAGTAGGTAGACAAGTAGGCGACGGTAAAATGTTTCGTGTTGAAAATTCATCGACTTGTACAGCGTGGGATGTAGGGGTATTCAGTAATTTAGCAGTCAGCAGGTTGTTGTTCGGAATTTTTCGTCTGGGGGATTCGCTTAACAACTTTAGCCCAAGGAATTGAGTTTCAAGAGCGAGGAACTGCTCATTAAGGGCCGAGAATTGCTTGCGGACATCTAGGAAACCATTTCCCTCTCTTTCTTTCAAGCGAACGGTCGTGTTTTTTTGTGCGCACTGCGTTTTTGATAAATATTGGTAAACCGGTGTTTACATACTTTGTGAATTAAATCTTGTGAATCATAACAATCTTAAAGCCTAAACCGTATCGTTTCGCGAGTGCTTTGGTATATTTGGAATCGAATTAATAATTTGTCTAAATTCTATTCCAAGCATAGCTCAGCTCTGCTTCTTCCCCGGCTTATCTATATTTTCTGCATTTCTCTTGTGCACTCTTTCAAAGCTCCCGCTTCGGCTTCTTGTTTGGCACAGTGGTTCAAGGTATTGTGTTTTTTAACTTTTTAAATATTAATTTTTGTCTTATTAAATTAAAAAAAAATAAATAATAAATAAAATGGAATTTAAACTGGTCTGTGCCATTAAGTCTTGCAACAAGACAATTTCCACATCCCAGCCTAGTATCCATTGCTGGTTATATGAAAACGTCGTGCACGCCAAGTGTGCTGGTTTCACTGCATCAGTTTCGGATGCCATTTCCCGTAGGTCTGGGATACATTATTGTTGCGAAAATTGTCGTGCTGTGCAAGGCGAAATGAGGTCGTTCATGAGACAGACCAAAAATGGATTTAAAGAGCTGATCACTGGTTTTCGTAAAATCAATGACCAGCTCTGTGCGCTTGACACTCAATTTAGTGGCCTTCAGCTGCTAAATGAGTCCCCTAAGCGTAAGAAATCCGCTGTTTCTGATCCGCCTCAGCCTGCTCAGCCGACATTAATGCAGCCGCTTATATCTCTGGCCACCCCAAGGGCCTTAACTGAAAAAAATTCGTCAGAATTTCTCAGGGATAATGAGCAATTGTCCGATATGTCCGCCATGGCATCCCTTCAAGTGATGCCACAGGTCCTAGGGAACGAAACCCCCATTAGGGTCACCCAAAAGGGTATTCCACAGTCCGGACCACCGGCACCGACTGATGCTGCAGTTCTTGTACCTGCGACACCAAAACCCTTACAGGTGATTCCTCCATCGAAACATATATTTGTTTCTCGGCTTGCCCCTGATACTTCAGAGATTGATATCTCGGCTTATATCAAAGCCAAAACTAAAGCCGATATAAAGGTGGAGGACATACAAAAATTTAAATATAATTATACAAGGCGCACTTGTATTCAATTCAAGATTCGTGTGCCCGCACTGATGTTCAAGACGATTTGTTCTCCTAGTTTTTGGTCAGAGAATCTTTTCGTCCAAGAACATCAGCCTAGTTCCGTAAAAAAAAGTTAATAAACCAGTGGGAGTAAGACTTCCCAATATCGGAACCACTGACCAACCCTCCACCTCTTCTTTGGCCACTAACCCAAAAAACTAATTTCCTCACTAACTCTTACCTATCAGAATACTAGGGGGCTACGTAGCAAACTCCCCAAGCTATATTCTGATAGTTCTTTCTTTGCATCCCATATAATAGCATTTACAGAAACTTGGTTAAATCCGGAGATCTTTAGCTCCGAAGTTTTTCCAAGTAAGTACACCACTTTTAGACGGGATCGACCTCAGCGAAGGGGGGGTGGAGTCCTCATCTCGGTAGACTCTACTCTTGCTTCTGAAGAGGTGAAATCCCAAGAGTTTGGTGACATAGAATTTATTTGCGTTAAAATCACTATGTCCGTTAAAGCTTTATACATTACATGTTCATATATACCTCCTATGTCTGAACCGCCTACATATTGGCAGCATTTGTCCGCCATTCGATACGTCTCTAATCTTATGACGGATCGTGACCAACTCGTAGCGGTGGGCGACTTTAATGTTCCAGAATTAAAGTGGTCCAACGTCGATAACTCACCATCTTTGTCACTTATAACTTACCACGACTTCACCGCGGGCATGTTTGACATGTCCCTAGGTCAGATCAATCATGTTAGAAATTCGTTAGGTCGGCTTTTAGACTTATGTTTTGTATCTGATCCTGATGGTACTGCTCTCTCCAGAGCTTTTCCCCTTTCATCCCCAGAGGATCCATATCACCCCACACTGGAGGTCTCAATCGAAACCACTCCTGGTATCGATCAGATGTCTCCGAGCGTGGTAAATAAGATTCGCTGTTTCCGTAAAGCTGATTTTCAGAAACTTAATAGCCTTATTGATACATTTGACTGGTCTGATATTCTGGCGTGCACTGATCTTAATGTCACTTTAGAAAAATTTTATTTTACTTTAAATAAATTTTTTGACTCATGTGTGCCTTGGAAATATCCGTCCGCTTCAACAAATTCTCCTTGGTTTACAAGGTGCCTCGCTAACTTAAAAAATAAAAAAAAATAAGCTTTTACTTAAATATAAAAAAACCTGCAGTAGTGTTGATTTCTCAAGATACCTACTAGCTCGGTCGAATTTTACCGTGCATAACGCTGAATGTTATAGGAATTATATTGACCGCTGTCGGATACAATTTACTCAGGATCCAAAGCAGTTTTATAATTTTGTAAACACTAAGCGTAAACACGTATCTTTTTCACCCCTGCTTACGTTTGAAAATTCTTCTGCGACTTCTGATCAGGCCATTGCCGATCTATTCGCAGAATTTTTTCAAACAACTTATTCTCCTCCAAAATTGACTGATCAGCCTTACGCATATAACATTCAAGCAGCAAATCTTATTTTCTGTCCGTTTTTTTCTGAGAACAACTTATTATCTGGTCTTTTAAGGGTCAAACCCATTTATTCGCCAGGCCCCGATGGAGTACCAGGCTGTGTGCTAAAATACTGTGCCAGGGCTCTGTGCAAACCTCTACTTAGACTTTTCAACTTATCTTTGGAAAACTCGATTTTTCCCCTTAAGTGGAAGGAATCATTTATAATTCCCCTACATAAAAAAGGGAAAAAGTCCGAGGCTGCCAACTACAGAGGCATCTCTAAGTTGTCGGCAATTCCAAAGTTATTTGAAAAATTAATTACCCCTCATTTGCAACACCTTTGCTCTTCGATTATCACTCCTTGTCAGCATGGCTTTATTAAGCGTCGCTCCACCACCACAAACTTATTGGAGTTGACATCCTTTGTCATAGACGGCTTTTGTAAGGGATATCAAACCGATGTAATTTACACAGACTTCAGCAAAGCATTTGATTCAGTTAATCACTCACTTTTGTTGAGTAAACTGAATATGCTGGGTTTTCCTAAAGACCTCTTAACGTGGATCTCCAGCTACCTAGATGGAAGGACACAAAGAGTCTTATTTAAAAACATACAGTCCCGTCTGGTCCGTGCTACATCCGGCGTCCCTCAAGGAAGTCATCTTGGCCCGTTATTATTTACGCTTTTTATAAACGACTTGCCCCCTGCTTTAACGAACTCTCTAGTTCTTATGTATGCAGATGATGTAAAGCTTTGTCTTCAGTACAAATCCATCTCTGCCCAATGCAGTCTTCAGTCTGACCTTGATAACTTTCAAAAATGGTGTTTGGCTAATGATCTAATACTTAATGGATCAAAATGCAAGCATATGTCTTTTTATCGTTCTTGCCCTCTGCAAGCTACGTATTCCATTAATGGGATTGCCTTAGAAAAATTAACCCAGGTTAATGATCTCGGCATCCTATTAGACATAAAACTTAAATTTGCCGACCATATTTCCTTAATGGTTAATAAGGCTAAAGGAGTCCTTGGTTTTATTAAAAGGTGGTCAAAAGAATTTAATGACCCCTATATAACCAAAACTTTATTCATTTCTTTGGTCCGTCCTATACTAGAGTACGGTTCATGTGTCTGGAGTCCCCAATATGGAGTACATAAGGACCGCATAGAATCCGTACAAAAGAACTTTTTAATATTTGCACTTAGAGGTCTATACTGGGATGCAAATCTTCAGCTTCCATCCTACAGTAGCAGACTTTTACTTATTAACTTACCTAGCTTAACAAATCGTAGGACAATGCTCGGTGTAGTTTTTCTGCATAACCTTATTAACGGGGATGTAGATAGCCAGCATTTACTAACACGCTTAAATTTCAACATTCCTAATAGATGGACTCGAAACTTTAGTCCTCTGTTCCTTAGCCGTTGTAGTTCGACATATGCACTGCATGACTCTTTTAGGGTATTATGTTCGAACTACAATGGTCTCTACTCTATTACATCTCTTTCCTGTCCCTCTAATTTAAAATATAGAATTTTAAATTTCCTTACTAACTCCTCTTAGCTTAATAATTAACAAATAACTTAATATACTCTAACAAATCGTTTCTTGAGCGCCCCTCGGTCGTCTGGGCCTCTAAGCTTTATGATGAATACAGGAATGCTAGCTGATGCTCTTATTGATGCACAAGCCATTTCCAAATTCTGAAAGACCGCGAAAAAAAAAAAAAAAAAAAAAAAAAAATTTCTTGTCTGTTTCATAAAAGTCCGCATCTCTGACTCAATTTCTCTACAAGCGATGCAAGACCATGTCAGGCCAATTTTCTTGTTGATAAGGTCACTTATCCGTCCATTGTGTCCTCCTCCAGCACATTTAATATGTGAGCAGTTATTGCAGAGCCAACAAGACAGGTATGAGTCACCCGTGATGGTTCCACCAAATTCACATTTTTTTGCTGTGCAAGTAAGACTCATTTTTGACTTCTTTTTTGACGGAATGCAGACCACTGTAATAGCGTGTAAAGAATTAAGGCTCTCTGAAGCACTCTGTAGCCGAGAGTGGACGATCAGATCGGATGTAAGAGATGACGTTAAAAAAGAGATGTGCAACGAAGGTTCGGCGTCGTGAAGAACAACAAACTCCACAGTAACTATGATGTAACGGGTTACGTCCGGAGAGTACAGCTCAGAGAGATTTATGTTGGAGAGTATAGTTAAAGCGCAACAGAGATAACTTTAACCGATTAAATGTATAAATTGGAAATAAATAGTTCAATGAACTTATTAAGTCGAATTTATTTTTAGGGATTAATTGTTATATTTCAACTTGTCGCAGAAGGAGAAAGCTTGAGTTCAAGATCGAAAATAATTGCAAACTGGCAAGAGCGATCGAAGAAACACGTCCGGGTACGGCAAGTGAATATACAGAACTAATCTTGATGGTCCTTTAATTAAAAATTTGTATTAATCTGGCCTACATCCATGGGAGCTGTTGGAGTATCGTTGTTAGGGTTATAATTAACAAATTGTTGCGGTTGGAAGGTATTGTAAGACATTCGAGAGCTAGTGTTTGGATTAGCAGTATGTCTGTTAAAACAATTATTATGATTGTTTGCGAATCTTCTAATATTTTGCCTATTTGTACCAGTACCAGGGTTATCCTCTGCCAGTGGTTGGATCTGATATTCATTTTGGATTGGCTTATTTTGATTATAATTATCATTACTGAAGTTTGTTCTAAGGGGAGTTTTATTATACAACTGTTTTCGAATGGGCCCATAGAGTGTATAATTTTGGTGGCGAGCGTCTTTGATAATTTTGTATGCGTCGTCTAATGACAGCGGATTCCTAGCAAAAATCATTGTTTTAGTAAGTTCGGGAAGATTGTCCCTAAATATTCTAAGTGATATCCTATTAACTTCCTCTGTACTAAATGGCTCGTTAGAGTGTGTCAATATTCGGTTATGTATTCTACTAGCGATTTCATTCATTGTAATATTGCTCTGTTGTGGAATCTATTCTACATAATTTTAGGGTATCCATTAATACATCGCTACTCTCTTTTTCCCCAAAATATTTTATCAAAATCTCTTTTAATTGGTTCCAGGATCTATTGTTTCCGTATCTACGCAAAACGGGTCTTACTAATCCAATGCATTTGTTTTTTATGTAATTAAGTAAAAGGGTTTTTGATTGTTCATCAAAATTTTCAAAGGTAGGAATTAAGTCATTAATTTGATTTATGAAATCTGGAAGCTGGTTTTTATCTGATCCATCGAAATCTTAAATAATCTAATCTAAAATATTTTTAATAGAATTTAAATATAGATTAAACGATGCAACTATTTCGGTATTCATATATATATATTTTTTTTATTTTTTATTTTTTTTTTTTTTGTATGGATGTTAGTAAAGTGTAAAGTTTTTAGCTTACTAAAGAACAGTCTGCGGGTAGTGTAAAGCAAATAAAGAACGGTGGTCTATGAAGGTAATAAAGCTCCAACTCAGCAGTCTTTTAGTACAGCTCCCGCAAAATATAATGCAGAACGATGATTGGTTTTATGGTGTATGCATTGTCCAACGCGGCAGTCTCTGTAGGGTAATATAAGCGACGGCGGTGATGATGATTGTCAAAGCTCGGTCTCATCAAGTAATGGTGAACCGATCAGGTGAGGGTAGGGCCGTTATCTTATGTGCTGATTAGGCTGGCTTTATTGATTATGCTTGAGCCGCTATTTACGGAATTCTCTGGTCGCATTTCGTATGTTTAATACGCGTGTTAGTAATGTTTTTGGAATTTTATTCCGAACGGGTGGTTTAATTTTTTGTTAGTCCTCGTCGCCAGTTACGTCGATGTTTGGACCCAGTTTAGTAGAGGTCCCACACGTGCCAGATCTTCTTCGATCTCCGTGTCTTTTGGGACCAGGAGCTATTTCAGCCGGGTCCGAAGTCGATTATAAAATGGCTGATGTTTAGATGGCTCAATTGCTAGTTGAGTTTCACGAGTTACACAAAGAGAAGGTTCCTAGACTCTCAGTATGACTTCATTATTACGTCCGAACCCTTGTACGGTCTAAATTAAACTGCCCTCTTAGCAGCGATCAGAAAGAGCTTAAAGTCTAATTACAGTGGATCTTATCTCTAATCTTCTATGTATGTTTAGGTTACAATTAAGGACATTAGAATAGTAATAATTGTATGTATAGTTATAGTTATAGTTATAGTCATATGTGACTATATATACGTATAACCTTAAAATTTGGTGGGTCGTATAATTTTCCATAAATAGCTTTTTTGTAAAATTTAAAATCCCTAACTCTAAAACACCAAAATTATTCCATTTCCATATATAGCAGCTATAGTTTATAATCGGCCGATCATGGTCGTTCCGACTTTTATACTGCGTGCAAAAAAAAAACATTTGTGTGCAAAGTTTCAAGTCGATAGCTTTAAAATTGAGATACTCTAGTTTGCGTAGAAAAATTATTACTTTAGAGTATTACTTTTGACCAAAAGTAATATACCAATCCTCTCTGCAAGGGTATAAAAAATGTTGCGTCACTTCCGATCATTCAGTTATATGGCAGCTATAGGATATACTCGGCCAATCCCGGTCGTTTCGACTTAAATACTGCGTGCAAAGTAAAGAAGGGTGTGCGCTATAAAACTGAGAGACCATTTTGCGTAGACACAGACCGACGGACATACGGAAATGTTTATAAATGTAAATGCAGCCAACTTCCAATCCCGGCACGCTAGAGCGTATTCGCGGTGGATCCCTGGAGTAGCGGAGGTGCGAGGTCGCGGCCAACTCCCAATCCCGGCCCGCTAGCGCATATACGCTGTAGTTTCCTGGAGTTGTGGAGCGGAAGAGCGCTGCCAATCTTTTGATCAGTCGCAGACGACCCAAAAAGGTTTTTTGTCATAAGTAGGAAGGCCCGCGTGTGGCCAGCGAAAGGGCGACGGTTAGGGGTGTCGCTGGCAACGCAGCACGAGAAGTAACAGCGGCGACGGAGCAGCGGCGATGTCACCCGAAACAACCCGCAGTGGACGTCGACGACGGAGCCGGCAGAACCAGGAGGAGCAGCAAAAAACACGGAGCGGTATTGAGAGCAAACTTTTGTATTTTGGAAGATGTCTCTAAATAAAGAGTGTGGAAAGTTCTAGTTTTTTTCTGGGCTCGGGTAATCACGTCGATCTACAATTCGATTGATTTATACAATTGTATAAGTTCGATGGAACAGACCCGCAAACTCTGTGAGCTAAACACGGCAAATTGTGGCGAGCGGAAGTAGAAAAAAAGTTCGTTACAAAATAATTCTTTTACTTATACTGATCCCACCGTACTCCCCCCGTTGGAAGCTGGATTTAAGCAACATCCTTGAGGGGCAGTAGTTATAGCTTAGATACGGCAGGTTTTCGTCTTTGACCCTTAAAACAACAAAGTTATACCATTTCCGATCAATCAGTTATATGGCAGCTAAAGGATATAGTCGGCCGATCCCGGTCGTTCCGACTTATATACTCCATGCAAAGGAAGAAGGGTGTGTGGAAAGTTTCAAGTCGATAGCATTAAAACTGAGAGACTAGTTTGTGTAGAAACAGACAGACGGAGAGACGGAAATGCTCATATCAAATAAAGAGGTGATCCTGATCAAGAATATATATACTTCACAGGGTCGGAGGTGTCTCCTTCACTGCGTTGCGCACTTTTGACCAAAATTATAATACCCTCTGCAAGGGTATAAAAATATTCATTTAGCTACAACAAGAGAAAGAAACAAGGCTTACTCAAGCTGACAGATTTAACATACCAAACTATACCCTATACTTATAGACGGGACAGAAAAGAAAACAGAGGTGGCGGTGTTGCCATTGTCGGTAGCAATAATATAGAACACGAGAAAATTACCAGTTTAAAAACTCATGTCATTGAAAATGTGGGAATTACAATTAAAACAACCTCTAATAATAACAACCTAACACTTTTTTCTAAAACTGACTCCTTCATGTAATGTAACTGGAAACCAAAATCATTTAAAGACACAATATAGATCAGACTTACTTTGTATAATTAATACTTAGTAATACTTTTAGTCCATATCGCAGGGGAGTTTTATCGCCTGTGGTGATTATAACTCATGTCCTAGGACATAGAACTGCGTCCGAGCAAACTGTTGGGGTAACATTCTAAATATAATATATTCCAAGATGTCACAAGGCTAAGGCATCCACAATAGTTCTTTGCATTACTAAATCTTCAAATCAAGTTTCAAATCCAACAGTCTTACAAAAGCTATCTCTTGATCACTTTCCTATGTTCTTAAAATGTTCAATAAATTTCTTACAAACTGAGAAACACCAACCAAGCATTAATAATTAGAAATTATTAAATTAGCGAGAAATTATTAATGACAGATTACTAGATATAGGAATAAGTAAATATAAATCTCTTTTTTCGATCTCAGACATTGACTTCCTAGTCAACTCGTTCACAAAAATAGTCAAGGATGGCTTTCGTGAAAAAGACAAACATTTACAAACTACAAGATACATCAATGTATATGCGAGCTATTTAAAATTAGACACACTATTCAAAGGCAATGAATAAGGTCAAGACTGACGTTACTTAAAGCTAGATGTGACCATCTAAACTATGTTATTCGACAAAAGCTATTTACTCATAATAATATAGGATGGAACAGTAAACTGAAACAATATAGAAAAGTGCAGTAAGCTCTCTTGGAAGATAAAAAAAAACTTTAAACCAGAAAGGAAAGCTAACTTCGGGCGGAGCCGAAGTTTATATACCCTTGCAGTTTAAACCGGATATATATCGCAAACATCGGATATAGTTGGCCGATCCTTATGGGAATATGAATATATAATCCAATTTATTACAACACAAAATCTGAAAAAAGGCTCAAGCTTCTATCTTCAAAAGCACCAAAGTTGGTATTTCTACCGAAAACCATTTCCGATCGTTCAGTTATATGGCAGCTATAAGATATAGTCGGCCGATCGTTATGAAATTTGGTAGGTCGGATCAACTGACCAAGAATATAATCTGTACTAAGCTCCAGCTATCTATCTTCAAAAACACGAAAGTTGGGTCATTTCCGATCGTTCCGATCATATGACAGCTATAGGAAATAGTCGGCCTATCCTTACTTTTTTTGGCATGTCGTATTATTTTGCCAAATTTTGTCTTCTTCACTGCGTTGCACACTTTTGACCAAAATTATAATACCCTCTGCAAGGGTATAAAAAGAGAAAACAACTTATTTCCTGTCTCTGCCTTGGCGACTCAAGCTATGAGACTAAAACTGAAAAAGAAAACGTACTCGCAGACATTTTTGAGCAGAAACATAAATTAAACACTTCCTTTTCTAATTCAGAAACGGTTAACCTAGTTCAATATTCTATTCAGTCAATTGCAAGATATTATGAAGGTATTAATGACTTACAAGTATTAAAAACTACAAACACTGAAATTGCCAGCAAAATCAACGCACTAGTACCATTTTAACCACCTGGAGACGATGGTATTTCAAATATAAGTTTATAAAGCCTCCCGGTTTTTGCCATTAGCTTTTTATCACAAATCTTTTATCATTGTTTCCGCGTTAGATATTTTCCAAACGCTTGGAAAATACCCAAAATAATACCGATTGTTAAACCAGACAAACTAGCCAGTAAACCAGATGGTTACAGACCGATTAGCTTCGTATGTGGCATATCCAAAATAGTTGAAAAAATTACCAAAGCCTGAATAGTAAATTATTTAGATACACCCAAAGTACTGCCTTCCGTGCAATAGGGATTCAGGACCAAACTAAACTGCACAATTCCTTCCGTAAAACTTACAATTACATAAAAGAAAATACGCATAATAAATCTGTTGGACTGGATACTTTAGATATTGGAGCGGCTTTCGACACAGTATGATGGCACGATGGCTTGGTGCACAAATTAAAGAACATGGAAATTGTAGGGGAGAGCGTAGAACCGCAGGTTCGTGGGGTACTAGCGCCACCTAGCGGGAGGTAGCTGCTGCAAGTGGCAACATTATATCCTAATTAATCGGGAATCTGCAAGACTGCATTTTCGTTAACGTAGAGTCTTCCACGAATCCCAGCTCTAGCCCCGGCAGGAGGCCATTGCTAGACGCTCCATGCTTTCTTTTCGAAACCACACTTTGACCTGAAAGGTTGCATCTATAGAAAGGTCCTAAGCTGCCATAAAAGGAATAAAGTCCCGATCCGTGTCTCATTTTTTTGCGAGGGACGAGGCTTGTTATTGTGAAACTGTGGACGGTGGATGCGTTTTGGCCAGATTCTGGCCCAATTACACAGTTTTCCCCAGACCCCTAAGGGTAAGTTCGGATGAGGTGCAGAGCAAAGCAAGTGAATATGCTCTCACACAAACATTTTTTTTTGTTCTTATCTAGGGTAGGGAACGGCGCCTTCAATTAATCTTCAAATAATCTCTGCCGTGGAGACAAAAGCGAACAGAGCAAAATTGATCCCCGCTCCAAGCTCAGTTTATCTTTGGCGCGGTCTCCGTACGGTTCGTCGGGCACACAAGTCCCGGTTCGGGGAAGAGGGGAAAACTCCCCCCAAAACCACATGGCAAACTAAAGAGTTATAAGTTTCCCAAGAAAACCCAAATCGTTGTCGGGAAATCGAAGTTTTGTTATTTTATTTATTTTTAAGTGTCGCAACCAATGAAATAATGCAGAAATGAAGAAATAGTGAAAAAAACCCTCCCTTTACAGTTGGCAGCAAATAATAATGTAGTTTTAAAAACCTCGAGAATTAAAAAAAAAAAAAATAGAAAAAAAATATAATCTTTGAATAATAAATATTCGGTTAAAAAAATCTCTAAAATAATGAAGTATGTATAAGTGAGTAAATATTTAAAGTTTTAATAAGAAAAAATTTAACGGTAAAGAAGATGTAAAGAAAGAAACAAAAAAAAAAAAAATTGTTGCATAAGAGATTGTAAAATAATTTATCAGTAAGGAGATCTTTAAAATCGTGTAAAGGAGGATTTAAAGAAAAAAAAGTTAAAGTTTTTGTGTGTGCAAAATTTTGGTTGCTTGTGTGTTTGCCGAGATTTTTCTTCTGTGTCAATTCTTTTTACATTTGATTAACAGAATTTACAGCATCGCCGCCAACGAATGGAAGCGCTTTCATCATTGGAATAATTAGGGTGAGCCATGTTAAACCATCTAATTTAAATTTTCGGCATTTTTATTTTAAATTTTTTTTGCTACCGAAATTTATGCTACACATCAATAATTAAATGCAATTAGCCTCCCACAAAAAAAAATGTAGAATTATTAAATAAAAAAAATATATAGATTGAATTAAATTGAAGTAAAAACAACAACGAATTTAAAAGTTGAATTGAAGTAATTTTAAAAATGAAAAGAAAAACAAAACTACCTATTAAACACATATATCTAATTTTTTTGTATAAATTATCTCCCAAGTTTTATTAAAATACACTTTTATTTTAGAATATTTTATGAGCCGATCAAATGTATATCCTATCTTTACTTTTATTATATAAATAAACCTATATTATAATGTTTGAGTAAATAACCCTTTTTAACTCCATGCTGACCCAAGAGCCGTCGTAGGTTCGAAATATTAAAAGGGGCCTAATGCGTGATTTTATCGGAAGAGCATTGGCCATGGTAGGGAGGGCTAATAACACCCCCGTTTACATCTAGGGGCGTGGTATGTCTAGCGAGAAGTTCTATTTCCTTTTTCTCATCCGTCTGTCCGATTTTCATGTTATCTCTTTTCCGGCCGATTTTGAATCGTTACCAATTCGCACGCGATAAATTTTAATTATTAAAGATAGAAGTGAGCACCCGTAATCTGTGTCCTCTAAAGAACACCACGACACTTGCCGACGAGATATAGCCGGAATACAACGCGTGCGGAACAAACAGTTTGCAAGACCACCAGCTCAACGTTGTTCGTTACAGGAATAAATATCTAAAATAATTATGGCGCCCAACGTGGGGCTTTACTGTACAGTGAAACCCACTCAATAGCATGAAATTACCAATCTATTATAATCCTTTTCTATTCTATTTCTGTAAATTTTCCTAGTCAGGTGGGTCAATTCTTTCATTCGCATATGAGTGCAGTGTTTATACTTTTAATAAATAGTAAAACCTGACCACGAAGAAAGTTTGGCGCAGCTGTGCCTTTGTAATTTTTTTTTTTATTACATAAGCCAAGTGCTTCGGACTTTAGTCAATTAGCATTTACTATATGTTAGGGCTAACCGCGCTTGGCGTAGCGACACCTAATTTAGATTAATAATTAGATCCAAAAAGTCATCACTGCAGGAAAACAGAGCTAATGCCTGCGAGCAATAGCCTGGCCGCGGTTTGGATTTAGGCCTAATATGATTTGTTTTTATTTTTTTTGTCTGACTGAATGGAAAGTTCTTGGAACTACAATCCTCGAAAAAAACTATTAATAGTTGAGGTTGGCCACGCTTTAAACAATCGAACCAGGTCAAATGAGCAAATCCTTTCCTTCTTCCTCAGAACGTCCCACATAAACATTCATAAGAGCTTCGACAATGAGCTCTTGGTTAAGCATGGAGTTAATTTTTTTATCGTAATATATATATTTTTTTTTGGGCATAATCTAGTGGCTTTTATCTTTAAATATTCAGAGTTGTGGTTTTAAGTGGCAGCGCTAAGCACGAGAACCTCAAATTGAATAACAATAGTTTCGAAATAAATCAACAAATAATAATAATCATAGGATATGGGTGTAGACCGTTCAGATAACGAAGACGCTGGAGGATCATCTCATTTTTGTATTTTATGCAATTCGCAAATTCCTGACAAAGAGTTATACAAAACGAAATGTGGGCACGGGTTTCATGAGCACACATCTAAAGAGCAAGAAAACTTGCCCTACCTGCAATGCGACTTTCTCTGGGGAACCTATTGCAAGATCAGATAGCTTTATTGCACAAAATACAAGAAGGCAAAAACTTATAAGTTCGCAAACAGAAGGCGAAAGTCGGGGATCAGAAAGTATGTAGAAAGAACGGCAGAGTCAAGAGCGAAGGGGTGAGGATGTACAAAGTATGATATTAGATGCTGTTAAAAGTATGCAGCACGAGTTGCTAACCCAACAAACAGAGCAAATGTCCCTCATGATCCAGTCAAACCTATCCGCCAGAATTCCCCACCAGCCACTTCAGGGGGCGACCGACCCAAGTCCGTCACTTGATCAGCTTCTTGGCATAGATGCTGGCCAGGTGAATGTTGGGCAAAGACAAGCGCAGGCTAACATCTCTCCTCGGTCAAGCGCCTCAGAACTTTCACAAAGGCCAGATAAGGTGGCGCATATAATGAATGGATGGAAACTTCGGTTTAGTGGAGACCCAGGAGGCATTAGCGTAGATAATTTTATTTATAGGGTACACGCGTTAACCGGTGAAACCCTCGATTCAAAGTTCGATGTTATGTGTGGCAACGCAAGTGCTTTGTTTGAGGGTAAAGCCAATGACTTTTACTGGCGATATCATAAATCGGTGCCATCCGTTAAGTGGACCGAATTGTGTGACGCACTTCGCCGTCAGTTTAGGGACACTAGAACGGATGTGGATATACGAGAATTAATTCGGGATCGCAAACAGAAAGAAAAAGAGAGTTTCGACTCGTTTTCTGACGCCGTGGTTCAATTAACGGACAGCTTAGACTGCCCTTTAGAGGATAAATCTTTAATAGAGATTTTACGGCGAAATTTGCGAGCTGAGATCAGACACGAAATTTTAAATATCCCAACTGAGTCGATCTCAAAGCTTCGCGAAATATGTAGAAGGAGAGAATGCTTTCTAGAGGAAGTAAAACGGGATCAGATATATAAAAAGGGTACCCCATTCAAAAATAACGTCTCAGAACTTCTTCAAGTTGAGCATAAAGAGTCTGAATCGGAATTCTTTGAGGACGAAGAGGGGGTCATTGAAGCAATGTCATTGATATGCTGGAACTGTAGGAAGGAGGGCCACAGGTACCAGGATTGCACGGCTCCTCGTAAAGTGTTTTGTTACGGATGTGGGGCACGCAACACATATAAGCCGGCATGCCTAAAGTGCCAAAAAAACAAGCTGCTGAACACCCAAGCCGCTCGTTCTCAGTGTGTTCAACGGACTCAGTCGACAAATACGGAAAGCGAGCAACTATAAGTCCTGTCATGGACTCATTCAAAACTGATGTTAGTCCTGTAGAGGGATGGCATCAGAAAATCAATATTTATAGGAACATTAGCAATAGACAATCTTATCTTAAGAAACTTGATGCTAATAATAAGTCACGGATCTATGAGCATCTATGAGCTGTATTGGGGGGCAGTTTGCACAGGAAGTTCTGGGGAGCGAAGTTCCTATCCACAGAGTCTTTAATAATGTTTCTACAGCAGATGGAAGTAAGCAAAATATTATAGGTCGATTAAGCACAAATATAGAATACAATGGCCAGATTAAGGCGATTCAGTTATACATAGTTCCATCTTTAAAATAAAACCTCTACTTAGGCGTAGATTTTTGGAAACTCTTTGACTTACTACCTCCAAATATTCAAATTTCGGAGCTAAGTGCTCACAATCTTACCCAGGACTAAAAGGAAACCTTGCAGGGAGTAGTGGATCAGTTTCCATCATTTGCCTCCGCTGGATTGGGCAAAACAAATATATTATCGCACCATATTGATGTGGGTGAAGCCAAGCCCATAAAGCAACGGCATTTCCCCGTATCGCCAGCTGTAGAGAAGCTGTTATATGGTGAAGTCGATCGAATGCTGGAACTGGGGGTTGTAGAAGAATCAGACAGCGCCTGGTCCTCTCCAGTGGTTCTGGTGCAGAAACCTGGTAAGGTCAGACTTTGCCTCGACAGCAGGAAAGTGAACGCCGTGACCGTGAAGGATGCGTATCCGCTTCCACAGATAGATGGTATTCTGAGTCGCTTGCCAAAAGCAATGTTTATAAGCAGTCTCGACTTAAAGGATGCATTCTGGCAAATTCCGCTAGATCCAGCGTCCAGGGATAAGAAAGCGTTTACGATCCCAGGTCGCCCACTTTACCAATTTAAGGTAATGCCGTTTGGCTTGTGTAATGCCGGACAAACAATGTCGCGACTCATGGACAAAGTTATTCCGGCGTCACTGCGAAATGAGGTGTTCATCTACCTCGACGATCTACTTCTAGTTTCGGACACCTTTGAAAACCACATAAGGGTTCTAAAGACAGTGGCGGACTGCATCCGGTCTGCCGGGTTGACAATTAATGTTCAGAAAAGCCATTTCTGCGTTCAGCACGTCAAATATTTAGGGCATGTGATCGGGGAGGGCGAAATACGCACTGATCCCGAAAAAGTGGCAGCGATTGAAAAGTTTTCTCTGCCGAAAACCTTGAAGAGTCTGAGAAGTTTTCTCGGAATGGCGGGTTGGTACCGCTCCTCTGACTGATTTACTCAGAGCTAAAAGGAAATTCACAATGACCGAAAAAGGACAACAGGCATTCATTGAGCTAAAGCGCAGGTTATGTACTGCGCCCGTCCTGCGAAGCCCAGATTTTACTAAGCCCTTTTACATCCAGTGCGATGCCAGCAAAAGTGGCGTAGGTGGAGTATTGGTCCAAAAAACGGAACAGGGTGACGAATACCCGATCGCATTCGTTTCTAAAAAACTTAATAAGGCACAAAGAAACTATTCAGTAACTGAACAAGAGTGTTTAGCAGCAATAGTAGGCGTTAAAAGATTTCGTCCCTATGTAGAAGGCCAGGATTTCACCATAATTACTGACCATGCATCCCTAAAGTGGTTAATGGGCCAATCGGACCTGAATTCCCGTTTAGCGAGATGGGCTCTTAAACTGCAGGGATTTAAATTTAAGATTGAGCATCGCCGAGGATCACTTAACGTTGTTCCAGATGCTCTGTCAAGGGTCAACGAAGACGAAATAGCGAGTATTGATGCTTCGCATGGGTTGCTGGTGGATGTAGAGTCCAAACATTTTCAAGGCCCAGAATATTTAAGCCTGGTAGACAGTGTCAGGGCCAACAGTGCGAAGCTTTCCGACTTGAAGGTTGTGGATAACTTGGTTTACCGACGCTCAGAGCACGCAACAGGCGAGCCCCTTCATGATGTCTATATTTGGAAACTGTGGGTACCATTACAGCTGGTGGGCAATGTTCTGAAAAATGCACACGATCACCCACTCGCTGCTCATGGAGGCGTGCATAAGACGCTAGAAAGAGTACGCCGCTACTATTACTGGCCAGGTTTGGTGAGCGATGTTAAGGCTTATGTCAGTAATTGCGATGCATGCAAGGCTACAAAAGCTCCCAACTGTCCGTTAAGACCTCCCATGGGAAAAGCTCCAGAATCGCAACGATTCTTTCAGCGTTTATACATCGATTTTCTGGGACCATATCCGTGGTCGCGTAGTGGAAACATCGCAATTTTCATAGTTCTAGATCACTTTTCAAAATTTGTTTTTTTAAAAGCCATAAAGAAAATGAAGTCGACTGTCGTAGTGAAATACATGAAAGAAGAATTGTTCCACTTGTTCGGAGTGCCAGAGTTAATTGTTTCGGATAACGGCACACAATTTAGGGCTGAATTATTTCAAAAGTTGCTGAGGGAACACCGAATTACCCATAAGCTCACAGCCATTCATGCCCCTCAAGCAAATGCGTCAGAGCGGGTGAATAGATCAGCAATAACGGCTATATGTGCATATGTAGATACTACCCAAAAAGATTGGGATGTGAATCTAAGCAGCATTTGCTGCGCCCTCAGGTCAGCTACCCACTCATCCCTCGGGACATCGCCCTACTATATGGTGTTTGGCCAACACATGGTTACATCTGGAGGTACCTACGCTTTGTTAAGGTCGCTACAATCATTACAGGACAGAGGAATAGCATTCACTAAGTCAGACTCATTAGAGCTAGCTCATAATAAGGCAGTTATGCTGTCAGAAAAACGAGATGGTGTTAACAGAGATCGCTATAATCTGAGATCACGTGAGATTTCCTACTCCATCGGGCAAGAAGTTTTTCGGAGAAATTTTAAACAAAGTAGTTTCCAGACAGGATATAATGCCAAATTAGGTCCTGCTTTTGTAAAGGCACGGGTCCGTCAGAAGTAAGGAAATTCGTACTACGATATTGAGGATCTGCAAGGTAAGCTGGTTGGACGCTATCATGCAAAAGATTTGCGCTAGTAATTATGGCGGGATCAGCCTTGTTGGGTTCACCACCAAGTCTGATCTTGGCGGGGGGGTGTTGTAGGGGAGAGCGTAGAACCGCAGGTTCATGGGGTACTAGCGCCACCTAGCGGGAGGTAGCTGCTGCAAGTGGCAACATTATATCCTAATTTATCGGGAATCTGCAAGACTGCATTTTCGTTAACGTAGAGTCTTCCACGAATCCCAGCTCTAGCCCCGGCAGGAGGCCATTGCTAGACGCTCCATGCTTTCTTTTCGAAACCACACTTTGACCTGAAAGGTTGCATCTATAGAAAGGTCCTGTCGGGTCAAGCAGCAAGCAACTAATTTAAACACAACAATTAATAAGTAACTGATGTTTTTCTGGTCGCAAGCCGACTCTCTTTCGGCCGCTCGGCTTTGCTACTTCGGCGCTTATGGTTAGCGAGCATTCCGCTCAGCCTATTCTGCAAGGTTGGCGCCACTCTCGTTCGTACTTTTACTGCGCTCGCATCCTAAATTGGATTTCAAATATTGTACATAAATCCTAATTTCATATGCGGCCCGAATAAAGTTTATAACGTTCAATTTAAATACAAAATCATTTTTTATTTACGGCACCGAAAACTTTCGATGACCAAACATTGGTGAACCCCGACGTGATCGTTAATATATTTATATACACATAAACAAATTACTAAAACAAAAACAAAACAATTTTGTAAACAGTGTTATTTGAAATTATCATTATCGAATTATCATACGTGTCTCATAAGTTTATTTACAATAATAAACAAATTATAATATATTATTATATTATACATACATACAGGCATAAACATAACGTTAGTTCACAAGCACACATACATATTTACAATCCACAACGCAAGTACATTCGCCCGCGCATAGACTTCATACAAACATACGATCCACAACGCAAGTGCATTCGCTCGCACATAGACTTCTAGCTTCATACATATATACATTCCACAATTCCGCTACGGTTCTGAGCGCACAGTGGGACAGATCGTGTTCGCCGCGAGCAAATAACATTTATTTCGGTTGTTCGGAACTCAATATAATAAATCATGAACTCCAGCGGCGCCGTCACAGGAGCACCCACTCCAACCCGGAGTGCAATTTTAAAGTGCAAGACCCTGGGTATTTTCCAGGACTTACAGAGGATCCAAGGAGCTCTTCAGCCTATTTCCAAGGTGGACGATGCCATGCTACACGTGCGACATGGTCAGATAGCCACCATGTTCAGCGACTTCAAGGCCATCCACGGGGAGCTTGAGGATTTGGACATTTTGCAGATCAGCAGTGACCTTCGATGGACTGTTTCGGAGCTAGTAGCGACGATGCAGGCGGAAATTGAGCACGAGACGACCCTTCGCTCATCTCGAATTGCTGCCCACTCCACCCTTGCCAACGGAATGTCCACCATGCAGGCTGACCCAGGGTTAGGTCAAAGTTTTCAAGTGCTGCCTCCTTTGCCGCTCCCTACGTTCAGCGGTGGATACTCGGAATGGGCTGAATTTTACTCGATCTTCTCTACCATCGTCGGCAGCAATCCTCGTATTCGTAAGGTGGAAAAGTTGCAAAGGTTGCGATCTTGCCTTCGGGAGTCCGCTTTCGAAGCAGTGCGTTCCTTGGAAGTCTCCGACGAGAACTATGATGTTGCGCTGAATTTATTGGAGAAACGATTTAATAACCGTCGCTTAATATTTCAGGCACACGTGAACCAGATTCTGGGCCTCAGTCTGTTGGAAAGTGGCTCAATAGCAGCACTTCGAAGTCTTTCGGACAAATTTAATGCCCATATGCGAGCCTTAAAGAATTTGGGTACTTCAGTTCAGATCGCCAGCTGCATCATCGTCCAAGTTCTGCTTCAAAGGTTGGACCCAGCTACCCAGGCCAAGTGGGAGGAGAGTCAAAACTCCTCAGGTTCAGACGCCATCCCTACTTGGGAGTCGATGGCCGAATTTTTGGAGCAGCGGTGTAGGACGCTGGAGGCTATGGACGTGGCCATGGCTGCATACGCCCCGGACGCTCATGTGGGAAGGCGTCGAGGTGCAAATAATGGTAGATCATCCTTTATTGTTACTAATTCGCTTCCCTCTACCTGTGCTCTATGCGGTGGATGGTCCCATATAATGTCTGCATGCCCCCGATTTCTATCAATGCCCCCTGAGATTCGCCTTGGTGAGGCCAGGCGACTCGGTCTTTGTCGGAAGTGTCTGCAAACGGGCCATCACATGCGTGAGTGCCTCGCTGCTAGTTGTCGCAGTTGTGGAAGGAGGCATCACAGCCTGCTGCATTTCCTGGAGCCGCCGGCATCTAGCGGCCAGCCTTTGGTTGGTCCTCCCACGTCAGCCATAGCCGAGGTCGCCGAGCCTGCAGCCTCTTCGCCGTCCACTGCTAATGCACTAGTTGCTCAAGGTCACAGCGGCGATATATCGTTGCTTGCTACAGCGAACATTTTTGTTCGTAGTCGCGCTGGATCCCTTGTTCCATGCCGAGCTTTGTTGGATTCTGGATCTCAGGTGCACGTGATCACTTCCCGGCTGGCAAGTCAGCTGCAGCTCCGGAGGTACAAGTCATTCATGGCGGTGTCTGGTATTGGAGATACCGGCTTTGCGACAGATGGATTCTCTGTTGATATTCTCCTACGTTCCCACTGTTCCGAGTACTCGGCCCTGGTTAACGCCGTCATCGCCGCCAATATCACGGACCTGCAGCCTAGCTTCAGTTTGGATGTCTCCAGCTGGAATATTCCTGGCAATCTTTCTTTGGCTGATCCTGAATTTTTCCGCCCACAGCGCATCGACCTTCTTATCGGAGCCAGTCTGTTTTATGAGCTGTTGTGTGTTGGGCAAATTAAGCTCTCAGCCGGCCTGCCATTGCTGCAGAAAACTCAACTTGGATGGGTCGTGTGTGGAGGCGGTTCACATGTCCAGAGAAGATCACTCGTTTCCACTGCCCACAAGGATGTTCCGGAGAGCGCAACAATGCTGGATGATCAGCTGGATTCTTTGCTACGCCGGTTTTGGGAAATCGAAGACTGCTCCGAGCCTATTGTGAAGCGGACGAAGGAAGAGCTAGATTGCGATGCGCATTTCGTGCAACATGTTGCTCGGCTGGATTCCGGCGCTTACGCTGTGCGGCTTCCGTTAAAATGCGGCTCTAAGCTGCTGGGAGAGTCGTACCCCCAAGCCGTTCGACGATTTCTTTCCCTCGAAAGGAAGCTCTGTCGCCGTCCTCAATTAAAGGAGCAATATGCTGCCTTCATAAAGGAGTATCTGGAGTTGGGTCACATGTCTCCAGTCCCTTCTGATGCGAGCGTCACTGGCCAATACTTTCTTCCACACCATTGTGTTTTAAAGGAAGACAGTTCAACAACCAAGCTCAGGGTTGTCTTTGATGGATCTGCTGTCACAACTTCTGGGTATTCATTGAATGACGTGTTGATGTCTGGCCCAGTTATTCAGCCAAAGTTACTGCATATTCTGTTAAGGTTCCGATGCCATCGGGTGGCCATTACTGGAGATATTTGTAAAATGTATCGTTGCGTCAGGGTTTTTCCTGAGGACAGCTATCTTCAGTGTATTCTTTGGCGGGATTCCACCCAGGATGAGTTACAGGTTTTTAAGCTGGACACGGTCACCTACGGAACGAAGCCTGCCTCATTTTTAGCAGTTCGGACAATGCATCAGTTGGCAGATGATGAGCGAATAATGTTTCCAAAGGGGGCCGAAATTCTGCGTCGCGACTTTTATGTGGATGATCTGCTTTCCGGAGGCGACTCTATAGATGAAGCTATTAGCATAATGCAGCAAACATCCGCGATCCTTGCCAAAGGCCATTTTCGGTTAAGGAAGTGGTGCTCCAATGTTGCTGACGTTCTGGATAAGGTGCCTGAAGAAGATCGGGAGTCTTTCCTAAAGTTTGATGATGGTAGCAACTTCACAAAGACACTGGGTCTTGCTTGGGATCCTGCGACTGACCGCTTGCTATTTTCTTTTGAAGGAATTCAGTCAATCTCAAAGCCCACTAGGCGCATTGTGCTTTCTTCAGTCGCTCGGCTTTATGACCCCTTAGGCCTTGTTGGTCCTGTAATTTCAAAGGCAAAGATCTTTCTTCAGAAGCTGTGCCATGAGAAGTTGTCCTGGGATGAAAGTCTTCCTCAAGCTCTTCACTGCGACTGGAATATGATTTGTAGCAGCTTTGGTAGTACGCAGCGCGCCGAATTCCCTAGATGGGTGCTGACATCGAAATCCGAGGTGGAGGTCCATGGATTCTGTGATGCCAGCATTGAGGCGTATGGGGCATGCGTTTATGTCGTGTCCAAGGGCGCAGGATCTGCAAGCTATTTACTCTGTTCGAAGTCCCGAGTTGCGCCGTTAATGACTGTTACGGTGCCTAAGCTGGAGTTATCGGGAGCCGAGTTGTTGGCTCGACTTATGTCGGAAGTAGAGCAGTTGAAGGTCTACGTTGGAAAGTATTTTTGCTGGTGCGATTCTGCTGTGGCTCTGTCTTGGATTCGAAAAGAACCCTCTCGGTTTAATGTTTTCGTCGCCAATCGAGTTTCGACCATTCAGAAGCTAACTAGAGAAATGGAGTGGCGGTATGTTCCCACTTCTTTGAACCCAGCAGATATCCTGTCGCGTGGTGCTCTTCCCAATGAATTGGTTGAGAATAAGCTGTGGTCTCATGGTCCTCCGTTTCTCGTTGGATCCCAAGAGACGTGGCCAACCGCGGTCCCATCTGAGAGATCAACCCTGGAGTTACGTGCAAGGGTCCTGCTCATTCAGTCTCCGTACGTGGATGTAACAGCGTTTTCTAAGTACGCTAATTCGTTTCCAGCACTGCAGAGGGTATTCGCTTACGTATACAAGTTTTCTCAACGAATTCACCACAACGGTGTTACGGCTAGCGATATAAAATCTGGAACACAGCTGTTATTGCGGCTAGTGCAACGTGTGCATTTTTGGGAGGAAATAAAGGCTCTTCAAAATGGAAAAGACATAGCGGTATCCAGTGCCCTTGCCTCATCCTCTCCCTTCTTGGACAAATTTGGACTGTTGCGCGTAGACGGTCGGCTAAAAAATTCGTCGTTGGATTTTGATAGTCAGCATCCAATTATACTTCCAAGAAGCCATCCAGTTACGCGGGCTATAATTGTATCGTATGAGCGAAATTTACATACGGGACCTCGCGCACTGTTGGCAATTATTCGGTCCCAATATTGGCCAATTGGGGGGAGAAAAACTTTCTATATCTATTTCTTTAGATATAGAAAGACTACTGTCGGGTCAAGCAGCAAGCAACTAATTTAAACACAACAATTAATAAGTAACTGATGTTTTTCTGGTCGCAAGCCGACTCTCTTTCGGCCGCTCGGCTTTGCTACTTCGGCGCTTATGGTTAGCGAGCATTCCGCTCAGCCTATTCTGCAAGGTTGGCGCCACTCTCGTTCGTACTTTTACTGCGCTCGCATCCTAAATTGGATTTCAAATATTGTACATAAATCCTAATTTCATATGCGGCCCGAATAAAGTTTATAACGTTCAATTTAAATACAAAATCATTTTTTATTTACGGCATCGAAAACTCTCGATGACCAAACAGGTCCTAAGCTGCCATAAAAGGAATAAAGTCCCGATCCGTGTCTCATTTTTTTGCGAGGGACGAGGCTTGTTATTGTGAAACAGTGGACAGTGGATGCGTTTTGGCCAGATTCTGGCCCAATTACACAGTTTTCCCCAGACCCCTAAGGGTAAGTTCGGATGAGGTGCAGAGCAAAGCAAGTGAATATGCTCTCACACAAACATTTTTTTTTGTTCTTATCTAGGGTAGGGAACGGCGCCTTCAATTAATCTTCAATTAATCTCTGCCGTGGAGACAAAAGCGAACAGAGCAAAATTGATCCCCGCTCCAAGCTCAGTTTATCTTTGGCGCGGTCTCCGTACGGTTCGTCGGGCACACAAGTCCCGGTTCGGGGAAGAGGGGAAAACTCCCCCCAAAACCACATGGCAAACTAAAGAGTTATAAGTTTCCCAAGAAAACCCAAATCGTTGTCGGGAAATCGAAGTTTTTATTTTATTTATTTTTAAGTGTCGCAACCAATGAATTAATGCAGAAATGAAGAAATAGTGAAAAAAACCCTCCCTTTACAGTTAACAGCAAATAATAATGTAGTTTTAAAAACCTCGAAAATTAAAAAAAAAAAAAATAGAAAAAAAATATAATCTTTCAATAATAAATATTCGGTTAAAAAAAATCTCTAAAATAATGAAGTATGTATAAGTGAGTAAATAATTAAAGTTTTAATAAGAAAAAATTTAACGGTAAAGAAGATGTAAAGAAAGAAACAAAAAAAAAAAAATGTTGCATAAGAGATTGTAAAATAATTTATCAGTAAGGAGATCTTTAAAATCGTGTAAGGGAGGATTTAAAGAAAAAAAAGTTAAAGTTTTTGTGTGTGCAAAATTTTGGTTGCTTGTGTGTTTGCCGAGATTTTTCTTTTGTGTCAATTCTTTTTAAATTTGATTGACAGAATTTACAGCATCACCGCCAACGAATGGAAGCGCTTTCATCATTGGAATAATAAGGGTGAGCCATGTTAAACCGTCTAATTTAAATTTTCGGCATTCTTATTTTAATTATTTCTGCTACCGAAATTTATGCTACACATCAATAATTAAATGCAATTAGCCTCCCACAAAAAAAAAAAAATTTAGAATTATTAAATAAAAAAAATATATAGATTGAATTAAATTGAAGTAAAAACAACAACGAATTTAAAAGTTGAAGTGAAGTAATTTTAAAAATGAAACGAAAAACAAAACTACCTATTAAACACATATATCTAATTTTTTTGTATAAATTATCTCCCAAGTTTTATTAAAATACACTTTTATTATGTTTGAGTAAATAACCCTTTTTAACTCCATGCTGACCCAAGAGCCGTCGTAGGTTCAACATATTAAAAGGGGCCTAATGCGTGATTTTATCGGAAGGGCATTGGCCATGGTAGGGAGGGCTAATAACACCCCCGTTTACATCTAGGGGCGTGGTATGTCTAGCGAGAAGTTCTATTTCCTTTTTCTCATCCGTCTGTCCGATTTTCATGTTATCTCTTTTCCGGCCGATTTTGAATCGTTACCAATTCGCACGCGATAAATTTTAATTATTAAAGATACAAGTGAGCACCCGTAATCTGTGTCCTCTAAAGAACACCACGACATTTGCCGACGAGATATAGCCGGAATACAACGCGTGCGGGACAAACAGTTTGCAAGACCACCAGCTCAACGTTGTTCGTTACAAAATGCCCACATACCTTATAAAAATTTTTCAAAGTGTCACAACGCACTATACTATCTGGGGTACCTCAGGATCGATTTTTTTTTGTCACATATTTCGAAAGTACTGTTTATTAAGAATGTACTGCAAGAGTTTCAAATAAAAATATTAAATAATGACAGAGATACAGCCCATAATCGAGAGCGCACCTACACCGAAAAGTATGAGTTTCTCGGTAGCGTCTAAACTTTAAACGTGAGTTTTTTTTTTTTTGTGAGTTTGCCATTTTGTTGTTTATTCATGAAAATATTTCATTCTAGTACGGGACAAAGCCATAAGCTTACAAAACAATAATCTATTATAATTTTTTGTTCCGGATGGCTCTAGCAGTCGAAATCAGTTGCGCCAGGGACCTACCTTTTTTTTTATATGCATACTTTGGCATGCTATAAAGTGTATTAAGCTACACAAGAATAAATTAAACAACAATTTTTCAAATAGTTTATAATGCCTATACAAACATATTTGAAAATTGAAACGATCGCATTATTTTTTCTAACAAAAAAATTTTTTTGAAATAACCTCTAAAAAGTAGTCCGGAACATCGTAAATAGGACCAGTGTTATTTAATATATATACATGCATGACATTCCACAGACGACCAATTGTAATTGTAATTACATCATCATTATTTACTGATAATGCAGCTATTTACACTTCTGGCGTATTATACAATGAAATGGAGAACATCATACAAAATTATCTTTTTAAATTAGAAGAATATTACCACAAATGGAAGATTAAAATGAATCCTAATATGACACAAGCGATTCTTTTCACGAAAAGAAGAAAATCTTGTTATTAACCAAACTTTTTGAAACACCAATCGAGTGGTTTAATAATATTCGATATCTAGGAATTCATTTTGATAAAAAAACTCACGTTTAGTGCACATGTTGGAGTCGCAGCAGACAAAATAAACAAAATAATACGAATATTATACCCTATAATCAACAAAAAATCTAAATTATCAATTGAAAATAAGTTAATAATCGTAAAGGTAATATTCAGACCAGCCTTTATGTATGGATACTCGATCTGAGGAAAATGTGCACATACACATATTTAAAAAATACATGTCAGAATAAACTTCTAAACTTTAGAAGTTTGCGCAACGCAGAGCAAACTTTTCAGCGTCACATAAACGACGGCATACAGGCTCTCGACTTCGTTTTTGCATACATCGACATTTTGATCGCTTCAGAATCCGAGGCGCGGCACGAGATGCACTTCCGCACGATCCTCCACCGCCTTCGAAAGGAACATCTAACCGTGAACTTCGAAAACAACTCACGTTCCTGGGACACAACATCAGCCAGCACGGCATGAAACTATCCGAAGCCAAAGTGGAAGCCATTCGGCACTTTAGAAAACTGCTTAAAGACTTAAAAAAGTTTCTGGGTATGATCAACGCTTATCAGCCGTTTATTCCACGAGCAGCCGAGAACCAACACATACTCCAGACGCTGATCCAAGGCAATAAAAAACAAGAAAGGAAAGCTAACTCCGGGCGGAGCCATTTTTGATAAACCCTTGCAGTTAAAACCGGATCTATATCGCAAACATCGAATAACGTTGGTCGATCCCTATGAGAATATCATAATATAACCCAATTTAATATAATATAAAATCTAAAAAAAGTTCCAAACTTCTATCTTCAATAATACCAAAGTTGGTATTTTTACCAAAAACCATTTCCGATCGTTCAGTTATATGGCAGCTATAAGATATAGTCCTCCGATCCTTATGAAATTTGTCAGGTCAACCAACCAAAAATAGAATCTGTACAAAGTTCCAAGTTTATATCTTTAAAAATACGAAAGTTGGGTCATTTCCGATTGTTCAGTTATATGGCAGATATAGGATTTAGTCGGTCGATCCTTATAAAATTTGGCATGTCGTATTATTTTGCCAAAAATAGCATTCTTACGAAATCTGAACTCTCTAACTATAAAAACACCGTCGCATTTGGCAACGACGTTGTCTTCCAGCCTGAATATGGTGTCGTGATGTGACACCGGGAAAACGGTGATCTTGCTGCAGGCCGACTTTGTTTTCGGAAACTTTATGATAAAATGTAAGATGTTATCGGACGGTAAAATTTTAACGGACGACACGGACAAAACATCTCTAATCGCGGCCTCGGTGGGCTCTTCCATCAACACACCCTCTTGGTCTGCATGATCTAGGTTGCGGGGGCTAACAACATTAACCTTGGCAAGCGGCATCAATTTGGGACTTTTTCGCTGAGTTCAGAAGTTGGTTGACGGTAGCGGAAATTTTATTGAATTGGATTTGTACTTTATTGTTAATATTAATTTTCCTGTTGTTTGCATTTATTAAATGAAATTCTTTAAATTTAATTTTTTCGAAGTCCTCTGCGTCTGGCGTTTCTGCCACTAACGCGGTCCCTAAGAAGTCTAAGCTTCTTGCTACCCTATGATGGATGCCCAACGAGTCGAGCAGGACGCGTAGGTGGGCGACATCAACAACTAGGAGTTTCTGCATGTGAGACTGAGAGAACATATCGGTCATCCCATTAGTTTCTTCGATGACACGCCTAAATTCCGAGAGATTCGCTAAGTGTTTTATAAACGCGAATTCCTCCCAAATCAGAATTTGGCCATCAACGATGGGAATGTATTTGGCTTTGGAATAGTCCGTGACGCGTGCCGATGTTGCGGCCAAAAGGAAATTCATGGATATGGTTGAAAACCTGTTATTTGGATATGCTGTGAATTTTGTTGAGATTGGGTAGCCCACCACCAAAGCACGATTAAAATAATAATGGAAGCGAAACTTATGCCAAGTGGCTACGAAAAAAAATAATAAAAAATGAAAAATTATCAGGCGAGTGATAATAAAGTCACGCTCGGCCTACCTAAGGTTGTCTTTGTAGACCACCCTCCCCTTAATGAGGACTGTGGCCCCCATGTCCGCTTCAACGGTCTTCTCTTCACATGACGGTGAGAGTTTGTTTCCTAGGCGTCTGTTGGACTTCACTAGGACTTTTTCTCCAACTTCGAATACTCTATTTTGGCGGTGAGCGTTTTCCCTTGTCTTGGGCGAGTTTTATCCTGTATTTCGTATGGTGGCTGATTTGATTGTGTCTGAACTACGTCAGCCGGACTCTTATCGATACCGAATGGATAGACTTGTTATATCTGGCCGTAGCCAGAAGGATCAGCTCTACGGTATCGCTGATGTCTTTATCGATTTTAAGGCATATAGCAAGCTCTACCAAAGTGCTGTGAATGCGCTCTACTTGTCTGTTGGAGACACTGTGTAGGGCGGAGCATTAAAGATGCTAACGCCGAAGTGGTTTTCCAGCACGGCCACGATGGTGTGCGAGTTCAACGATGGTTCGGTTTCGCAATATATGACCTTGGCCTTGGGGAAAATATTCATCAGCTGTAGTAGCGCTGGTTTGAGATCCTCTATAGTTCTAGAGGGCTGGTTGGATTTCGTCAAATTTCGAGATTTTGTCGATGCACGTAAGGAAATACTTTTTATCCGTGAAGAAGATGTCTATGTGTAGCATTTCCCCTACTTGAGATGGGATTGGAGTTTCGCCAAGCTCTTGTTTCTTCGGATGTCTGTCGTATTAAGCCTTGGCGCAAGTCTTGCACGCAAGTCTTGCACGCAAGTCTTGCACGCAAGTCTTCATTGCAAATCGCAATGAATGGCGTTTACGCCTTTAGGAACTTTTATGTCTGCGAGCTCCTCCAGCAATGACTCCTAGCAAGTGAAGTCAATAATATACCGTCTCTTTTTTCCAACGAGAACGAAACTGCAATTTGACGGAGAGCGTGCTTCCTCCAGAATTATCTGGTTTTGAAAGCAATTGAGAGGCTTGTGGATTGGATGGTGTGGGTTAGCGACAGCTCACAGTGAGTTGTAGCCGCGCTTGAAAATGCCTCCTCCTCTTCTACAACGTTGATTTGTTGCCTCGAGAGGGCATTCGCAACGAGGTTGGCCTTCCCAGGCATGTAATGGCTCCACACTCCAGCGGTTGGTGGTCAGTGTAGACGTTTAAATCTTTGACCCCATACAGGTAGTGACGCAGAATTTCTAGCGCCCAAACTATGGCTAACAGCTCCCTTTCGTTGGTAGCGTAGTTAACCTCTCTGTCCTTTAAGGTCCTACACTCAAAAAAAAATTAACCCTAAGATTTAGAAATTCGCCCTATTTTTGTCTTCAACGGCACCGCACCATAAAATTTAGGGTAAATTTTTCTAAAATTAATGGCATTTACTTTCTAAAATATAAGGAAAATTGCCCTAAAAGTAAGAAAAAAATTTCTAAAAAATAGAACAAAATTTCTTAAATTTAGGGTAAATTTTTCTAAAATTAATGGCGTTTCCTTTCTAAAATCTAAGGCCAATTTCCCTAAAAATAAGAAAAAAATTTCTAAAAAATAGAAAAAAATTTCTTAAATTTAGGGTTTGTTTTTCTATGTTTTAGAAAGTACTTTTCTAAAACTAAGGAAAAAATGTCTTGATTTCATGGCGATTTTTTCTAAGCCCCAGGGCAAGGCGCCCTAAAATTAAGATAACCCTTTCTACAATATATACAAATATTTCTTAAATTAAAGGTGACCTTTTCTAAATTCTAGAAATTTTATTTCTACATTTTACATTACATATTACATCATACATTTACATATTTTTACATTATTTTTACATTTACATTTGTTTTCTTTGATAGCTCTCTTCAGTTCTTACTTTCACATAACACTTTATTTATGGTATATAATAAATTTGACCCTCGAATCTTGAATTGTATACTTGACTTTTAAATTTCCAGTAGCACCATGTTTTCCCCTTTTGGTGGGGACTAGAATAGCGTGAATCACGTGCGTCCTTTTTATCTGTGGAAAATAACGTCAATTAATATTGCGATATAAATATATTAATATACTATTTAATCGTGAATGTTTTAAAACATCTTTTTAGGTAGTGTAATTATTGCCTTTTTACCTTCGCTTTGTTGAGGGAATGTTTTTAGTAAGATAAAACTCTGGACTTCCTTTTAACGAAATGAGAGAAAAAATTGCCACAATCTAAGAATTTATTCAATAAATGCATTAAATAAAACAAAATTAATGTATAAAAAATATTACCAATTTGTCTTCACAATTCTGCTTAAGAATGGGCAATTCCTCCTAAGCTAAGTGTAGCTACACTTGTATCGTCCTAGAAAAAGAAACTTTTGCGCCACTCAAAAGTAAGATCAAATTTTGCGTTTGCAAGGCTAAGATTCACCTCTTCACTATTGAACATCAGCCATATTACCTGAAAATGTATTTGGGAAATTATTTTTAACCTTTGAAGTGGGGCGTAATTTACCAGTTGATAACTTTTTCTCCTTAGCCTTCAAATGATAAATTTTGCCATATGCAGCAGACCTTCTGGCTTTTTTCCGATGTTAAGATCTATCATGTCTTTCCACAATTAGCTCTAGATTAATTTAATTAGTAATTAAATTAAATTACTTATGAAATTAGTAACGTTTTTAGTAACTTACCAGCGAAAAAAAGAAAAGGCTTCTCAGTTTATCTTTTTCAGCAAGGAATCAATTAGCACTTTTTAAATAAACTTTTTAATAAACTTGTAATGTCAACATCTTAGAGATAGTTTAAATATCGTTACATTATTTCTTAACATGATTTTTTGTATTTAACATGTTAAAACTTTATACATAAAATATAATATAGATCAGTCTGCATTTATCTGCCCGTGCTCTGCCACACACACAGTATAAAAGTGTGAAACGTCATGACGTGTCATGCTCAGAGCCTACTTTCTACTTTCTGCTATACTAATACTAATGCGTTAAAATCATATCAATGTATTGGGTGCCGACCACGGACAGAGATAAAATATAAAAAAAATTCTATATTAAACAAAATATTTCTATTTTCTAGGGTTACTTAAATTAAAGGGTAACACTGTGCATTTTTAGAAAGGAATTTCTATATTGTAGAAACAGTTTTCTATTTTTTAGGGTTGGTATCTTTTTAAGAAAAGAATTTCTATATTGTAGAAACAGTTTTCTATTTTTTAGGGTTAGTATCTTTTTAAGAAAGGGATTTCTATATTGTAGAAACAGTTTTCTATTTTTAAGGGTTAGTAAATTTTATGGTGACCCTTTCTATTATTAAGAAAATATTTCCTGAAAATAAATCATAATTTGCCTTAATTATAGAAAAGTTTTCTTGATTTTAGGGCGATTTCAGTTTATGGCGACTATTTCTATATTTGAGAAAAAATTCTTTGATTTAAGAAATTTTTCTTGTTTTCAGAAAATTTTTTCTAGAAACTAGAAATTTTTTCTTGTATTTAGAAACAATTAAGTTTTATGGCGAATTTCTAAATTTAAGGGTAAATTTTATTTTGAGTGTAGAGATCATAGTAATGGGTCGCCCCTCTTGGGAAATGACTGCGCCAATGCCGTATGCTGAGGCATCTGTCGTTAGATCAACTGCCTTTTTATAATCGGGGTACCTGAGGATGACATCCTCTGAGGCCAGGATGTTACGCAGCTTTTCAAAAGCTTGCCGTTGCGGCTCGGTAAATTGTACCTGGATGCTTCTGGATCTGTGTCTGCTGACATTTCCAAGTTCCCCTTTTATAATGTTTGAAATGGGCTTAGCTATTGATGAAATAGCCAGCCAAGCCCATGAATGACCTTATTTCGAAAACGTTTTTAGGCTCTGGGAATTCCTTGATGGCACTGACATTTTCCGGGTCTTTCGTAGTCCCATCGCTGGTGGCTATAAACACCAAAAAGTTAACGCTTTTTTTTGAAGAAGACCGATTTTTGCGCTGACACTCTCATGTTAGCGTCGTGCAGGCTCTTTAGAAGCCAGTCTACGTGCCGTATGTGGGCGTTTTCATCTTCTGAGAAGACTTAGACATCATCGACATAGACGTAGCAAAATTTGCCAATCTGCTCTCGCAGTATGTCGTCGATGGTTCTTTGGAAGAGGCTGGCAGCATTTCTTAACCCGAATGGCAGTCAGCGAAACTCGTGTTTTTCCCGTTTACGGAAAAGGAAGTTCTTTCACGGTCACGTTCTGCCAGTATAATTTGATGGTAGCCAGACTTCAAATCGAGCGTTGTGAAGTATTTGGCTTTGCCGAAATTCCCTAGTATCATAGAGATAATTTGCAAGGTAGCGATCCGGTATTGTCCTCTCGTTTAACTTTTCAAAGTCTAATACCAGCCGCATTTTACGTTTGCCAGATTCGTCGGTGCCTTTTTTTTCTACTACCCATATTGGGTTATTGTAGGGAGATCTCAACTTCTGGATTATGCCGTTTTTTAGTAGGTCCTGAATTTCGCCATTGACGAAATTTGCCGCTTCCATCGGGTACGGATAGGGTCTGGGATAAATGGGCTCCTAATCAACTGTCCTGATGGTGGCTACCACTGACGTGTTGTAAGGTAGCGCCTGATTTGTGTTCGCGAAGGCATTTTTCCTGTCGCTTAGCATTTTTGAAAATGCTTTTCTGACCGAAGGTGGTGCGTTCGAGCAGTCTACTTCAGTAAAATTTACGTTGGGGCATAATTGGATTTCTATCTTTTCTACTTCGGAGCCCCATTTGAGGAGGCCGGAAGCTAGGTCAAGTGATGGTCCTGCCTATTTGAATAGATCAAGGCCGATGATGCCATCATAGGAGGACAAATCTGGTAAGATGAAGAACGTAGCCTTCGAGTTGAACAGGGATACGAAGCATTTTTTTGTGATCGTAGTAACGCCATACATAACGAATGTATCGAAAATGCCGAATCTACTGGGCGGACGCCTTTCAACCCTTCGTAAAGACGGATGAAATTTTTTGACGCGCCCGTGTCTATTAAAAGCTTTATTTCTACCCCCGGTGCTCTTCGTCTGATGACGGGTAACAGGGACTTTCCCCTAAAAAATTAATGACGCGCTTGAAGCTGCGGCAGTTTATTTCACCCCGGTTTCGCCTGTCGGCGGGGTGACGGTTGTAAGACGTGTGGTCAGGATCACCACACGCTGCTGCACCTCGTGGCGAAGCCGCGGGCTCGGCGCAAGGCACGCCAAGAGGGGCACCGGTCACGGAACGCGGGAGTCAGGACACGGAGTGTCTCGTCTGGCGCCCGGCCGTCATGGGATGGGTCGTGTCCGGAGCCTGCCACCAGCCATAACATCGAGGGAGCTATTGCAACCCGAGCAATTGCAAGGGGGCGGAATGTTTAGGTGAGGGGCCGTGGTGCCGCTCACCTGAAGAGCGCATCCGCGCTGAAGAGCGCACCCGCAATTCGATGTACGCAGCCAATAAAGCTGAACGCGCTTCTTTTGGAAATTATTGAAGACGCCCCCGACTTTTCATTTCATCCCCATTTCTGGAGTCTTTTGCGGAACCAACGCCCCCCTACACAGGACTCTTTATTTTTAACAAGGTTTAGTTCAAATTTATTTGAAATACAATGAAAACCAATATTTTAAATTTAAAAGAAATATTTTGAAGTTCGTGTTAAGTTAATTATTTCCATTAATATCGTTGGATGATCCATTAAGAAATAAGTGTATAATTCACTTCGGAGCCAGTACTTTTTCACTTCAGGACAGAAGTAGCAATTATAGCATGAGGATCGGGCTTTTGTATTGTTGAAATTGTGTTTTCTTAGAATGTGACGTTTTAATCCATAGCGATATTTTAGGGAATGACTTTCTATACAGAGATCACAAACGAACGGTTTCATTTCAAAAATTTGAAAATTGATAGAATTTACTTATATATTTAAAATGAAATAACCATACAGCCACCTCTTTCATTCCTAACAAAATTAACATATAAAGTCCTTATATACCTATATACATTTATAAAACGTCATGTATATGAAAGACATATGTATATGTATATGTATATGTATATGTATATGTATATGTATATGTATATGTATATGTATATGTATATGTATATGTATATGTATATGTATATGTATATGTATATGTATATGTATATGTATATGTATATGTATATGTATATGTATATGTATATGTATATGTATATGTATATGTATATGTATATGTATATGTATATGTATATGTATATGTATATGTATATGTATATGTATATGTATATGTATATGTATATGTATATGTATATGTATATGTATATGTATATGTATATGTATATGTATATGTATATGTATATGTATATGTATATGTATATGTATATGTATATGTATATGTATATGTATATGTATATGTATATGTATATGTATATGTATATGTATATGTATATGTATATGTATATGTATATGTATATGTATATGTATATGTATATGTATATGTATATGTATATGTATATGTATATGTATATGTATATGTATATGTATATGTATATGTATATGTATATGTATATGTATATGTATATGTATATGTATATGTATATGTATATGTATATGTAATTCTGTATAATATGTATAATTCTTATGTTTTCTTACTTTCTTTCTTTCTTTCTTTAGTTCATTGTTCAGGACCGAGAAAGAGGACAAATTTTAATATTTAAAATAAATAACATCAAGTCTATTGAACATATGGCAGCTTGGTTCTTAAACGGATTTTGCCAATTACTGATAAGTTTTGCTCTTATCACGCTTTTATTAAAGGTACGTCTTGTTTTTTTTTTGTTTACAAAAATAAATTTAGCTTATTTTTTTAGATTGAATGGAGTGGTGCATCCAGTTCATTAAAAAAATGTCCCTGGTTTATAATTTTTTTTTTTTTTTTTTCATATTGCTTGTCGGTTACTAGTTTTATAATTTTTATTTCAACTTTGCTACAATCATCGAAAATAATAGTATTCATTGTTCCCGTAATTTGGATTTTAGTTCCTTTTCCCTTCATGTTGGCAAAAGAAGATGCACTGTTTGGTTCACATGCATTTTATGTAGCTGCTTCTGTTATGTTATGTAATGTGACGCTTAGCCTGGGATTTCAAAAATTTATTTGTTTCGATGACTATCCGAAAGACCTAACAATAAAACAGATGATGATCTCTACAGTTATAGACTATGATCAAGGGTTATTTTTCGAATTTATATGTTTCTATATTCAAGCATTTTTATTTTTATTGCTGTCTTTAATGCTTAACTGTAGTTTATATCGTTGGATAAAAAAATTTTGTTTTATAACATTTTTTAATAAAATGCAAACACAGCGAACCAATCATATGAAAGAAATGACACCATTAAGAGACAAATTCATTGATAAACAAGACACATTCAAAAATAGTGATACAAATAGATGGTCTTTGAACTGGGCATTTTATTATTGGAAATATTATCATGGTCAAGGTAACTCGAGAAAAAGTAACAAAGATGAGTTAGGATCTAGACTAAGATATGATATAGACAGTTTCAAATCTGAATCTGATTCAACAATTGAAATCAATGCAGCTGTAAAATTTCATAACGTATGGAAAAAATTTGGAAAGACATACGTGGTTCGTAGCTTTACACTTAACGTCTACCCAGGCGAAATTGTTGTGCTTCTTGGTCATAATTCATCAGGAAAGTCCACAATAATGAAAATGATATGTGGCTTAATACTGCCATCATATGGTGAAATATACATATCTGGATTTAATATATATAGGAACTCTAGGCAAGCCTTTTTAAATACTGGAATATCATTACCTTTCTATACATTTTATTCTGAATTAAGTGTTTTTGACCACCTGGTATTTTGTTGTAGACTACGTGGACTAAAGTATTCTGAAGCCAAGGAAGATGTGAGAAGATACATTTGCTACTTACAAATGGAAAACATTGAAAGGGCTTCTATTAATCAACTTACACCTGGACAAAAATGTGTATTGCAATCTTTATGTGCTTTTGCAGGAAGAACTGAAATTGTTTTGCTTGACAAGCCATTTGACGGAATGGATGAAGCAAAAAAAAACCTGTTCGTTGGTTTTATGCAAAGACAAAAAAAAAAAAGAACCATCGTTATTTCAACGAATTTTCCCAAAACAGCAAGTTGTCTAGCGGACCGTGTAGCTATATTATCAAGAGGTAAACTTATATATATTGGAACTGAAAAAAGACTTTTAAAGAAATTCAAGGATGCGTATCGATTGGTCAGTTTTTTTTATAAAGATTTATTTTATTTATTAATATATTATACTCCTACTAAAAAAATACATTTTGTTGAAAAATCGGTTAAGCCTAGCTTTGTCCCGTTTAATCAGTGCCCACTTATTTTTCAATACAAATAGAAGAAAATCCAAAAGCCATGCGTAACAACGCGTTGTATACCGTTGCAACGGTATACCGTGAGTTTCCCAAACTTTTCCCTAATAGATAGCCCCGTAAATTATTATACAGTCTGATATATCAATCAATCATAACAGTGTTTGGCACACAATTCATTGAAATGATTTTAATACATAAGTAAAAAGTAAGGCTATGAGCATGACACACACTGACGCACAAACACTGTGTGCGCGGTGGGCTCAGGCAAATAAGTTTCCTATGCCCCTGAAATAGGGCCCTGTCACCCACTGCTTTAGCAGGACCCTTATAATTACATGCTCTCTGTCGCCCTTCTAACAAGCTTAAAAAAATAATTTTTAATGACACTTTTAAAAATTGTCCGACAAAAGTGTTGTAATTTGGTAATAAAATTAAAAATAAGAAAAAGAAGCGAATTTTAAGCGCAAGTTGCTATACCTTTGCAGAATCATATACAAATTATATTCCTTAAAAATATATATGGTGGGTGTAGACCATTTAGGCCGTCAGCCAACGCACAGTGGTTCGGCTTGGATGGAGCTGCGATCATAATTACTTATAGTTGTTGTATTGTTAAAAAATTCTAAAAATTCTAAAAAAATATTATAAACATATACACAAAAAATTGTTCATATAGAACGTCTATATCATATAGCTATCATAGGAACGATATGTTATAAATAAGAATTTAGTATGGAAAACTTTTTTATTTCTCCAGATATGTTGGCTAAACTGACAGATTATGACTTCGGTGTGGTTTTATACATACTTACTAAATTTTATACAAATCTGACAACTATGTATTGCATATAGTAGCAATAGGAACTTCCGGTTAGAACTAATCATTTAGTATTGATAACTTTTTCTTTTATGTTGAGTTTGTACACTATTTAAACTCATTCATCATTCATCAAAAAAATAATAAATTAAGCAATATAAGATTATTATAAACAAATTTATTTCACAGCTATGGACCAGTCGACATAAAACAACAATTTATAATGTCTCCTTTAGTAAGTCGAACACAGATTCAAGTAACATAGACTTATCCTTCTTTCCAAGTTTTCTTTGCCCAGTTATAACTGGATCCGACCGTAAAATAAGAAAATTCAATATGTCTGTGTTTGTTACAATACGTGACATCTTTCGGCTGTGATAGAGTCTACATTTTTTTAGTTCTTTATTATTTGACTCTGCAGCTTCCTCCGAAAGCTCTCCGATTGATTCGAGTGAATGCTCTATAGCAGAAGATCCGTGGATTAACACCTTATGGACTGTAGCTGGCAAATAATACCATGGATACTCTTTTATAAATTCCTTAGCAGTATCAATAGCGTATTCATTAAATTTGTACAAATTTATTTTGTACCCCTGTAATTTCAGATGCAAATTAGGGATTTGAAAAAAACTTTCTATTTACATTTCCATCGTTAAACATAATTATTATTCCCATTTTGTCCCGAAACGCCGCTTGAATTTTCAGCTATTGCTCAACAACTTTTAATTTTTGCTCAGCACCTCTAGCTTGCCACGTTTTGATGACAGACTTGAAGGAAAGATGTAGGAAGTATTCGAAGAAACGTATTTTTGCATGAAGTGGGGATAATCCAAATTCGAAATATTCTCTCTTTACGTTTTGCTTTAAACATTTATCCAAGTTGTTCATATCTTTTGGATTAGCCCCACATAAGAAACATTTTGAAGGAGATGACTTACTTAAAGCGTTGCATACTTTCCCGTCTACCATAGTCAATTGTAAAGAGTGCTCAACAATTACACAGTATTGTCAGTAACCCTGACATTCTGGAGTTTTTCAGACCTCGGATTCGGATTCAGCGACCCTGAAAACATATAATAAACATGGTCTAACCTACGGAGTCCAATATAATTTTGTATGAGGTTTTTTGCGGTTCTGTCAGAACCCTGACGTGCTGGGGTTTTTTGGACCTCGGATTCGAATACAGCGACCCCGAAAACATATAGTAAACATGGTCTGACCTCCAGATCCGAAAAAATATTTTTTTTTGTGTGGCTGTGTTATCTGACCAAAAAGAAAATCTCTACTTAGTTCCAGCTTTCTATCTTCAAAAACACGAAAGTTGGGTCATTTCCGATCGTTCAGTTATATGGCAGCTATAGGATATAGTCGGCCGATCCTTATGAAGTTTGTTAGTTGGATCAACTGACTAAATATAGAATTTGTACTAATGTCCAGTTCTCTATCTTCAAAAACACGAAAGTTGGGTCATTTCCGATCGTTCAGTTATATGGCAGCTATAGGATATAGTCGGTCGATCCTTATGAAGTTTGTTAGTTGGATCAACTGACTAAAAATAGAATTTGTACTAATGTTCAGCTTTCTATCTTCAAAAACACGAAAGCTGGGTCATTTCCGATCGTTCAGTTATATGGCAGCTATAGGATATAGTCGGCCGATCCTTATGAAGTTTGTTAGTTGGATCAACTGACCAAAAATAGAGTTTGTACTAAGTTCCAGCTTTCTATCTTCAAAAACACAAAAGTTGGGTCATTTCCGATCGTTCAGTTATATGGCAGCTATAGGATATAGTCGGCCGATTCTTATGAAGTTTGTTAGTTATATCAACTGACCAAAAATAGAATTTAAACTAAGTTCCAGCTTTCTATCTTCAAAAACACAAAAGTTGGGTCATTTCCGATCGTTCAGTTATATGGCAGCTATAGGATATAGTCGGCCGATTCTTATGAAGTTTGTTAGTTGGATCAACTGACCAAAAATAGAATTTGTGCTAAGTTCCAGCTTTCTATCTTCAAAAACACAAAAGTTGGATCATTTCCGATCGTTCAGTTATATGGCAGCTATAGGATATAGTCGGCCGATTCTTATGAAGTTTGTTAGTTATATCAACTGACTAAAAATAGAATTTGTGCTAAGTTCCAGCTTTCTATCTTCAAAAACACAAAAGTTGGACCATTTCCGATCGTTCAGTTATATGGCAGCTATAGGATAAAGTTGGCCGATCCTTACGAAATTAGGTAGGTCGGATTATCTGACCAAAAAAAAATCTCTACTTAGTTTCAGTGTTCTATCTTCAAAAAAACAAAAGTTGGTTCATTTCCGATCGTTCAGTTATGTGGCAGCTATAGGATATAGTCGGCCGATTCTTATGAAGTTTGTTAGTCATATCAACTGACCAAAAATAGAATTTGAACTAAGTTCCAGCTTTCTATCTTCAAAAACACAAAAGTTGGGTCATTTCCGATCGTTCAGTTATATGGCAGCTATAGGATATAGTCGGCCGATTCTTATGAAGTTTGTTAGTTGGATCAACTGACCAAAAATAGAATTTGTGCTAAGTTCCAGCTTTCTATCTTCAAAAACACAAAAGTTGGGTCATTTCCGATCGTTCAGTTATATGGCAGCTATAGGATATAGTCGGCCGATTTTTATGAAGTTTGTTAGTTGGATCAACTGACCAAAAATAAAATTTGTGCTAAGTTCCAGCCCTCTATCTTCAAAAACACAAAAGTTGGGTCATTTCCGATCGTTCAGTTATATGGCAGCTATAGGATATAGTCGGCCGATTCTTATGAAGTTTGTTAGTTATATCAACTGACCAAAAATAGGATTTGAACTAAGTTCCAGCTTTCTATCTTCAAAAAAACAAAAGTTGGTTCATTTCCGATCGTTCAGTTATATGGCAGCTATAGGATACAGTCGGCCGATTCCTATGAAGTTTGTTAGTTGGATCAACTGACCAAAAATAGAATTTGTACTAAGTTCCAGCTTTCTATCTTCAAAAACACAAAAGTTGGGTCATTTCCAAACGTTCAGTTATATGGCAGCTATAGGATATAGTCGGCCGATTCTTATGAAGTTTGTTAGTTATATCAACTGACCAAAAATAGAATTTGAACTAAGTTCCAGCTTTCTATCTTCAAAAACACAAAAGTTGGGTCATTTCCGATCGTTCAGTTATATGGCAGCTATAGGATATAGTCGGCCGATTCTTATGAAGTTTGTTAGTTGGATCAACTGACCAAAAATAGAATTTGTGCTAAGTTCCAGCTTTCTATCTTCAAAAACACAAAAGTTGGATCATTTCCGATCGTTCAGTTATATGGCAGCTATAGGATATAGTCGGCTGATTCTTATGAAATTTGTAAGTTGGATCAACTGACCAAAAATAGAATTTGAACTAAGTTCCAGCTTTCTATCTTCAAAAACACAAAAGTTGGGTCATTTCCGATCGTTCAGTTATATGGCAGCTATAGGATATAGTCGGCCGATTCTTATGAAGTTTGTTAGTTATATCAACTGACCAAAAATAGAATTTGAACTAAGTTCCAGCTTTCTATCTTCAAAAACACAAAAGTTGGGTCATTTCCGATCGTTCAGTTATATGGCAGCTATAGGATATAGTCGGCCGATTCTTATGAAGTTTGTTAGTTGGATCAACTGACCAAAAATAGAATTTGTGCTAAGTTCCAGCTTTCTATCTTCAAAAACACAAAAGTTGGGTCATTTCCGATCGTTCAGTTATATGGCAGCTATAGGATATAGTCGGCCGATTCTTATGAAGTTTGTTAGTTATATCAACTGACCAAAAATAGAATTTGTGCTAAGTTCCAGCTTTCTATCTTCAAAAACACAAAAGTTGGGCCATTTCCGATCGTTCAGTTATATGGCAGCTATAGGATAAAGTTGGCCGATCCTTACGAAATTAGGTAGGTCGGATTATCTGACCAAAAAAAAATCTCTACTTAGTTTCAGTGTTCTATCTTCAAAAAAACAAAAAATGGTTCATTTCCGATCGTTCAGTTATGTGGCAGCTATAGGATATAGTCGGCCGATTCTTATGAAGTTTGTTAGTTATATCAACTGACCAAAAATAGAATTTGAACTAAGTTCCAGCTTTCTATCTTCAAAAACACAAAAGTTGGGTCATTTCCGATCGTTCAGTTATATGGCAGCTATAGGATATAGTCGGCCGATTCTTATGAAGTTTGTTAGTAGGATGAACTGACCAAAAATAGAATTTGTGCTAAGTTCCAGCTTTCTATCTTCAAAAACACAAAAGTTGGGTCATTTCCGATCGTTCAGTTATATGGCAGCTATAGGATATAGTCGGCCGATTCTTATGAAGTTTGTTAGTTGGATCAACTGACCAAAAATAGAATTTGTGCTAAGTTCCAGCTTTCTATCTTCAAAAACACAAAAGTTGGGTCATTTCCGATCGTTCAGTTATATGGCAGCTATAGGATATAGTCGGCCGATTCTTATGAAGTTTGTTAGTTGGATCAACTGACCAAAAATAGAATTTGTGCTAAGTTCCAGCTTTCTATCTTCAAAAACACAAAAGTTGGATCATTTCCGATCGTTCAGTTATATGGCAGCTATAGGATATAGTCGGCCGATTCTTATGAAGTTTGTTAGTTGGATCAACTGACCAAAAATAGAATTTGTGCTAAGTTCCAGCTTTCTATCTTCAAAAACACAAAAGTTGGGTCATTTCCGATCGTTCAGTTATATGGCAGCTATAGGATATAGTCGGCCGATTCTTATGAAGTTTGTTAGTTATATCAACTGACCAAAAATAGAATTTAAACTAAGTTCCAGCTTTCTATCTTCAAAAACACAAAAGTTGGGTCATTTCCGATCGTTCAGTTATATGGCAGCTATAGGATATAGTCGGCCGATTCTTATGAAGTTTGTTAGTTGGATCAACTGACCAAAAATAGAATTTGTGCTAAGTTCCAGCTTTCTATCTTCAAAAACACAAAAGTTGGATCATTTCCGATCGTTCAGTTATATGGCAGCTATAGGATATAGTCGGCCGATTCCTATGAAGTTTGTTAGTTGGATCAACTGACCAAAAATAGAATTTGTACTAAGTTCCAGCTTTCTATCTTCAAAAACACAAAAGTTGGGTCATTTCCGATCGTTCAGTTATATGGCAGCTATAGGATATAGTTGGCCGATTCTTATGAAGTTTGTTAGTTATATCAACTGACCAAAAATAGAATTTGAACTAAGTTCCAGCTTTCTATCTTCAAAAACACAAAAGTTGGGTCATTTCCGATCGTTCAGTTATATGGCAGCTATAGGATATAGTCGGCCGATTCTTATGAAGTTTTTTAGTTATATCAACTGACCAAAAATAGAATTTGTTCTAAGTTCCAGCTTTCTATCTTCAAAAACACAAAAGTTGGGTCATTTCCGATCGTTCAGTTATATGGCAGCTATAGGATATAGTCGGCCGATTCTTATGAAGTTTTTTAGTTATATCAACTGACCAAAAATAGAATTTGTGCTAAGTTCCAGCTTTCTATCTTCAAAAACACAAAAGTTGGATCATTTCCGATCGTTCAGTTATATGGCAGCTATAGGATATAGTCGGCCGATTCTTATGAAATTTGTAAGTTGGATCAACTGACCAAAGTTGGGTCATTTTCGATCGTTCAGTTATATGGCAGCTATAGGATATAGTCGGCCGATTCTTATGAAATTTGTAAGTTGGATCAACTGACCAAAAATAGAATTTGAACTAAGTTCCAGCTTTCTATCTTCAAAAACACAAAAGTTGGGTCATTTCCGATCGTTCAGTTATATGGCAGCTATAGGATAAAGTTGACCGATCCTTACGAAATTAGGTAGGTCGGATTATCTGACCAAAAAAAAATCTCTACTTAGTTTCAGTGTTCTATCTTCAAAAAAACAAAAGTTGGTTCATTTCCGATCGTTCAGTTATATGGCAGCTATAGGATATAGTCGGCCGATTCCTATGAAGTTTGTTAGTTGGATCAACTGACCAAAAATAGAATTTGTGCTAAGTTCCAGCTTTCTATCTTCAAAAACACAAAAGTTGGGTCATTTTCGATCGTTCAGTTATATGGCAATTATAGGATATAGTCTGCCGATCCTCATGAAGTTTGTTAGTTGGATCAACTGACTAAAAATAAAATTTGTACTAAGTTCCAGCTTTGTATCTTCAAAAACACAAAAGTCGGGTCATTTCCGATCGTTCAGTTATATGGCAGCTATAGGATATAGTCGGCCGATTCTTATGAAGTTTTTTAGTTATATCAACTGACCAAAAATAGAATTTGTTCTAAGTTCCAGCTTTCTATCTTCAAAAACACAAAAGTTGGGTCATTTCCGATCGTTCAGTTATATGGCAGCTATAGGATATAGTCGGCCGATTCTTATGAAGTTTTTTAGTTATATCAACTGACCAAAAATAGAATTTGTGCTAAGTTCCAGCTTTCTATCTTCAAAAACACAAAAGTTGGGTCATTTCCGATCGTTCAGTTATATGGCAATTATAGGATATAGTCTGCCGATCCTCATGAAGTTTGTTAGTTGGATCAACTGACCAAAAATAGAATTTGTGCTAAGTTCCAGCTTTCTATCTTCAAAAACACAAAAGTTGGATCATTTCCGATCGTTCAGTTATATGGCAGCTATAGGATATAGTCGGCCGATTCCTATGAAGTTTGTTAGTTGGATCAACTGACCAAAAATAGAATTTGAACTAAGTTCCAGCTTTCTATCTTCAAAAACACAAAAGTTGGGTCATTTCCGATCGTTCAGTTATATGGCAGCTATAGGATATAGTCGGCCGATTCTTATGAAGTTTTTTAGTTATATCAACTGACCAAAAATAGAATTTGTTCTAAGTTCCAGCTTTCTATCTTCAAAAACACAAAAGTTGGGTCATTTCCGATCGTTCAGTTATATGGCAGCTATAGGATATAGTCGGCCGATTCTTATGAAGTTTGTTAGTTGGATCAACTGACCAAAAATAGAATTTGTGCTAAGTTCCAGCTTTCTATCTTCAAAAACACAAAAGTTGGGTCATTTCCGATCGTTCAGTTATATGGCAGCTATAGGATATAGTCGGCCGATTCTTATGAAGTTTGTTAGTTGGATCAACTGACCAAAAATAGAATTTGTGCTAAGTTCCAGCTTTCTATCTTCAAAAACACTAAAGTTGGATCATTTCCGATCGTTCAGTTATATGGCAGCTATAGGATATAGTCGGCCGATTCTTATGAAGTTTGTTAGTTGGATCAACTGACCAAAAATAGAATTTGTGCTAAGTTCCAGCTTTCTATCTTCAAAAACACAAAAGTTGGATCATTTCCGATCGTTCAGTTATATGGCAGCTATAGGATATAGTCGGCCGATTCTTATGAAGTTTGTTAGTTATATCAACTGACCAAAAATAGAATTTAAACTAAGTTCCAGCTTTCTATCTTCAAAAACACAAAAGTTGGGTCATTTCCGATCGTTCAGTTATATGGCAGCTATAGGATATAGTCGGCCGATTCTTATGAAGTTTGTTAGTTGGATCAACTGACCAAAAATAGAATTTGTGCTAAGTTCCAGCTTTCTATCTTCAAAAACACAAAAGTTGGATCATTTCCGATCGTTCAGTTATATGGCAGCTATAGGATATAGTCGGCCGATTCTTATGAAGTTTGTTAGTTATATCAACTGACCAAAAATAGAATTTAAACTAAGTTCCAGCTTTCTATCTTCAAAAACACAAAAGTTGGGTCATTTCCGATCGTTCAGTTATATGGCAGCTATAGGATATAGTCGGCCGATTCTTATGAAGTTTGTTAGTTGGATCAACTGACCAAAAATAGAATTTGTGCTAAGTTCCAGCTTTCTATCTTCAAAAACACAAAATTTGGATCATTTCCGATCGTTCAGTTATATGGCAGCTATAGGATATAGTCGGCCGATTCCTATGAAGTTTGTTAGTTGGATCAACTGACCAAAAATAGAATTTGTACTAAGTTCCAGCTTTCTATCTTCAAAAACACAAAAGTTGGGTCATTTCCGATCGTTCAGTTATATGGCAGCTATAGGATATAGTTGGCCGATTCTTATGAAGTTTGTTAGTTATATCAACTGACCAAAAATAGAATTTGAACTAAGTTCCAGCTTTCTATCTTCAAAAACACAAAAGTTGGGTCATTTCCGATCGTTCAGTTATATGGCAGCTATAGGATATAGTCGGCCGATTCTTATGAAGTTTTTTAGTTATATCAACTGACCAAAAATAGAATTTGTTCTAAGTTCCAGCTTTCTATCTTCAAAAACACAAAAGTTGGATCATTTCCGATCGTTCAGTTATATGGCAGCTATAGGATATAGTCGGCCGATTCTTATGAAATTTGTAAGTTGGATCAACTGACCAAAGTTGGGTCATTTTCGATCGTTCAGTTATATGGCAGCTATAGGATATAGTCGGCCGATTCTTATGAAATTTGTAAGTTGGATCAACTGACCAAAAATAGAATTTGAACTAAGTTCCAGCTTTCTATCTTCAAAAACACAAAAGTTGGGTCATTTCCGATCGTTCAGTTATATGGCAGCTATAGGATATAGTCGGCCGATTCTTATGAAGTTTGTAAGTTGGATCAACTGACCAAAAATAGAATTTGAACTAAGTTCCAGCTTTCTATCTTTAAAAACACAAAAGTTGGGTCATTTCCGATCGTTCAGTTATATGGCAGCTATAGGATAAAGTTGACCGATCCTTACGAAATTAGGTAGGTCGGATTATCTGACCAAAATGAAATCTCTACTTAGTTTCAGTGTTCTATCTTCAAAAAAACAAAAGTTGGTTCATTTCCGATCGTTCAGTTATATGGCAGCTATAGGATATAGTCGGCCGATTCCTATGAAGTTTGTTAGTTGGATCAACTGACCAAAAATAGAATTTGAACTAAGTTCCAGCTTTCTATCTTCAAAAACACAAAAGTTGGGTCATTTCCGATCGTTCAGTTATATGGCAGCTATAGGATATAGTCGGCCGATTCTTATGAAGTTTGTTAGTTGGATCAACTGACCAAAAATAGAATTTGTGCTAAGTTCCAGCTTTCTATCTTCAAAAACACAAAAGTTGGGTCATTTCCGATCGTTCAGTTATATGGCAGCTATAGGATATAGTCGGCCGATTCTTATGAAGTTTGTTAGTTATATCAACTGACCAAAAATAGAATTTGAACTAAGTTCCAGCTTTCTATCTTCAAAAACACAAAAGTTGGGTCATTTCCGATCGTTCAGTTATATGACAGCTATAGGATATAGTCGGCCGATTCTTATGAAGTTTGTTAGTTGGATCAACTGACCAAAAATAGAATTTGTGCTAAGTTTCAGCTTTCTATCTTCAAAAACACAAAAGTTGGGTCATTTCCGATCGTTCAGTTATATGGCAGCTATAGGATATAGTCGGCCGATTCCTATGAAGTTTGTTAGTAGGATCAACTGACCAAAAATAGAATTTGTACTAAGTTCCACCTTTCTATCTTCAAAAACACAAAAGTTGGGTCATTTCCGATCGTTCAGTTATATGGCAGCTATAGGATATAGTCGGCCGATTCTTATGAAGTTTGTTAGTTATATCAACTGACCAAAAATAGAATTTGAACTAAGTTCCAGCTTTCTATCTTCAAAAACACAAAAGTTGGGTCATTTCCGATCGTTCAGTTATATGGCAGCTATAGGATATAGTCGGCCGATTCCTATGAAGTTTGTTAGTTGGATCAACTGACCAAAAATAGAATTTGTGCTAAGTTTCAGCTTTCTATCTTCAAAAACACAAAAGTTGGGTCATTTCCGATCGTTCAGTTATATGGCAGCTATAGGATATAGTCGGCCGATTCTTATGAAGTTTGTTAGTTATATCAACTGACCAAAAATAGAATTTGAACTAAGTTCCAGCTTTCTATCTTCAAAAACACAAAAGTTGGGTCATTTCCGATCGTTCAGTTGTATGGCAGCTATAGGATAAAGTTGGCCGATCCTTACGAAATTAGGTAGGTCGGATTATCTGACCAAAAAAAAATCTCTACTTAGTTTCAGTGTTCTATCTTCAAAACAACAAAAGTTGGTTCATTTCCGATCGTTCAGTTATATGGCAGCTATAGGATATAGTCGGCCGATTCCTATGAAGTTTGTTAGTTGGATCAACTGACCAAAAATAGAATTTGTGCTAAGTTCCAGCTTTCTATCTTCAAAAACACAAAAGTTGGGTCATTTCCGATCGTTCAGTTATATGGCAGCTATAGGATATAGTCGGCCGATTCTTATGAAGTTTGTTAGTTGGATCACCTGACCAAAAATAGAATTTGTACTAAGTGCCAGCTTTCTATCTTCAAAAACACGAAAGTTGGGTCATTTCCGATCGTTTAGTTATATGGCAGCAATAGGATATAGTCGGCCGATTCTTATGACATTTGTTAGTTGGATCAACTGACCAAAAATAGAATTTGTACTAAGTTCCATCTTTCTATCTTCAAAAACACAAAAGTTGGGTCATTTCCGATCGTTCAGTTATATGGCAGCTATAGGATATAGTCGGCCGATTCCTATGAAGTTTGTTAGTTGGATCAACTGACCAAAAATAGAATTTGTACCAAGTTCCATCTTTCTATCTTCAAAAATACAAAAGTTGGGTCATTTCCGATCGTTCAGTTATATGGCAGCTATAGGATAAAGTTGGCCGATCCTTACGAAATAAGGTAGGTCGGATTATCTGACCAAAAAGAAAATCTCTACTTAGTTTCAGTTTTCTATCTTCAAAAACACGAAAGTTGGGTCATTTCCGATCGTTTAGTTATATGGCAGCTATAGGATATAGTCGGCCGATTCTTATGAAGTTTGTTAGTTATATCAACTGACCAAAAATAGAATTTGAACTTAGTTCCAGCTTTCTATCTTCAAAAACACAAAAGTTGGGTCATTTCCGATCGTTCAGTTATATGGCAGCTATAGGATATAGTCGGCCGATTCTTATGAAGTTTGTTAGTTGGATCAACTGACCAAAAATAGAATTTGTGCTAAGTTCAAGCTTTCTATCTTCAAAAACACAAAAGTTGGATCATTTCCGATCGTTCAGTTATATGGCAGCTATAGGATATAGTCGGCCGATTCTTATGAAATTTGTAAGTTGGATCAACTGACCAAAAATAGAATTTGAACTAAGTTCCAGCTTTCTATCTTCAAAAACACAAAAGTTGGGTCATTTCCGATCGTTCAGTTATATGACAGCTATAGAATAAAGTTGGCCGATCCTTACGAAATTAGGTAGGTCGGATTATCTGACCAAAAAAAAATCTCTACTTAGTTTCAGTGTTCTATCTTCAAAAAAACAAAAGTTGGTTCATTTCCGATCGTTAAGTTATATGGCAGCTATAGGATATAGTCGGCCGATTCCTATGAAGTTTGTTAGTTGGATCAACTGACCAAAAATAGAGTTTGTGCTAAGTTCCAGCTTTCTATCTTCAAAAACACAAAAGTTGGGTCATTTCCGATCGTTCAGTTATATGGCAGCTATAGGATATAGTCGGCCGATTCTTATGAAGTTTGTTAGTTGGATCAACTGACCAAAAATAGAATTTGTGCTAAGTTCCAGCTTTCTATCTTCAAAAACACAAAAGTTGGGTCATTTCCGATCGTTCAGTTATATGGCAATTATAGGATATAGTCTGCCGATCCTCATGAAGTTTGTTAGTTGGATCAACTGACTAAAAATAAAATTTGTACTAAGTTCCAGCTTTCTATCTTCAAAAACACAAAAGTTGGGTCATTTCCGATCGTTCAGTTATATGGCAGCTATAGGATATAGTCGGCCGATACTCATGAAGTTTGTTAGTTGGATCAACTGACCAAAAATAGAATTTGTACTAAATGCCAGCTTTCTATCTTCAAAAACACAAAAGTCGGGTCATTTCCGATCGTTCAGTTATATGGCAGCTATAGGATATAGTCGGCCGATCCTTACGAAATAAGGTAGGTCGGATTATCTGACCAAAAAGAAAATCTCTACTTAGTTTCAGTTTTCTATCTTCAAAAACACGAAAGTTGGGTCATTTCCGATCGTTCAGTTATATGGCAGCAATAGGATATAGTCGGCCGATTCTTATGACATTTGTTAGTTGGATCCACTGACCAAAAATAGAATTTGTACTAAGTTCCATCTTTCTATCTTCAAAAACACAAAAGTTGGGTCATTTCCGATCGTTCAGTTATATGGCAGCTATAGGATATAGTCGGCCGATTCCTATGAAGTTTGTTAGTTGGATCAACTGACCAAAAATAGAATTTGTACCAAGTTCCATCTTTCTATCTTCAAAAATACAAAAGTTGGGTCATTTCCGATCGTTCAGTTATATGGCAGCAATAGGATAAACTTGGCCGATCCTTACGAAATAAGGTAGGTCGGATTATCTGACCAAAAAGAAAATCTCTACGTAGTTTCAGTTTTCTATCTTCAAAAACACGAAAGTTGGGTCATTTCCGATCGTTTAGTTATATGGCAGCTATAGGATATAGTCGGCCGATTCTTATGACATTTGTTAGTTGGATCAACTGACCAAAAATAGAATTTGTACTAAGTTCCATCTTTCTATCTTCAAAAACACAAAAGTTGGGTCATTTCCGATCGTTCAGTTATAAGGCAGCTATAGGATAAAGTTGGCCGATCCTTACGAAATAAAGTAGGTCGGATTATCTGAATAAAAGAAAATCTCTACTTAGTTTCAGTTTTCTATCTTCAAAAACACGAAAGTTGGGTCATTTCCGATCGTTCAGTTATATGGCAGCAATTCTATTTTCAAAAACACAAAAATTGGGTCATTTCCGATCGTTTAGTTATATGGCAGCTATAGGATACAGTCGGGCGATTCCTATGAAGTTTGTTAGTTGGATCAACTAACCAAAAATAGAATTTGTACTAAGTTCCAGCTTTCTATCTTCAAAAACACGAAAGTTGGGTCATTTCCGATCGTTCAGTTATATGGCAGCAATAGGATATAGTCGGCCGATTCATATGACATTTGTTAGTTGGATCAACTGACCAAAAATAGAATTTGTACTAAGTTCCATCTTTCTATCTTCAAAAACACAAAAGTTGGGTCATTTCCGATCGTTCAGTTATATGGCAGCTATAGGATAAAGTTGGCCGATCCTTACGAAATTAGGTAGGTCGGATTATCTGACCAAAAAGAAAATCTCTACTTAGTTTCAGTTTTCTATCTTCAAAAACACGAAAGTTGGGTCATTTCCGATCGTTCAGTTATATGGCAGCTATAGGATATAGTCGGCCGATCCTTATGAAGTTTGTTAGTTGGATCAACTGACTAAAAATAGAATTTGTACTAATGTCCAGCTTTCTATCTTTAAAAACACAAAAGTTGGGTCATTTCCGATCGTTCAGTTATATGGCAGCTATAGGATATAGTCGGCCGATCCTTATGAAGTTTGTTAGTTGGATCAACTGACTAAAAATAGAATTTGTACTAATGTCCAGCTTTCTATCTTCAAAAACACAAAAATTGGGTCATTTCCGATCGTTCAGTTATATGGCAGCTATAGGATATAGTCGGGCGATTCCTATGAAGTTTGTTAGTTGGATCAACTGACCAAAAATAGAATTTGTACTAAGTTCCAGCTTTCTATCTTCAAAAACTCGAAAGTTGGGTCATTTCCGATCGTTCAGTTATATGGCAGCAATAGGATATAGTCGGCCGATTCTTATGACATTTGTTAGTTGGATCAACTGACCAAAAATAGAATTTGTACTAAGTTCCATCTTTCTATCTTCAAAAACACAAAAGTTGGGTCATTTCCGATCGTTCAGTTATATGGCAGCTATAGGATAAAGTTGGCCGATCCTTACGAAATTAGGTAGGTCGGATTATCTGACCAAAAAGAAAATCTCTACTTAGTTTCAGTTTTCTATCTTCAAAAACACGAAAGTTGGGTCATTTCCGATCGTTCAGTTATATGGCAGCAATTCTATTTTCAAAAACACAAAAATTGGGTCATTTCCGATCGTTTAGTTATATGGCAGCTATAGGATACAGTCGGGCGATTCCTATGAAGTTTGTTAGTTGGATCAACTAACCAAAAATAGAATTTGTACTAAGTTCCAGCTTTCTATCTTCAAAAACACGAAAGTTGGGTCATTTCCGATCGTTCAGTTATATGGCAGCAATAGGATATAGTCGGCCGATTCATATGACATTTGTTAGTTGGATCAACTGACCAAAAATAGAATTTGTACTAAGTTCCATCTTTCTATCTTCAAAAACACAAAAGTTGGGTCATTTCCGATCGTTCAGTTATATGGCAGCTATAGGATAAAGTTGGCCGATCCTTACGAAATTAGGTAGGTCGGATTATCTGACCAAAAAGAAAATCTCTACTTAGTTTCAGTTTTCTATCTTCAAAAACACGAAAGTTGGGTCATTTCCGATCGTTCAGTTATATGGCAGCTATAGGATATAGTCGGCCGATCCTTATGAAGTTTGTTAGTTGGATCAACTGACTAAAAATAGAATTTGTACTAATGTCCAGCTTTCTATCTTTAAAAACACAAAAGTTGGGTCATTTCCGATCGTTCAGTTATATGGCAGCTATAGGATATAGTCGGCCGATCCTTATGAAGTTTGTTAGTTGGATCAACTGACTAAAAATAGAATTTGTACTAATGTCCAGCTTTCTATCTTCAAAAACACAAAAATTGGGTCATTTCCGATCGTTCAGTTATATGGCAGCTATAGGATATAGTCGGGCGATTCCTATGAAGTTTGTTAGTTGGATCAACTGACCAAAAATAGAATTTGTACTAAGTTCCAGCTTTCTATCTTCAAAAACTCGAAAGTTGGGTCATTTCCGATCGTTCAGTTATATGGCAGCAATAGGATATAGTCGGCCGATTCTTATGACATTTGTTAGTTGGATCAACTGACCAAAAATAGAATTTGTACTAAGTTCCATCTTTCTATCTTCAAAAACACAAAAGTTGGGTCATTTCCGATCGTTCAGTTATATGGCAGCTATAGGATAAAGTTGGCCGATCCTTACGAAATTAGGTAGGTCGGATTATCTGACCAAAAAGAAAATCTCTACTTAGTTTCAGTTTTCTATCTTCAAAAACACGAAAGTTGGGTCATTTCCGATCGTTCAGTTATATGGCAGCTATAGGATATAGTCGGCCGATCCTTATGAAGTTTGTTAGTTGGATCAACTGACTAAAAATAGAATTTGTACTAATGTCCAGCTTTCTATCTTCAAAAACACAAAAGTTGGGTCATTTCCGATCGTTCAGTTATATGGCAGCTATAGGATATAGTCGGCCGATCCTTATGAAGTTTGTTAGTTGGATCAACTGACTAAAAATAGAATTTGTACTAATGTCCAGCTTTCTATCTTCAAAAACACAAAAGTTGGGTCATTTCCGATCGTTCAGTTATATGGCAGCTATAGGATATAGTCGGCCGATCCTTATGAAGTTTGTTAGTTGGATCAACTGACTAAAAATAGAATTTGTACTAATGTCCAGCTTTCTATCTTCAAAAACACAAAAGTTGGGTCATTTCCGATCGTTCAGTTATATGGCAGCTATAGGATATAGTCGGCCGATCCTTATGAAGTTTGTTAGTTGGATCAACTGACTAAAAATAGAATTTGTACTAATGTCCAGCTTTCTATCTTCAAAAACACAAAAGTTGGGTCATTTCCGATCGTTCAGTTATATGGCAGCTATAGGATATAGTCGGCCGATCCTTATGAAGTTTGTTAGTTGGATCAACTGACCAAAAATAGAATTTGTACTAATGTCCAGCTTTCTATCTTCAAAAACACAAAAGTTGGGTCATTTCCGATCGTTCAGTTATATGGCAGCTATAGGATATAGTCGGCCGATCCTTATGAAGTTTGTTAGTTGGATCAACTGACTAAAAATAGAATTTGTACTAATGTCCAGCTTTCTATCTTCAAAAACACAAAAATTGGGTCATTTCCGATCGTTCAGTTATATGGCAGCTATAGGATATAGTCGGGCGATTCCTATGAAGTTTGTTAGTTGGATCAACTGACCAAAAATAGAATTTGTACTAAGTTCCAGCTTTCTATCTTCAAAAACTCGAAAGTTGGGTCATTTCCGATCGTTCAGTTATATGGCAGCAATAGGATATAGTCGGCCGATTCTTATGACATTTGTTAGTTGGATCAACTGACCAAAAATAGAATTTGTACTAAGTTCCATCTTTCTATCTTCAAAAACACAAAAGTTGGGTCATTTCCGATCGTTCAGTTATATGGCAGCTATAGGATAAAGTTGGCCGATCCTTACGAAATTAGGTAGGTCGGATTATCTGACCAAAAAGAAAATCTCTACTTAGTTTCAGTTTTCTATCTTCAAAAACACGAAAGTTGGGTCATTTCCGATCGTTCAGTTATATGGCAGCTATAGGATATAGTCGGCCGATCCTTATGAAGTTTGTTAGTTGGATCAACTGACTAAAAATAGAATTTGTACTAATGTCCAGCTTTCTATCTTCAAAAACACAAAAGTTGGGTCATTTCCGATCGTTCAGTTATATGGCAGCTATAGGATATAGTCGGCCGATCCTTATGAAGTTTGTTAGTTGGATCAACTGACTAAAAATAGAATTTGTACTAATGTCCAGCTTTCTATCTTCAAAAACACAAAAATTGGGTCATTTCCGATCGTTCAGTTATATGGCAGCTATAGGATATTATTATTATTATTATTATTATAAAAGATAGAAAAGTTTACAAAACTAGACTAACTTAATGGTATAGCGCTGGCTACTGTGGCCTTCGGCTATATGAGTTGATAGTGCTTAAGCCTAAGGGATGGTTGAATGTTGAGGGATATGTACATGTTGTGTCTTAACTTAGTATTTAACTGTTATTTATGTATGTATTCTGTACATTATTCTTCTTAAATTAGGGAACTAGCCTTATTAAATATTTATATTCATATTTTGTGGTATAATTGTGTTGTTTTTAGGAAATGTAGTATTTTTTTAATGTTTTCTGGGTTTAGATCATTGAGAAGATGTAGGGGGTTGGAGTTCTGGAAGATAGTTTGTTTTGTTTGCAAGAGAGGTGGACATGTGTTTAGTATGTGGTGTAAGGAGTGGTTGCCTTGACAGAAAGGGCAAGGTGGTGTTGGAATTTGGTTCAGATAGTGTTGGTGGGTCAGGTTGGTGTGTCCTAGACGTAGACGGGTAATTTTAGTTTGGTCGAGTCTATTACAGTTCTGGTGGGTTGTTCTAAAATGGTCGCTGATGTGGTGGCTATTGGAATTGATAGATTGGTACCATTGGCTACAGTGTATAAGGTTTTGGTTTTGTCTTGCCTTGAATTCAGATTTAAGTTGTCTTTTTATATCTGTAGGATTTATATTGGATGTAAAGATTAGTGGGCTTTTGTTAGTCGACTTTGCTGCTTGATCTGCTAGTTCGTTTCCGGCAATGCCTGCATGGCCAGGAATCCAAATTAATTTGATTTTTGGGGCCAGCTGGGTTATTAGTGATCTTATTTTATTTGGATAAATATTATTATTGTTTGTATTTCTAATAGAGTCTATTGCTGCGAGGGAATCTGAACAGATTACATATTTGCCTTTTTTGTCTTTTATAATTTTGATAGCTTCAAGAATGGCGATGATTTCGGCTGTTAGAACAGAGGAATATGGTGGCAGGATTCCACATTTTAGGATGTTTGTTTCCGTTGTAATGGCATATGTTACAATGTCGGTTATTTTTGATCCGTCAGTGAATATAAAGTTGTGTGAATTGAGGTTTGATTTTGTGCAGGGCCGTAGCTAGCATGGGGCAGGTGGGGCGGTGCCCCAGGGCCCCCGAAGGGAAGGGGCCCCGCCGGGGCAAAAGACTTCCGTATAGGGGGCCCCAAATTTACTTGTTGCCCCAGGGCCCCCGAGGCTCTAGCTATGGCCCTGATTTTGTGTCTTCGTATATTTTCTGGTATGTTTATTTGGGTGTGTTACTTTTTTTATGTAATCTTATGGATGTGTCTATAAGGTTGGGTAGGTCCCAGGGTGGCTTGAGTTTGCTTGGTGTTTGTGGTTCGAAGGGTAGATGAAATTGTTCACAGAGGTTTATTATACGGTCTATAATTGGTGGATATTTCCTTTTAAGTTTACTTTGTTTTACGAATTTGTGTATTGGTGTGTCTTTGGAATAAATAAGGTTTTTACTTAGTTTGGCTGTTTGCAGATCTCGTTTTAATTCTATTGGAGGGATATTGGCTTCTTGTAGGAGGTTATTTGTTGGGGTGGAACGAAAGGCTCCGAGCGCTAGGCGAATGGCAGAGTTTAGAGGCGGTTTTAATTTGTTTAGTGTTGTTTTGGGTGCGTGTCCGTATAGGAATAGGCCGTATTCTATTTTTGCAACAATAGTAGCTTTTACTACGTTGATTAATGTGTATGTACTGCAGTTAAACTTGAGACTGGATAGGCATTATATTATATTTATTATATTTATAATTATATTTAGTTTTTTGTGAAGTGCAGGTATAAGTTTATCTATGTGTGTGCCATTTGTATTTGCTGTCTATATTTATTCCTAAGATTTTTAACGAGCTAACTGTGGGGATTTGCATGCTATTGAATGTTACGACACAGGTGCAGTTGTGCTTTTTGCAAATGTGGAGGTGTTGGCGTTTTGATAGGGATAGGGATGCCCCGGAGTATGAACCCCAGTTCTCTATGTCATTTAAAAGGTTACCTAGGTTAAAGCTAATATTTTTATTTTTATTAAAGTTAATTATTAGAAAATAGTCATCGGCGTATGCATTAAATTTGATTTCCTTGTGTAAGGATATTATATAATTATAAATTATATTACAATTTGTTAAAAGCTATAAGGAATAGTATGACGGAGATTGGGGAACCTTGAGGGATTCCATTGGATAAGGGTAGTGTGTTGGATCTGTGTTGACCGACACGGATTATTATTTTTCTGTTAAGCATAAAATTTCGGACGTAGTTTATTATTTTTGGCCCAGTTTTCCATTCCTGAAGTTGGTCGATTATAGAATGCACACCTACTCGGTCAAAGGCTTTTGAAAAATCAAGAGTGACGAGTGAGCTGTGCTGGTGTGACTTCGATATGAGATAGTCTACGTAAAGTAGACTGTCCGAAGTCGATTTGCCCTTTTTAAATCCAAATTGGTTTTTATTAAGCAGATTGTTGTAAGTTACAAACCACCAAAGTCTTTTGGCTATGATCTTATCTAGTGTTTTTGCTAGGCAACAATTGAGGGAGATGGGTCTGTAAGAGGTAGTTTGGGTTTTGTCACTGTTTGGCTTCAGGATAGGAATTATAAGGCTGGTTTTGAAGGCTTGTGGTATGTGAGTGTCGAATATTTTGTTAAATAGGTCTGTTATTCTGTTTTTTGTAGTATTGGAGCTATTTTTGATCATTTGGTACGAGATTCTATTGAGTCCTGGGGCAGATCCTTTAAGGGTTTGTAGTGCTGACGCTAGTTCGAGGTTTGAAATCTGTTTTTCTATGGTTTGAGCTGATGGGGAGGGTGTGTAGTCTACAGTGTTGTTTCTATATTTGTTGTTTCGAAATTGTTCTGGGAAGTTCATGTCGTCTGATAGATTTGAAAAATGTTTAGCAAAGATATTGGCAATTTCGTTATTAGTTGTAGTTACTTCGTTGTTGTCTGGGTTTGTTATGGCGTGGATTTGCTTGACTGGGTTAAGTCCGCAAAAACGTCTTATATTCGCCCATATTTTGGATGAAGGGGATGACGGATGGATTGATGAAGTGAAGGATCTAGAGGCTTCATTTTTACTATTTTTTAAGGTGTATCTAAATTTTGCATTTTTACGTCTGTAGTCTTTGATGTTTTCTAGTGTTATGTGGCGGTTGAGTGTATTCCACGCTTTTTGTTTTTCTTTTTGTAGCTGGTCGAGTATTTTGTTCCACCATGGAACCCTGTATGGATGGATATTTGGTGAAGTTTGTGGGATGGAAAGATTTGCGCTAGATAGAAGAATTCTATTAATTTGGGCTGCTTCTTTGTTTACGTTTTGAGAGGTTGGGTATTTTACGTTTGATTGCTGGGTAAGAAGGTTGTATTTTTCCCAGTTGGCCTCTTTTAGCTTAAAGAAGGGTCTGTTGAATTTTTCTGTATTGGTTGATGGGAATAGGGTGATGATGATAGGAAAATGGTCGCTACCATGGAGGTCGTTCAGTATTTCCCACTTAGCGTGGGGGGCCAAAATTGGAGAGCAGAATGTAAGGTCGATGTGTGTGTAAGTATTGTGGGTTGAAAAGTGAGTGGGGGATTTGTCGTTCAGTAGAATAAGGTGTGCATTGTCAACGAATCTTTGAGTTATTTTTCCTCGTGTGTTTGTTGTTGGTGAGCCCCAGGAAGGATGCCATCTATTGAAATCCCCCATGATTAGTGAAGGTGCTTGTTGTGTGTTAAATGTGTTTTGAAGTGTCTGGATAGTAATGTTTTTGGTAGGAGATATGTATGTTGAAGATATGTTTAGTTTTAGTTTAGATTGTATATTTATGGTTATTGTTTCTAGGTCGTCTGTGATGTAAGGGGTAGTGTGTTGAATTGACTTGTGAACTAAAAGTGCTACACCGCCAAACCTGTTGGTTGCTATGTTTGTTAATAGTTTGTAGTTTATTGGGATTGGTATGTTATTAGTGTATTGTATGTGGGTTTCTTGGAGGGAGATTATATGCGGTGAATATTTTTTGATGAGAATAAGGAGTTGGTTATAGTTATTTACATATCCTTTTAAGTTCCATTGAATTACTGTTAATGACATTTTAGTGAAAGCTTGTAACTTAACTTATTAGTAGTATTAACGGTTTAAATTTATGTCTTGCTTAAAGTTTAAGGTTCTATATGGATTCGCTGTCGCTGTTGTTAGCGTGTTTGTTTTTGTTTAGCGCTTTGGCCTTAGTCTTAGATGCTTTAAGGTTAGTTGTTAGATTTTTAGACTTATCTTTATGGAAGATTTTTATTTTTAGTGAGTCTTCTGAGAGTTGTGACGAGTATGGTGTGGTTAGTTTTCTGGTATGTGTGATGCAGTCAGTATCCATGTCTTCTAGTTTGTCGTAATCATGGTGGTAATGGTTTTGAAGAGTTTGGCTTGATGGTAAAGTTATTATGTCTAGTCCGGTAGCTGTTGCATTTGATGGCGGGATATGGATTCCTGATGTGGGTGTGCTGTTCGAGTTTTTATGTTGTGGTTGTGTTGTGTTTGTGTATGTATTTATATTAGTATTCGGTGATTCACGGTTTGTTGTCTTCTGAGTTGTGGCGTTTGCAAGTACTTTGGCATAGGTGTTCCTCAATTGAGATCCGTGTCGTTCGAAATAAATACGTTGGGCAGTTTTGTGATCAACTTTTTGTGTGGTTTTAATGGCTGTTAATTCTTGATTTTTTATGAAGGTGGGGCATTTGCGGTCAATTGGGCTGTGCTGATGGTCAAGTTCTGGGTTGTTTTTCCAGTTTAGGCTTTTTTTTTCGTTTTTGCATGTTTCTCCGTCGTTTGTGTGTTTTGTTTCTGAGCAATTAGTGCAAGTTTCGGAGCTTTTGCATATTGGTGCTGGGTGACCAAAGCGGAGGCATTTTCTGCATCGGAGAGGAAGTGGGATATACTCTCGTACACGCACTGTTTCGTAGCCAATTCGCAATATTTCTGGGAGTTTGTGTGTGTCGAATGTAATGATGATCAATCCTGTTTCAACTAGAGTGGTGATGTTGCTATCGGAGTTAGTGTTGGGGTTTTGCCGTTTCATTATTTTTTTAACTTCGCTTACTTTTTGTGGTTTTAGTTCTTGTAGAATAGTGTCTTCGTCAATATATCTAAGGTCGTTACAATAAATAACTCCCTTAGAAAAGTTCAGTGTTTTATGTTCGCTTATTGTTACTTCCATTTCTACGATTGTTGTAAGTTTAAGTAGCCTTCTGGCTTGCAGTTCATTTTTAGTTTTTATTAATAGTGTTCCGTCTCTTATTTTTTTGCATCCGTCAACTTCTCCTCCACAGGCAAAGTCCACAGATTTTTTAATTATGAATGGTGAAATTTTTTCGAACGAGCCGTTGTCTTTTCTTTTGATTACAATAAATTTTGGGTCGCCTAATTGGGAATGGTACGATTTTGATGTAATTTTGAAAATGTCAGGTGGGTCCGTCATGATTGGTTGAAGGGCTTAAGCCCGTATTAGAGGTTTTCGTGTGTTTGGTGTTGTTGGGTTTTTTATTTTCTTTTTGTGGTTAATATTTGTTTGTGCAAAATTTTGCTGATAATTTTGTTTTTGTTTGCGCGAGGCTAGGATTACGCTGTTTTGGCACGACTTATCTCTTCGGAGGTTGAAGTTGTACTGAGCTATAGGATATAGTCGGGCGATTCCTATGAAGTTTGTTAGTTGGATCAACTGACCAAAAATAGAATTTGTACTAAGTTCCAGCTTTCTATCTTCAAAAACACAAAAGTTGGGTCATTTCCGATCGTTCAGTTATATGGTAGCTATGGGATATAGTCGGCCGATTCTTATGAAGTTTGTTAGTTGGATCAACTGACCGAAAATACAATTTGTGCTATGTTCCAGCTTTCTATCTTCAAAAAACACAAAAGTTGGATCATTTCCGATCGTTCAGTTATATGGCACCTATAGGATATAGTCCGCCGATTCCTATGAAGTTTGTTAGTTGGATCAACTGACCAAAAATAGAATTTGTACTAAGTTCCAGCTTTCTATCTTCAAAAACACAAAAGTTGGGTCATTTCCGATCGTTCAGTTATATGGTAGCAATGGGATATAGTCGGCCGATTCTTATGAAGTTTGTTAGTTGGATCAACTGACCGAAAATAGAATTTGTGCTAAGTTCCAGCTTTCTATCTTCAAAAACACAAAAGTTGGGTCATTTCCGATCGTTCAGTTATATGGCAGCTATAGGATAAAGTTGGCCGATCCTTACAAAATTAGGTAGGTCGGATTATCTGACCGAAAAAAAAATCTGTACTTTGTTTCAGTGTTCTATCTTCAAAAACACACAAGTTGGGTCATTTCCGATCGTTCAGTTATATGGCAGCTATAGGATACAGTCGGCCGATTCCTATGAAGTTTGTTAGTTGGATCAACTGACCAAAAATAGAATTTGTACTAATGTCCAGCTTTCTATCTTCAAAAACACAAAAGTTGGGTCATTTCCGATCGTTCAGTTATATGGCAGCTATAGGATATAGTCGGCCGATTCTTATGACATTTGTTAGTTATATCAACTGACCAAAAATAGAATTTGTACTAAGTTCCAGCTTTCTATCTTCAAAAACACAAAAGTTGGGTCATTTCGGATTGTTCAGTTATATGGCAGCTATAGGATATAGTCGGCCGATTCTTATGAAGTTTGTTAGTTGGATCAACTGACCAAAAATAGAATTTGTACTAAGCTCCATCTTTGTATCTTCAAAAACACAAAAGTTGGGTCATTTCCGATCGTTCACTTATATGGCAGCTATAGGATATAGTCGGCCGATCCTTATGAAGTTTGTTAGTTGGATCAACTGACTAAAAATAGACTTTGTACTAATGTCCAGCTTTCTATCTTCAAAAACACAAAAGTTGGGTCATTTCCGATCGTTCAGTTATATGGCAGCTATAGGATAAAGTTGGCCGATCCTTACGAAATTAGGTAGGTCGGATTATCTGACCAAAAAGAAAATCTCTACGTAGTTTCAGTTTTCTATCTTCAAAAACACAAAAGTTGGGTCACTTCCGATCGTTCAGTTATATGGCAGCTATAGGATATAGTCGGCCGATTCTTATGACATTTGTTAGTTATATCAACTGACCAAAAATAGAATTTGTACTAAGTTCCAGCTTTCTATCTTCAAAAACACAAAAGATGGGTCATTTCCGATCGTTCAGTTATATGGCATCTATAGGATATAGTCGGCCGATTCCTATGAAGTTTGTTAGTTGGATCAACTGACCAAAAATAGAATTTGTACTAAGTTCCATCTTTCTATCTTCAAAAATACAAAAGTTTGGTCATTTCCGATCGTTCAGTTATATGGCAGCTATAGGATAAATTTGGCCGTTCCTTACGAAATTAGGTAGGTCGGATAATCTTACCAAAAAGAAAATCTCTACTTAGTTTCAGTTTTCTATCTTAAATAACACGAAAGTTGGGTCATTTCCGATCGTTCAGTTATATGGCAGCTATAGGATATAGTCGGCCGATCCTTATGAAGTTTGTTAGTTGGATCAACTGACTAAAAATAGAATTTGTACTAATGTCCAGCTTTCTATCTTCAAAAACACAAAAGTTGGGTCATTTCCGATCGTTCAGTTATATGGCAGCCATAGGATATAGTCGGCCGATTCCTATGAAGTTTGTTAGTTGGATCAACTGACCAAAAATAGAATTTGTACTAAGTTCCATCTTTCTATCTTCAAAAACACAATAGTTGGGTCATTTCCGATCGTTCAGTTATATGACTAACTGGCAGCTATAGGATATAGTCGGCCGATTCTTATGAAGTTTGTTAGTTGGATCAACTGACCAAAAATAGAATTTGTACTAAGTTCCAGCTTTCTATCTTCAAAAACACAAAAGTTGGGTCATTTCCGATCGTTCAGTTATATGGTAGCTATAGGATATAGTCGGCCGATTCTTATGAAGTTTGTTAGTTGGATCAACTGACCGAAAATAGAATTTTTGCTAAGTTCCAGCTTTCTATCTTCAAAAACACAAAAGTTGGGTCATTTCCGATCGTTCAGTTATATGGCAGCTATAGGATAAAGTTGGCCGATCCTTACGAAATTAGGTAGGTCGGATTATCTGACCGAAAAAAAAAAACTGTACTTTGTTTCAGTGTTCTATCTTCAAAAACACAAAAGTTGGGTCATTTCCGATCGTTCAGTTATATGGCAGCTATAGGATATAGTCGGCCGATTCCTATGAAGTTTGTTAGTTGGATCAACTGACCAAAAATAGAATTTGTACTAATGTCCATCTTTCTATCTTCACAAACACACAAGTTGGGTCATTTCCGATCGTTCAGTTATATGGCAGCTGTAGGATATAGTCGGCCGATTCTTATGACATTTGTTAGTTATATCAACTGACCAAAAATAGAATTTGTACTAAGTTCCAGCTTTCTATCTTCAAAAACACAAAAGTTGGGTCATTTCCGATCGTTCAGTTATATGGCAGCTATAGGATATAGTCGGCCGATTCTTATGAAGTTTGTTAGTTGGATCAACTGACCAAAAATAGAATTTGTACTAAGTTCCATCTTTGTATCTTCAAAAACACAAAAGTTGGGTCATTTCCGATCGTTCAGTTATATGGCAGCTATAGGATATAGTCGGCCGATTCTTATGACATTTGTTAGTTATATCAACTGACCAAAAATAGAATTTGTACTAAGTTCCAGCTTTCTATCTTCAAAAACACAAAAGTTGGGTCATTTCCGATCGTTCAGTTATATGGCAGCTATAGGATATAGTCGGCCGATTCTTATGAAGTTTGTTAGTTGGATCAACTGACCAAAAATAGAATTTGTACTAAGTTCCATCTTTGTATCTTCAAAAACACAAAAGTTGGGTCATTTCCGATCGTTCAGTTATATGGCAGCTATAGGATATAGTCGGCCGATCCTTATGAAGTTTGTTAGTTGGATCAACTGACTAAAAATAGACTTTGTACTAATGTCCAGCTTTCTATCTTCAAAAACACAAAAGTTGGGTCATTTCCGATCGTTCACTTATATGGCAGCTATAGGATATAGTCGGCCGATTCCTATGAAGGTTGTTAGTTGGATCAACTGACCAAAAAAAAAATTTGTACTAAGTTCCATCTTTCTATCTTCAAAAACACAAAAGTTGGGTCATTTCCGATCTTTCAGTTATATGGCAGCTATAGGATAAAGTTGGCCGATCCTTACGAAATAAGGTAGGTCGGATTATCTGACCAAAAAGAAAATCTCTACGTAGTTTCAGTTTTCTATCTTCAAAAACACGAAAGTTGGGTCATTTCCGATCGTTCAGTTATATGGCAGCTATAGGATATAGTCGGCCGATTCCTATGAAGTTTGTTAGTTGGATCAACTGACCAAAAATAGAATTTGTACTAAGTTCCAGCTTTCTATCTTCAAAAACACAAAAGTTGGGTCACTTCCGATCGTTCAGTTATATGGCAGCTATAGGATATAGTCGGCCGATTCTTATGACATTTGTTAGTTATATCAACTGACCAAAAATAGAATTTGTACTAAGTTCCAGCTTTCTATCTTCAAAAACACAAAAGATGGGTCATTTCCGATCGTTCAGTTATATGGCAGTTTTAGGATATAGTCGCCCGATTCCTATGAAGTTTGTTAGTTGGATCAAATGACCAAAAATAGAATTTATACTAAGTTCCAGCTTTCTATCTTCAAAAACACAAAAGTTGGGTCATTTCCGATCGTTCAGTTATATGGCAGCTATAGGATATAGTCGGCCGATTCCTATGAAGTTTGTTAGTTGGATCAACTGACCAAAAATAGAATTTGTACTAAGTTCCATCTTTCTATCTTCAAAAATACAAAAGTTTGGTCATTTCCGATCGTTCAGTTATATGGCAGCTATAGGATAAATTTGGCCGTTCCTTACGAAATTAGGTAGGTCGGATAATCTGACCAAAAAGAAAATCTCTACTTAGTTTCAGTTTTCTATCTTAAATAACACGAAAGTTGGGTCATTTCCGATCGTTCAGTTATATGGCAGCTATAGGATATAGTCGGCCGATCCTTATGAAGTTTGTTAGTTGGATCAACTGACTAAAAATAGAATTTGTACTAATGTCCAGCTTTCTATCTTCAAAAACACAAAAGTTGGGTCATTTCCGATCGTTCACTTATATGGCAGCTATAGGATATAGTCGGCCGATCCTTATGAAGTTTGTTAGTTGGATCAACTGACTTAAAATATAATTTGTACTAATGTCCAGCTTTCTATCTTCAAAAACCCAAAAGTTGGGTCATTTCCGATCGTTCAGTTATATGGCAGCTATAGGATATAGTCGGCCGATTCCTATGAAGTTTGTTAGTTGGATCAACTGACCAAAAATAGAATTTGTACTAAGTTCCATCTTTCTATCTTCAAAAACACAAAAGTTGGGTCATTTCCGATCTTTCAGTTATATGGCAGCTATAGGATATAGTCGGCCGATTCTTATGAACTTTGTTAGTTGGATCAACTGACCAAAAATAGAATTTGTACTAAGTTCCAGCTTTCTATCTTCAAAAACACAAAAGTTGGGTCATTTCCGATCGTTCAGTTATATGGTAGCTATGGGATATAGTCGGCCGATTCTTATGAAGTTTGTTAGTTGGATCAACTGACCGAAAATAGAATTTGTGCTAAGTTCCAGCTTTCTATCTTCAAAAACACAAAAGTTGGGTCATTTCCGATCGTTCAGTTATATGGCAGCTATAGGATAAAGTTGGCCGATCCTTACGAAATTAGGTAGGTCGGATTATCTGACCGAAAAAAAAATCTGTACTTTGTTTCAGTGTTCTATCTTCAAAAACACACAAGTTGGGTCATTTCCGATCGTTCAGTTATATGGCAGCTATAGGATATAGTCGGCCGATTCCTATGAAGTTTGTTAGTTGGATCAACTGACCAAAAATAGAATTTCTACTAATGTCCAGCTTTCTATCTTCAAAAACACAAAAGTTGGGTCATTTCCGATCGTTCAGTTATATGGCAGCTATAGGATATAGTCGGCCGATTCTTATGAAGTTTGTTAGTTGGATCAACTGACCAAAAATAGAATTTGTACTAAGTTCCATCTTTGTATCTTCAAAAACACAAAAGTTGGGTCATTTCCGATCGTTCAGTTATATGGCAGCTATAGGATATAGTCGGCCGATCCTTATGAAGTTTGTTAGTTGGATCAACTGACTAAAAATAGACTTTGTACTAATGTCCAGCTTTCTATCTTCAAAAACACAAAAGTTGGGTCATTTCCGATCGTTCAGTTATATGGCAGCTATAGGATATAGTCGGCCGATTCCTATGAAGGTTGTTAGTTGGATCAACTGACCAAAAAAAAAATTTGTACTAAGTTCCATCTTTCTTTCTTCAAAAACACAAAAGTTGGGTCATTTCCGATCGTTCAGTTATATGGCAGCTATAGGATAAAGTTGGCCGATCCTTACGAAATAAGGTAGGTCGGATTATCTGTCCAAAAAGAAAATCTCTACGTAGTTTCAGTTTTCTATCTTCAAAAACACGAAAGTTGGGTCATTTCCGATCGTTCAGTTATATGGCAGCTATAGGATATAGTCGGCCGATTCCTATGAAGTTTGTTAGTTGGATCAACTGACCAAAAATAGAATTTGTACTAAGTTCCAGCTTTCTATCTTCAAAAACACAAAAGTTGGGTCATTTCCGATCGTTCAGTTATATGGCAGCTATAGGATATAGTCGGCAGATTCTTATGACATTTGTTAGTTATATCAACTGACCATAAATAGAATTTGTACTAAGTTCCAGCTTTCTATCTTCAAAAACACAAAAGATGGGTCATTTCCGATCGTTCAGTTATATGGCAGCTATAGGATATAGTCGGCCGATTCCTATGAAGTTTGTTAGTTGGATCAAATGACCAAAAATAGAGTTTATACTAAGTTCCAGCTTTCTATCTTCAAAAACACAAAAGTTGGGTCATTTCCGATCGTTCAATTATATGGCAGCTATAGGATATAGTCGGCCGATTCCTATGAAGTTTGTTAGTTGGATCAACTGACCAAAAATAGAATTTGTACTAAGTTCCATCTTTCTATCTTCAAAAATACAAAAGTTTGGTCATTTCCGATCGTTCAGTTATATGGCAGCTATAGGATAAATTTGGCCGTTCCTTACGAAATTAGGTAGGTCGGATAATCTGACCAAAAAGAAAATCTCTTCTTAGTTTCAGTTTTCTATCTTAAATAACACGAAAGTTGGGTCATTTCCGATCGTTCAGTTATATGGAAGCTATAGGATATAGTCGGCCGATCCTTATGAAGTTTGTTAGTTGGATCAACTGACTAAAAATAGAATTTGTACTAATGTCCATCTTTCTATCTTCAAAAACACAAAAGTTGGGTCATTTCCGATCGTTCACTTATATGGCAGCTATAGGATATAGTCGGCCGATCCTTATGAAGTTTGTTAGTTGGATCAACTGACTTAAAATATAATTTGTACTAATGTCCAGCTTTCTATCTTCAAAAACACAAAAGTGGGGTCATTTCCGATCGTTCAGTTATATGGCAGCTATAGGATATAGTCGGCCGATTCCTATGAAGTTTGTTAGTTGGATCAACTGACCAAAAATAGAATTTGTACTAAGTTCCATCTTTCTATCTTCAAAAACACAAAAGTTGGGTCATTTCCGATCGTTCAGTTATATGGCAGCTATAGGATATAGTCGGCCAATCCTTATGAAGTTTGTTAGTTGGATCAACTGACTAAATATTGAATTTGTACATTAGTCCAGCTTTCTATCTTCAAAAACACAAAAGTTGGGTCATTTCCGATCGTTCACTTATATGGCAGCTATAGGATATAGTCGGCCGATCCTTACGAAATTAGGTAGGTCGGATTATCTGACCAAAATGAAAATCCCTACTTAGTTTCAGTTTTCTATCTTAAAAAACACGAAAGTTGGGTCATTTCCGATCGTTCAGTTATATGGCAGCTATAGGATATAGTCGGCCGATCCTTATGAAGTTTGTTAGTTGGATCAACTGACTAAAAATAGAATTTGTACTAATGTCCAGCTTTCTATCTTCAAAAACACATAAGTTGGGTCATTTCCGATCGTTCACTTATATGGCAGCTTTAGGATATAGTCGGCCGATCCTTATGAAGTTTGTTAGTTGGATCAACTGACTTAAAATATAATTTGTACTAATGTCCAGCTTTCTATCTTCAAAAACACAAAAGTTGGGTCATTTCCGATCGTTCAGTTATATGGCAGCTATAGGATATAGTCGGCCGATTCCTATGAAGTTTGTTAGTTGGATCAACTGACCAAAAATAGAATTTGTACTAAGTTCCATCTTTCTATCTTCAAAAACACAAAAGTTGGTTCATTTCCGATCGTTCAGTTATATGGCAGCTATAGGATATAGTCGGCCGATCCTTATGAAGTTTGTTAGTTGGATCAACTGACTAAAAATTGAATTTGTACTAATGTCCAGCTTTCTATCTTCAAAAACTTAAAAGTTGGGTCATTTCTGATCGTTCACTTATATGGCAGCTATAGGATATAGTCGGCCGATCCTTATGAAGTTTGTTAGTTGGATCAACTGACTAAAAATATAATTTGTACTAATGTCCAGCTTTCTATCTTCAAAAACACAAAAGTTGGGTCATTTCCGATCGTTCAGTTATATGGCAGCTATAGGATAAAGTTGGCCGATCCTTACGAAATTAGGTAGGTCGGATTATCTGACCAAAAAGAAAATCTCTACTTAGTTTCAGTTTTCTATCTTAAATAACACGAAAGTTGGGTCATTTCCGATCGTTCAGTTATATGGCAGCTATAGGATATAGTCGGCCGATCCTTATGAAGTTTGTTAGTTGGATCAACTGACTGAAATAGAATTTGTACTAATGTCCAGCTTTCTATCTTCAAAAACACAAAAGTTGGGTCATTTCCGATCGTTCACTTATATGGCAGCTATAGGATATAGTCGGCCGATCCTTATGAAGTTTGTTAGTTGGATCAACTGACTTAAAATATAATTTGTACTAATGTCCAGCTTTCTATCTTCAAAAACACAAAAGTTGGGTCATTTCCGATCGTTCACTTATATGGCAGCTATAGGATATAGTCGGCCGATCCTTATGAAGTTTGTTAGTTGGATCAACTGACTTAAAATATAATTTGTACTAATGTCCAGCTTTCTATCTTCAAAAACACAAAAGTTGGGTCATTTCCGATCGTTCAGTTATATGGCAGCTATAGGATATAGTCGGCCGATTCCTATGAAGTTTGTTAGTTGGATCAACTGACCAAAAATAGAATTTGTACTAAGTTCCATCTTTCTATCTTCAAAAACACAAAAGTTGGGTCATTTCCGATCTTTCAGTTATATGGCAGCTATAGGATAAATTTGGCCGTTCCTTACGAAATTAGGTAGGTCGGATAATCTGACCAAAAAGAAAATCTCTACTTAGTTTCAGTTTTCTATCTTAAATAACACGAAAGTTGGGTCATTTCCGATCGTTCAGTTATATGGCAGCTATAGGATATAGTCGGCCGATCCTTATGAAGTTTGTTAGTTGGATCAACTGACTAAAAATAGAATTTGTACTAATGTCCAGCTTTCTATCTTCAAAAACACAAAAGTTGGGTCATTTCCGATCGTTCAATTATATGGCAGCTATAGGATATAGTCGGCCGATTCCTATGAAGTTTGTTAGTTGGATCAACTGACCAAAAATAGAATTTGTACTAAGTTCCATCTTTCTATCTTCAAAAATACAAAAGTTTGGTCATTTCCGATCGTTCAGTTATATGGCAGCTATAGGATAAATTTGGCCGTTCCTTACGAAATTAGGTAGGTCGGATAATCTGACCAAAAAGAAAATCTCTACTTAGTTTCAGTTTTCTATCTTAAATAACACGAAAGTTGGGTCATTTCCGATCGTTCAGTTATATGGCAGCTATAGGATATAGTCGGCCGATCCTTATGAAGTTTGTTAGTTGGATCAACTGACTAAAAATAGAATTTGTACTAATGTCCAGCTTTCTATCTTCAAAAACACAAAAGTTGGGTCATTTCCGATCGTTCACTTATATGGCAGCTATAGGATATAGTCGGCCGATCCTTATGAAGTTTGTTAGTTGGATCAACTGACTTAAAATATAATTTGTACTTATGTCCAGCTTTCTATCTTCAAAAACACAAAAGTTGGGTCATTTCCGATCGTTCAGTTATATGGCAGCTATAGGATATAGTCGGCCGATTCCTATGAAGTTTGTTAGTTGGATCAACTGACCAAAAATAGAATTTGTACTAAGTTCCATCTTTCTATCTTCAAAAACACAAAAGTTGGGTCATTTCCGATCTTTCAGTTATATGGCAGCTATAGGATATAGTCGGCCGATTCTTATGAACTTTGTTAGTTGGATCAACTGACCAAAAATAGAATTTGTACTAAGTTCCAGCTTTCTATCTTCAAAAACACAAAAGTTGGGTCATTTCCGATCGTTCAGTTATATGGCAGCTATAGGATATAGTCGGCCGATCCTCATGAAGTTTGTTAGTTGGATCAACTGACTAAAAATAGAATCTGTACCAAGTTTTCGTTCAGTTATATGGCAGCTATAGGATACAGTCGGCCGATTCCTATGAAGTTTGTTAGTTGGATCAACTGACTGAAATAGAATTTGTACTAATGTCCAGCTTTCTATCTTCAAAAACAAAAATAGAATTTGTACTAAGTTCCATCTTTCTATCTTCAAAAACACAAAAGTTGGGTCATTTCCGATCGTTCAGTTATATGGCAGCTATAGGATAAAGTTGGCCGATCCTTACGAAATTAGGTAGGTCGGATTATCTGACCAAAAAGAAAATCTCTACTTAGTTTCAGTTTTCTATCTTCAAAAACACAAAAGTTGGGTCATTTCCGATCGTTCAGTTATATGGCAGCTATAGGATATAGTCGGCCGATTCCTATGAAGTTTGTTAGTTGGATCAACTGACCAAAAATAGAATTTGTACTAAGTTCCATCTTTCTATCTTCAAAAACACAAAAGTTGGGTCATTTCCGATCGTTGAGTTATATGGCAGCTATAGGATAAAGTTGGCCGATCCTTACGAAATTAAGTAGGTCGGATTATCTGACCAAAAAAAAAATCTCTACTTAGTTTCAGTTTTCTATCTTCAAAAACACGAAAGTTGGGTCATTTCCGATCGTTCAGTTATATGGCAGCTATGAATATAGTCGGCCGATCCTTATGAAGTTTGTTAGTTGGATCAACTGACTAAAATAGAATTTGTACTAATGTCCAGCTTTCTATCTTCAAAAACACAAAAGTTGGGTCATTTCCGATCGTTCAGTTATATGGCAGCTATAGGATATAGTCGGCCGATTCCTATGAAGTTTGTTAGTTGGATCAACTGACCAAAAATAGAATTTGTACTAAGTTCCATCTTTCTATCTTCAAAAACACAAAAGTTGGGTCATTTCCGATCGTTCAGTTATATGGCAGCTATAGGATATAGTCGGCCGATTCCTATGAAGTTTGTTAGTTGGATCAACTGACCAAAAATAGAATTTGTACTAAGTTCCATCTTTCTATCTTCAAAAACACAAAAGTTGGGTCATTTCCGATCGTTCAGTTATATGGCAGCCATAGGATATAGTCGGCCGATCCTCATGAAGTTTGTTAGTTGGATCAACTGACTAAAAATAGAATCTGTACCAAGTTTTCGTTCAGTTATATGGCAGCTATAGGATACAGTCGGCCGATTCCTATGAAGTTTGTTAGTTGCATCAACTGACTAAAAATAGATTTTGTACTAATGTCCAGCTTTCTATCTTCAAAAACACAAAAGTTGGGTCATTTCCGATCGTTCACTTATATGGCAGCTATAGGATATAGTCGGCCGATTCCTATGAAGTTTGTTAGTTGGATCAACTGACCAAAAATAGAATTTGTACTAAGTTCCAGCTCTATCTTCAAAAACACAAAAGTTGGGTCATTTCCGATCGTTCAGTTATATGGCAGCTATAGGATAAAGTTGGCCGATCCTTACGAAATTAGGTAGGTCGGATTATCTGACCAAAAAGAAAATCTCTACTTAGTTTCAGTTTTCTATTTTCAAAAACACGAAAGTTGGGTCATTTCCGATCGTTCAGTTATGTGGCAGCTATAGGATATAGTCGGCCGATTCCTATGAAGTTTGTTAGTTGGATCAACTGACCAAAAATAGAATTTGTACTAAGTTCCATCTTTCTATCTTCAAAAACACAAAAGTTGGGTCATTTCCGATCGTTCAGTTATATGGCAGCTATAGGATATAGTCGGCCAATTCCTATGAAGTTTGTTAGTTGGATCAACTGACCAAAAATAGAATTTGTACTAAGTTCCATCTTTCTATCTTCAAAAACACAAAAGTTGGGTCATTTCCGATCGTTCAGTTATATGGCAGCTATAGGATAAAGTTGGCCGATACTTACGAAATTAGGTAGGTCGGATTATCTGACCAAAAAGAAAATATCTAGTTAGTTTTAGTTTTCTATCTTCAAAAACACAAAAGTTGGGTTATTTCCGATCGTTCAGTTATGTGGCAGCTATAGGATATAGTCGGCCGATTCCTATGAAGTTTGTTAGTTGGATCAACTGACCAAAAATAGAATTTGTACTAAGTTCCAGCTTTCTATCTTCAAAAACACAAAAGTTGGGTCATTTCCGATCGTTCAGTTATATGGCAGCTATAGGATATAGTCGGCCGATTCCTATGAAGTTTGTTAGTTGGATCAACTGACTAAAATAGAATTTGTACTAATGTCCAGCTTTCTATCTTCAAAAACACAAAAGTTGGGTCATTTCCGATCGTTCAGTTATATGGCAGCTATAGGATATAGTCGGCCGATTCTCATGAAGTTTGTTAGTTGGATCAACTGACCAAAAATAGAATTTGTACTAAGTTCCATCTTTCTATCTTCAAAAACACAAAAGTTGGGTCATTTCCGATCGTTCAGTTATATGGCAGCTATAGGATATAGTCGGCCGATTCCTATGAAGTTTGTTAGTTGGATCAACTGACCAAAAATAGAATTTGTACTAAGTTCCATCTTTCTATCTTCAAAAACACAAAAGTTGGGTCATTTCCGATCGTTCAGTTATATGGCAGCTATAGGATATAGTCGGCCGATCCTCATGAAGTTTGTTAGTTGGATCAACTGACTAAAAATAGAATCTGTACCAAGTTTTCGTTCAGTTATATGGCAGCTATAGGATACAGTCGGCCGATTCCTATGAAGTTTGTTAGTTGCATCAACTGACTAAAAATAGAATTTGTACTAATGTCCAGCTTTCTATCTTCAAAAACACAAAAGTTGGGTCATTTCCGATCGTTCACTTATATGGCAGCTATAGGATATAGTCGGCCGATCCTTATGAAGTTTGTTAGTTGGATCAACTGACTAAAAATATAATTTGTACTAATGTCCAGCTTTCTATCTTCAAAAACACAAAAGTTGGGTCATTTCCGATCGTTCAGTTATATGGCAGCTATAGGATATAGTCGGCCGATTCCTATGAAGTTTGTTAGTTGGATCAACTGACCAAAAATAGAATTTGTACTAAGTTCCATCTTTCTATCTTCAAAAACACAAAAGTTGGGTCATTTCCGATCGTTCAGTTATATGGCAGCTATAGGATATAGTCGGCCGATTCCTATGAAGTTTGTTAGTTGGATCAACTGACTAAAATAGAATTTGTACTAATGTCCAGCTTTCTATCTTCAAAAACACAAAAGTTGGGTCATTTCCGATCGTTCAGTTTGTAACGAACGCGTACAGTAAGTCCTAAAGTTAGGTACAGTAAACTGTCCCTAACACTGCACGGGTGGTCTCTACCGCGCCCCTCTGTCTACTTGGGGGACGGCTTGGCTCAGTCGAACGGGGCGTGGGTATGGGCACGGCAAACTAGACTGTGTACGTTACGGAAATTTGTCGTAGACAGAGATAAGGAAGCGGGAAAAGGAAAGTGGTAGGAGTCGGCCGATCCTTGGGTGGTTTATACTACTGACCCTATTGAATGAAAGACTAGATGTTATTGTCCTTCGTCTATACCCTCCCTTCCATGTAGACGTTACACTAAACAGTGTGGTCTACCCATATTCAACTGCCATGTTTGACCCGAAGTGCTCTAAATAAAAAGAATTTATCTCATGTTCATTATATATAATTAGATATAATCAAAAATAAGGAAATAAGGAAATAATATAATCCATAGAAAAATACAATTTATAATAAAAGATACAATTTAAGGGGAGGGTAAGGTCAAATCATGCGAAAAAAGCCATGTTTTTGTGATTTTTTTCCTGACGACACAGTTAAAATTTATTTATTCAACCAACGGTATATTAATGTATGACATTAGAAGAATGTTTAATAAAATTTTTACAAAAAAATATTTAAAAATATGGCAATGGTAGCAATTGTCCGGACGTGTCGCCAAAAAAAGTTGAATTGCGGTGCCCCTCATAACTCGGTGCTGGATCATTTGTAATCAAAAAATGAAAATTCATTCGTTAGATAATAGTTCTCCCCAGGTAACGCTGTAAAGGTTTTTTGAAAATTGCAATTTTTTAATTTTTTCGAAGACTTTGAAGTGAAAAACTCAATTTTTTGGGAAAAAATCGGTTAATTTGTCATTGCAAAATCAAAATTATGAACAAAAAAAAAAAAAACTCGACAGCGTTACCTCGTAAAATATGTACAGAAATAGTGTTTTAAATTTCAAAAGGATCGGTGCAGTAGTTTTGAAGTTATGAGGGGCACCGACTTTGAAAACGTGAGTTGTGGGAAAAACGCTTTAAAGTTTTAAACACAAAAAAATCCAGTGTAAAACGTTTGCAAGCAACTTCGTCAATAACTAATAACTTCGTCAATTTTGCTTTAATTGACTTGAAATTTTGACACAATATTCTTCAAATATTATGCATTCAATTTAAAAAATAAAAAAAAAATGAAAAAAAAAAAAATTTAATACCTTACCCTCCCCTTAAGGAAAATACAATTTAAATTAATATTTTAAATAGAAAAGTAAAAGAAAATGGCATGGATTTCCCATTGTATTCGAATTCGGCAATTACTTGTTTACTCACTCAGCTATTCCGACTCTGCATCGATCGTTGGGCCCAAGAAGATGAGGTGCTTTTTGCTGTTTACTTAATTAAAAAGAGAAAGAATACATTGGGAAAATACCTGACCACTATTTCTGATTTTATCTGCTTATAAAACTACTTAAAATAAGGTCCTAGGCTAAATTTCATACTCCTTAGAGTTTACATTGACGCAATATATAGAAAATTTAAAGAATTAAGAATAAGAATTTAAAGAATTAAATTAAAGAAAATTATACATGATTTCAGTTGGGGGTGGGATTCAATACTAATTTGGCGCAGCTATCGAGGTTCGCCTTGGAAATATTTTTTTGTTCAATTAAATATTGCAATTAAATATGAATATATTAAATATACAAATGCTCGCAGGCAAGGTTCATGTTTTTCGCACTGTGTACTAATGATATGTGGTCTATTCAGGCTCACATAGGAAAATTGTCAAAATACAGAATTTTCACTCTAATAAGTGGCTGGCGGCACGCTGAAGCACAAAAATAAACAAAATTGAACTGCAGCGGCAACAGTTATTCGTTGTTGCGAATTTTCTTATTTCTCCTCTACATCCTGATCCTCCCTAATGCACGCTACTTGGGGCTTCTCGATCGCTGGTTACATAACTAGGCGGTCCATGCGAAGATCACGATGCTAAAGGTGTCCCATTTATTCCATGTTGGGGGGTTACTGGGGGTTCTACTGGTTCAGCTCGTCCTACGCCCGATCCAATGGCCAAATTCCAAATGCAAAGCCTATCAGGCTGCACCTGGTCGGAATCGTAGCACACTGTGCCCCCTGACAAAGAATTGGTCAGGTTGGCGTATTGGAATTATTTAAACACTGTCTCACCTTGCAAATTTAGTTTTCCCAACACGATCAATAACTATTGTTTTTAATTTTGTTTTAGGCCGAATGCCTTCGTTGCACAAGGGTTTTCCTTCTTTAAATTATCACCACACGTGTTTGTCCAATTTTCCTATCACTTTTGGAATATGCGGATTTAAACTTCTTACTCGGCCAAAGATCAGGAAAGAATAAATGCAAAGAACTTCTACGAGCTGCAGCATACCCATGCTTCCATGAAACTTCCCTACGTAACGGAGTAATCGTATGATTTTCTACCTACTCTGGTCTGTTTATGCAAGTGTGGGTGGGAATGGCACATGCATATGCATTTCTGTTCCCATATGTTGGGTGGATACAGTCGAGGAACGAGAAATTGGCCTACCTATATGTTTGTTTTTATCTTTAGGTGGATACAGTCAAGGAAAGAAATAATGGCCTGCCTATATATTTGTTTTCGTTTTGAAATGAGGTGCACACTACACACCCCTCCCCTACAGTTTGAATCGAGGGAAAACACCCTTGCATTAAAACTGGATAACACTAGGAGAGTGCACCATTACCAAATATCCTTGGCATGATATTTACCTATTTCCTTGCCATTCATGTCCTCCAACAAGTAGCAAGATTGGCCTAACTTCTTTTTGATTCGGGCTCTCATACCAACTGGAGCAAGCTTGGCGTTAAAATGATCAGCTGCTTTGCTTAGTAAAAAGTTTCTTTTGGTAACAATTTGCCCTTCCTCAAAAGTTCGAGGTCGGCATCTCAGATCATAGCTACGCTTGTTTCGTTCGTAGGCTTTCGAAACATACTTTTCGATGCTCGATCTGATTTGCTGAAATTCGTCAGATCTGGGTAATCTAGCACTGCCTTCGGATAGGAGGTTTAGATTTCGCAACAATTTAAAATCATGGCCGTGACTAAGCATGTGCTGGCCGAAAACTGCAAAATAAGGTGAAATTCCTATTGATTGGTGGATGGAATTTCTAAGCGCGGCGTTTATGCTGCTCAAAAAGGTATCCCATTCGCGTTGGTCTGCCTTGATATATGCTCTAAGGGCTGCGTTTATTGACCTGTTTACGCGCTCTGCTGCGTTAGATTGTGGGGCGTATACACCTGTAAAGATTTGTTGCACACCATTTTTAGAAAGGAACTCAGCTAGATCGCGACTCTTAAATTGAGTGCCGTTATCGCTGACGATGGTTTCGGGTACTCCGAAACATGTAAATATGTCCTCTTTTAGGATGTCTATGACTACCCTTGACGTGAACTTTTTGACTGCTTTCAAAAATGTAAATTTTGAGAAGTGGTCGAGGATAATCAGTATTCCTATGTTACCTTTCTTTGTTCGTGGAAATGGTCCTATAAAATCTAAGTATAGACGTTGGAACGGTCGTTCAGATGTCACTTTAGCTCCCATTGGTGGTTTTAAAGGTCGATTCGGCACTTTAGTAGTTTGACACACCTGGCAATTTTTGATATAATTCCTAACATCTGCTACCATATTGGGCCAATAGAATCTGCGCCGGATTTGGTCTAAGCATTTGGCGATGCCGCAATGAGCTGAAGCTGCTGATCGTGTGCTGCATATATTACTCCGACTCGCAGTGAATTGGGAACTAAAAGTTTCCATCGATCATCAACATGGCCGTTTTCCGAAAACTCCGTTCGATGATAAATATAACCATCAATAACCTGATAATCTGGCAAATCGGCGTTCTTGAATTTCCCTATCAATGAAGTATATTCGGATGACTTGAATGCTTCTGAGTCCAGGTCGATTTGTGGAAGAGTTTCATACTCCAAAGCGGAGATGGTATCTGCGGCTGAACTTTCAAAAGTTCGGGAAAGAGCGTCTGCCACAACATTCTCGCTTCCTTTGCGATGAACAATTGTGAAACCGTACCCTTGGAGTTTAATAGCCCATCTGGCCAATCGCCCATTCAAGTCGGATTGGTTCATGAGCCACTTTAGGCTTGCATGATCTGTGACTACCTCAAACACATGTCCTTCGATATACATTCGGAATTTCTGAATTGCTAAAACTACTGCTAGGCATTCTAGTTCTGTCACGGTGTAATTGCGCTGAGCTTTATTTAGTTTCCTTGACATATTATATATGCTATGGGGCGTTCGCATCCTAAGTCATCTTTTTGGGCTAGGACAGCTCCTACACCATATGAAGATGCGTCACACTGCACTATGAATGGCTTATCATAGTCTGGATGACTCAAAAATGGAGCAGAGCACAGCTGCTTTTTGATTTCTTCGAAAGCTGCTTGGGCCATGGGATTCCATTGCAATAGTTTTCCTCTTAGAAGTTCGGTCAAGGGAAATATGATTGTGGAATAGTTTGGAATGAAACGTTGGTACCAACCAGTCATTCCAAGGAATCGCCTGAGTTGTCGCTGATTCTGTGGAATCGGGAATTCTTTAACAGCGGATATTTTGTCTGGGTTTACTCGTAAGCTACCTTCCCCAACTATATAACCCAGGTAGTCTACCTGTTTAAGACAAAACTGGCTTTTGTTTATGTTGATAGTGAGTCCTGCCTTACGTAATTGGGTGGCTACTTCGGATAAGTGCAGCAAGTGGGATTCAAAACTATCTGATAGGATCAACAAATCATCTAAATAAACTAATACGTTCTGCTTAAGATTGTACGGTATTACCAAATCCATTAACCTACACATTGTTTGAGGTGCGTTCGTCAATCCGAATGGCATCCGCTTAAATTGGTACAATGGTCTGTTCGGTATGGTGAAAGCTGTTTTTGCTCGAGAATCTTTGTCGAGGCATATTTGCCAAAAGGCGTCTTTAAGATCAATCTTAGAGATGCAGTGAACCGGTGGGAGACGGCTGAGGAGTCCTTCCATAATAGGAATAGGATAGGCATCCCTCACGGTTACTGAGTTAAGTTTTCGAGCGTCCAAGCACAAACGTACTTTGCCTGGCTTGACGTGAAGCATAACTGGTGAAGACCATGGTGAACTTGGCGCTTCTTCAATTACGTCCATTTCAAGCATGCGATCTATTTCGTCACACAGCAATTTCTCTCTAGCGGGAGAAATTGGGTAGAATCGTTGTTTGATTGGTTTTGCGTCAGCGACTTCAATGTTGTGTTCGATCAAGGAGGTATATCCTAGTCCTTCTTTTTCAAATGACGGAAAAGAATGGATAACTGTCTTTAGTTGTGCCTGCTGCTTGAGACTTAGAGGCGGTTGCAAGGAATCTTGTACGGAAATTTCATTTAGATTACTGGAATATAAAATGGATATTCCAAATCGTTTCCAAAAATCTATTCCGCAGATCACGTCTTGCTTAATTGAAGGAACTACTAAAAATGTGAAATCGGCTGATATGGAGTTGTACGTTAAAGGAAGTTTAATGAGACCTGAAACGGACTGTGATTGTCCATCTGCGGTTCGAACTACACCTTTTGTATTACTAGGAAAAGGGTTTCGCGATAGAACTTGTTGTGCTAAGCTTCCTCCTATAACGCTTTTGTTAGCTCCGCTGTCTAGCAGGGCTAAAAATTCTTTTCCGAGAACGGTAAGTGTGGTGAATGGTCGTATGTCTTCCCCATTTCGTACAATAGATGAAATGGTAAAGCTTCGCAAACTCTTCTTTTGGTTCCAAAAATCGCGTATACGTTGAGATGATCTTGCTCTTCCTGCAGAAGAATATGGATTACTAAATATTTCTTTTCTATGTTGTTGGTATTCTTTGAGGCGGATATGGTAAGGCTTAATTGGTCTTGAAACTGTGGAACTGATTTGTGAACTATTGACACTGGAATGAGTATCTATTGGGTCCGAGGCTATTGGCGGATATCCCCTCTCGGATTGCGGCGGACATCCCTGGCGGAGTTTTCCGAATTCGCGTTGCATTTCTGGCAGCTCGGCTTGTACGTATCAAGCAAACCGCAACCATAGCAGAAAATTCGCCGTGGCTTAAGGCAATCATGATACCGATGACCTAATTCCTCGCAATTCCAGCATTTTATTTTCTCAGGTGATCTAATGGCCAAAACCTCACCTGGAAATTCCTCTTCGATCTCGACGGAAATTTCTTCAGAGTCTTGTTGGGCACTCAGTGCTTCCACAAAATTCTTACGCATGACGGGTCGGGTCGTTGACCGCATACGAAAGCTACGATAAAATTCTTCGTGCCTATGGCACTCCTTTCGCAGACTAGCTAAATCTGGGGTGCCTACATGTAGTAGTTCTAGTTTAAGGTCTGACCTCAGGTTGTTCCTAACTTCGATAGCGATGTCGCCATCTGACATTGGTTCGCGCAATGAATCGGATATTGATAAGATGGAGTCAAGGAATTCATCAAAACTCTCGTTCGCTCCTTGCTTTCTGCGTCTAATAGCATTTTTAATATCTCGGTCTGATCTCTGATCCTGGTATCTCTCCTGCAAGTGACTGCACAATTCGTACCAATTCATGTGTTCGGAAGTTCTATGGATACGCCAATAGAATGAGAGTGCTGGTCCAGCAAATAGAAGATGAGCAAACTGACTTAGCAAAGGAAAATTACCATTAAGACACTGAGAAGTTAAACAGTTGACTCGGTAAATAAAATCTTCGATTGGAAGGTCGTTGGTCGTACCACTGAACTTGATACGCCAATTGGAAATGACGTTAGAAATCCTATCTGGTTGCTCTAGTGAAATATCACTTGACCTGCTATTTGGTGGTCGAACTCTTTGGCTGTTGTTGCGCGCATTGCTAGCATTACTGACTCGTGGTAATGGAGGTGCTAATTCGTTATCCCATTCAAGTTGGGGTTCCTCTCGCGGGTCTCGAGAGAATAAATTCAAATTCCTAATCGCTGTAGTTATTTGGTCTCCAATGGAGGCTGTAATACTTGCTCTATAGCTTTCCATTGAGCTGGATATAATTTGCTGAATACGTTCCACTTGCATAGAGTTTTGTTCCCTGGAAATCCTATCCTGTACGGTCTCGCGTCTGGGGTTCGAGCTACCTGCTCTGGTTCTCTGATTATTTGTAGTTGGGTTGTTAGAAAGCTGTGATCTAGTATTCATACGAGATCTTGGAATGGCTCCGGAATGATTTGGGTTAGAATCCTGGTCAGTCTGTAAGTTGCTTGGCATTCTACGCTCAGAAGGAGTACATTGTCTATCTATCATCAAAGCTCGCGGACAGCTTTGCCTACAATTTGGACAGGTATCGTTTGTTTCAAGCCATTCTAACAGACATGCTTTGTGAAACTTGTGCTTACATGGGGTTTCCATAATACTATCGCTAGGGTTCGTGTCATTGCAAATGGTACACAGCACCTGACTCTCCAACGGAGTGGCTGCTATGTTTTCGGTACTTCTTCTAACAGACATCTTTACGCAAGATATAATAACGGAAATTGGCGATAATAATCTTAATCAAGATTCAAGACGTAAATAATATGATCGATAATAAATTTTAGAGGCTTACCTTCGGTTCTCACATGGCATTGATTAGTAAGTTTTAGGGCAGTAGAGATATCTTTTAAACTAAGTGCAATACAAAAAAATATACGAGAAATAGAGGAGGACTATTTCGATATGGACCAAATATAGACAATCTCACTCTTGTTTTCGCAAATGAAGAAGAAAAAGAAACTAGACTGACATGGTATAAAATCGAATTAGGCTCAATAATAAAAATCCTATGCCTGTCCCAGTCACCTTTTGATTTGGATTCGATTGAAATCCGTATTCCTTGCGTACTGTATATCCACGGTCTGTGTCCGATATCCTCAGAGTCACAATAATCCACTGGTCTACATACACAAGCGCTGCTCTACTTTAAATATCAAATTTGGGAAGTGGCCAAAAGAAAGGGAAAATTGTCTGGGCATTCGCTTGGCATTATCCTGACGGATTCCTGCCTTTGTCCTGGCCCCACGTTGGGCGCCATAAATAACTGTAACGAACGCGTACAGTAAGTCCTAAAGTTAGGTACAGTAAACTGTCCCTAACACTGCACGGGTGGTCTCTACCGCGCCCCTCTGTCTACTTGGGGGACGGCTTGGCTCAGTCGAACGGGGCGTGGGTATGGGCACGGCAAACTAGACTGTGTACGTTACGGAAATTTGTCGTAGACAGAGATAGGGAAGTGGGAAAAGGAAAGCGGTAGGAGTCGGCCGATCCTTGGGTGGTTTATACTACTGACCCTATTGAATGAAAGTCTAGATATTATTGTCCTTCGTCTATACCCTCCCTTCCATGTAGACTTTACACTAAACAGTGTGGTCTACCCATATTCAACTGCCATGTTTGACCCGAAGTGCTCTAAATAAAAAGAATTTATCTCATGTTCATTATATATAATTAGATATAATCAAAAATAAGGAAATAAGGAAATAATATAATCCATAGAAAAATACAATTTATAATAAAAGATACAATTTAAGGAAAATACAATTTAAATTAATATTTTAAATAGAAAAGTAAAAGAAAATGGCATGGATTTCCCATTGTATTCGAATTCGGCAATTACTTGTTTACTCACTCAGCTATTCCGACTCTGCATCGATCGTTGGGCCCAAGAAGATGAGGTGCTTTTTGCTGTTTACTTAATTAAAAAAGAGAAAGAATACATTGGGAAAATACCTGACCACTATTTCTGATTTTGTCTGCTTATGAAAACTACTTAAAATAAGGTCCTAGGCTAAATACTTCATTCTCCTTGGAGTTTACATTGACGCAATATATAGAAAATTTAAAGAATTAAGAATAAGAATTTAAAGAATTAAATTAAAGAAAATTATACATGATTTCAGTTGGGGGGTGGGATTCAATACTAATTCGGCGCAGCTATCGAGGTTCGCCTTGGAAATATTGTTGTGCAATTAAATATTGCAATTAAATATGAATATATTAAATATACACATGCTCGCAGGCAAGCTTAATGTTTTTCGCACTGTGTACTAATGATATGTGGTCTATTCAGGTTCACATAGGAAAATTGTCAAAATACAGAATTTTCACTCTAATAAGTGGCTGGCTGCACGCTGAAGCACAAAAATAATCAAAATTGAACTGCAGCGGCAACAGTTATTCGTTGTTGCGAATTTTCTTATTTCTCCTCTACATCCTGATCCTCCCTAATGCACGCTACTTGGGGCTTCTCGATCGCTGGTTACATAACTAGGCGGTCCATGCGAAGATCACGATGCTAAAGGTGTCCCATTTATTCCATGTTGGGGGGTTACTGGGGGTTCTACTGGTTCAGCTCGTCCTACGCCCGATCCAATGGCCAAATTCCAAATGCAAAGCCTATCAGGCTGCACCTGGTCGGAATCGTAGCACACTGTGCCCCCTGACAAAGAATTGGTCAGGTTGGCGTATTGGAATTATTTAAACACTGTCTCACCTTGCAAATTTAGTTTTCCCAACACGATCAATAACTATTGTTTTTAATTTTGTTTTAGGCCGAATGCCTTCGTTGCACAAGGGTTTTCCTTCTTTAAATTATCACCACACGTGTTTGTCCAATTTTCCTATCACTTTTGGAATATGCGGATTTAAACTTCTTACTCGGCCAAAGATCAGGAAAGAATAAATGCAAAGAACTTCTACGAGCTGCAGCATACCCATGCTTCCATGAAACTTCCCTACGTAACGGAGTAATCGTATGATTTTCTACCTACTCTGGTCTGTTTATGCAAGTGTGGGTGGGAATGGCACATGCATATGCATTTCTGTTCCCATATGTTGGGTGGATACAGTCGAGGAACGAGAAATTGGCCTACCTATATGTTTGTTTTTATCTTTAGGTGGATACAGTCAAGGAAAGAAATAATGGCCTGCCTATATATTTGTTTTCGTTTTGAAATGAGGTGCACACTACAAGTTATATGGCAGCTATAGGATATAGTCGGCCGATTCTCATGAAGTTTGTTAGTTGGATCAACTGACCAAAAATAGAATTTGTACTAAGTTCCATCTTTCTATCTTCAAAAACACAAAAGTTGGGTCATTTCCGATCGTTCACTTATATGGCAGCTATAGGATATAGTCGGCCGATCCTTATGAAGTTTGTTAGTTGGATCAACTGACTAAAAATATAATTTGTACTAATGTCCAGCTTTCTATCTTCAAAAACACAAAAGTTGGGTCATTTCCGATCGTTCAGTTATATGGCAGCTATAGGATATAGTCGGCCGATTCCTATGAAGTTTGTTAGTTGGATCAACTGACCAAAAATAGAATTTGTACTAAGTTCCAGCTCTATCTTCAAAAACACATAAGTTGGGTCATTTCCGATCGTTTAGTTATATGGCAGCTAGAGGATAAAGTTGGCCGATCCTTACGAAATTAGGTAGGTCGGATTATCTGACCAAAAAGAAAATCTCTACTTAGTTTCAGTTTTCTATTTTCAAAAACACGAAAGTTGGGTCATTTCCGATCGTTCAGTTATGTGGCAGCTATAGGATATAGTCGGCCGATTTCTATGAAGTTTGTTAGTTGGATCAACTGACCAAAAATAGAATTTGTACTAAGTTCCATCTTTCTATCTTCAAAAACACAAAAGTTGGGTCATTTCCGATCGTTCAGTTATATGGCAGCTATAGGATATAGTCGGCCAATTCCTATGAAGTTTGTTAGTTGGATCAACTGACCAAAAATAGAATTTGTACTAAGTTCCATCTTTCTATCTTCAAAAACACAAAAGTTGGGTCATTTCCGATCGTTCAGTTATATGGCAGCTATAGGATAAAGTTGGCCGATACTTACGAAATTAGGTAGGTCGGATTATCTGACCAAAAAGAAAATCTCTAGTTAGTTTCAGTTTTCTATCTTCAAAAACACAAAAGTTGGGTTATTTCCGATCGTTCAGTTATGTGGCAGCTATAGGATATAGTCGGCCGATTCCTATGAAGTTTGTTAGTTGGATCAACTGACCAAAAATAGAATTTGTACTAAGTTCCAGCTTTCTATCTTCAAAAACACAAAAGTTGGGTCATTTCCGATCGTTCAGTTATATGGCAGCTATAGGATATAGTCGGCCGATTCCTATGAAGTTTGTTAGTTGGATCAACTGACCAAAAATAGAATTTGTACTAAGTTCCATCTTTCTATCTTCAAAAACACAAAAGTTGGGTCATTTCCGATCGTTCAGTTATATGGCAGCTATAGGATATAGTCGGCCGATCCTCATGAAGTTTGTTAGTTGGATCAACTGACCAAAAATAGAATTTGTACTAAGTTCCAGCTTTCTATCTTCAAAAACACAAAAGTTGGGTAATTTCCGATCGTTCAGTATTCCGATCGTTCAATATGGCAGCTATAGGATAAAGTTGACCGATCCTTACGAAATTAGGTAGGTCGGATTATCTGACCAAAAAGAAAATCTCTAGTTAGTTTCAGTTTTCTATCTTCAAAAACACAAAAGTTGGGTCATTTCCGATCGTTCAGTTATGTGGCAGCTATAGGATATAGTCGGCCGATTCCTATGAAGTTTGTTAGTTGGATCAACTGACCAAAAATAGAATTTGTACTAAGTTCCATCTTTCTATCTTCAAAAACACAAAAGTTGGGTCATTTCCGATCGTTCAGTTATATGGCAGCTATAGGATAAAGTTGGCCGATACTTACGAAATTAGGTAGGTCGGATTATCTGACCAAAAAGAAAATCTCTAGTTAGTTTCAGTTTTCTATCTTCAAAAACACAAAAGTTGGGTTATTTCCGATCGTTCAGTTATGTGGCAGCTATAGGATATAGTCGGCCGATTCCTATGAAGTTTGTTAGTTGGATCAACTGACCAAAAATAGAATTTGTACTAAGTTCCAGCTTTCTATCTTCAAAAACACAAAAGTTGGGTCATTTCCGATCGTTCAGTTATATGGCAGCTATAGGATATAGTCGGCCGATTCCTATGAAGTTTGTTAGTTGGATCAACTGACCAAAAATAGAATTTGTACTAAGTTCCAGCTTTCTATCTTCAAAAACACAAAAGTTGGGTCATTTCCGATCGTTCACTTATATGGCAGCTATAGGATATAGTCGGCCGATCCTTATGAAGTTTGTTAGTTGGATCAACTGACTAAAAATATAATTTGTACTAATGTCCAGCTTTCTATCTTCAAAAACACAAAAGTTGGGTCATTTCCGATCGTTCAGTTATATGGCAGCTATAGGATATAGTCGGCCGATTCCTATGAAGTTTGTTAGTTGGATCAACTGACCAAAAATAGAATTTGTACTAAGTTCCAGCTTTCTATCTTCAAAAACACAAAAGTTGGGTCATTTCCGATCGTTCAGTTATATGGCAGCTATAGGATATAGTCGGCCGATTCCTATGAAGTTTGTTAGTTGGATCAACTGACCAAAAATAGAATTTGTACTAAGTTCCATCTTTCTATCTTCAAAAACACAAAAGTTGGGTCATTTCCGATCGTTCAGTTATATGGCAGCTATAGGATATAGTCGGCCGATCCTCATGAAGTTTGTTAGTTGGATCAACTGACCAAAAATAGAATTTGTACTAAGTTCCAGCTTTCTATCTTCAAAAACACAAAAGTTGGGTCATTTCCGATCGTTCAGTATTCCGATCGTTCAATATGGCAGCTATAGGATAAAGTTGACCGATCCTTACGAAATTAGGTAGGTCGGATTATCTGACCAAAAAGAAAATCTCTAGTTAGTTTCAGTTTTCTATCTTCAAAAACACAAAAGTTGGGTCATTTCCGATCGTTCAGTTATGTGGCAGCTATAGGATATAGTCGGCCGATTCCTATGAAGTTTGTTAGTTGGATCAACTGACCAAAAATAGAATTTGTACTAAGTTCCATCTTTCTATCTTCAAAAACACAAAAGTTGGGTCATTTCCGATCGTTCAGTTATATGGCAGCTATAGGATAAAGTTGGCCGATACTTACGAAATTAGGTAGGTCGGATTATCTGACCAAAAAGAAAATCTCTAGTTAGTTTCAGTTTTCTATCTTCAAAAACACAAAAGTTGGGTTATTTCCGATCGTTCAGTTATGTGGCAGCTATAGGATATAGTCGGCCGATTCCTATGAAGTTTGTTAGTTGGATCAACTGACCAAAAATAGAATTTGTACTAAGTTCCAGCTTTCTATCTTCAAAAACACAAAAGTTGGGTCATTTCCGATCGTTCAGTTATATGGCAGCTATAGGATATAGTCGGCCGATTCCTATGAAGTTTGTTAGTTGGATCAACTGACCAAAAATAGAATTTGTACTAAGTTCCAGCTTTCTATCTTCAAAAACACAAAAGTTGGGTCATTTCCGATCGTTCAGTATTCCGATCGTTCAATATGGCAGCTATAGGATAAAGTTGGCCGATCCTTACGAAATTAGGTAGGTCGGATTATCTGACCAAAAAGAAAATCTCTAGTTAGTTTCAGTTTTCTATCTTCAAAAACACAAAAGTTGGGTCATTTCCGATCGTTCAGTTATGTGGCAGCTATAGGATATAGTCGGCCGATTCCTATGAAGTTTGTTAGTTGGATCAACTGACCAAAAATAGAATTTGTACTAAGTTCCATCTTTCTATCTTCAAAAACACAAAAGTTGGGTCATTTCCGATCGTTCAGTTATATGGCAGCTATAGGATATAGTCGGCCAATTCCTATGAAGTTTGTTAGTTGGATCAACTGACCAAAAATAGAATTTGTACTAAGTTCCATCTTTCTATCTTCAAAAACACAAAAGTTGGGTCATTTCCGATCGTTCAGTTATATGGCAGCTATAGGATAAAGTTGGCCGATACTTACGAAATTAGGTAGGTCGGATTATCTGACCAAAAAGAAAATCTCTAGTTAGTTTCAGTTTTCTATCTTCAAAAACACAAAAGTTGGGTTATTTCCGATCGTTCAGTTATGTGGCAGCTATAGGATATAGTCGGCCGATTCCTATGAAGTTTGTTAGTTGGATCAACTGACCAAAAATAGAATTTGTACTAAGTTCCAGCTTTCTATCTTCAAAAACACAAAAGTTGGGTCATTTCCGATCGTTCAGTTATATGGCAGCTATAGGATATAGTCGGCCGATTCCTATGAAGTTTGTTAGTTGGATCAACTGACTAAAATAGAATTTGTACTAATGTCCAGCTTTTTATCTTCAAAAACACAAAAGTTGGGTCATTTCCGATCGTTCAGTTATATGGCAGCTATAGGATATAGTCGGCCGATTCTCATGAAGTTTGTTAGTTGGATCAACTGACCAAAAATAGAATTTGTACTAAGTTCCATCTTTCTATCTTCAAAAACACAAAAGTTGGGTCATTTCCGATCGTTCAGTTATATGGCAGCTATAGGATATAGTCGGCCGATTCCTATGAAGTTTGTTAGTTGGATCAACTGACCAAAAATAGAATTTGTACTAAGTTCCATCTTTCTATCTTCAAAAACACAAAAGTTGGGTCATTTCCGATCGTTCAGTTATATGGCAGCTATAGGATATAGTCGGCCGATCCTCATGAAGTTTGTTAGTTGGATCAACTGACTAAAAATAGAATCTGTACCAAGTTTTCGTTCAGTTATATGGCAGCTATAGGATACAGTCGGCCGATTCCTATGAAGTTTGTTAGTTGCATCAACTGACTAAAAATAGAATTTGTACTAATGTCCAGCTTTCTATCTTCAAAAACACAAAAGTTGGGTCATTTCCGATCGTTCACTTATATGGCAGCTATAGGATATAGTCGGCCGATCCTTATGAAGTTTGTTAGTTGGATCAACTGACTAAAAATATAATTTGTACTAATGTCCAGCTTTCTATCTTCAAAAACACAAAAGTTGGGTCATTTCCGATCGTTCAGTTATATGGCAGCTATAGGATATAGTCGGCCGATTCCTATGAAGTTTGTTAGTTGGATCAACTGACCAAAAATAGAATTTGTACTAAGTTCCATCTTTCTATCTACAAAAACACAAAAGTTGGGTCATTTCCGATCGTTCAGTTATATGGCAGCTATAGGATATAGTCGGCCGATCCTCATGAAGTTTGTTAGTTGGATCAACTGACTAAAAATAGAATCTGTACCAAGTTTTCGTTCAGTTATATGGCAGCTATAGGATACAGTCGGCCGATTCCTATGAAGTTTGTTAGTTGCATCAACTGACTAAAAATAGAATTTTTACTAATGTCCAGCTTTCTATCTTCAAAAACACAAAAGTTGGGTCATTTCCGATCGTTCACTTATATGGCAGCTATAGGATATAGTCGGCCGATCCTTATGAAGTTTGTTAGTTGGATCAACTGACTAAAAATAGAATTTGTACTAATGTCCAGCTGTCTATCTTCAAAAACACACAAGTTGGGGCATTTCCGATCGTTCAGTTATATGGCAGCTATAGGATATAGTCGGCCGATTCTTATGAAGTTTTTTAGTTTGATCAACTGACCAAAAATAGAATTTGTGCTAAGTTCCAGCTTTCTATCTTCAAAAACACAAAAGTTGGGGCATTTCCGATCGTTTAGTTATATGGCAGCTAGAGGATAAAGTTGGCCGATCCTTACAAAATTAGGTAGGTCGGATTATCTGACCAAAAAGAAAATCTCTACTTAGTTTCAGTTTTCTATTTTCAAAAACACGAAAGTTGGGTCATTTCCGATCGTTCAGTTATGTGGCAGCTATAGGATATAGTCGGCCGATTCCTATGAAGTTTGTTAGTTGGATCAACTGACCAAAAGTAGAATTTGTACTAAGTTCCAGCTTTCTATCTTCAAAAACACAAAAGTTGGGTCATTTCCGATCGTTCAGTTATATGGCAGCTATAGGATATAGTCGGGCGATTCCTATGAAGTTTGTTAGTTGGATCAACTGACCAAAAATAGAATTTGTACTAAGTTTCAGCTTTCTATCTTCAAAAACACAAAAGTTGGGTCATTTCCGATCGTTCAGTTATGTGGCAGCTATAGGATATAGTCGGCCGATTCCTATGAAGTTTGTTAGTTATATCAACTGACCAAAAATAGAATTTGTACTAAGTTCCAGCTTTCTATCTTCAAAAACACAAAAGTTGGGTCATTTCCGATCGTTCAGTTATATGGCAGCTATAGGATATAGTCGGCCGATTCCTATGAAGTTTGTTAGTTGGATCAACTGACCAAAAATAGAATTTGTACTAATGTCCAGCTTTCTATCTTCAAAAACACAAAAGTTGGGTCATTTCCGATCGTTCACTTATATGGCAGCTATAGGATATAGTCGGCCGATCCTTATGAAGTTTGTTAGTTGGATCAACTGACTAAAAATATAATTTGTACTAATGTCCAGCTTTCTATCTTCAAAAACACAAAAGTTGGGTCATTTCCGATCGTTCAGTTATATGGCAGCTATAGGATATAGTCGGCCGATTCCTATGAAGTTTGTTAGTTGGATCAACTGACCAAAAATAGAATTTGTACTAAGTTCCAGCTTTCTATCTTCAAAAACACAAAAGTTGGGTCATTTCCGATCGTTCAGTTATATGGCAGCTATGAATATAGTCGGCCGATCCTTATGAAGTTTGTTAGTTGGATCAACTGACTAAAATAGAATTTGTACTAATGTCCAGCTTTCTATCTTCAAAAACACAAAAGTTGGGTCATTTCCGATCGTTCAGTTATATGGCAGCTATAGGATATAGTCGGCCGATTCTCATGAAGTTTGTTAGTTGGATCAACTGACCAAAAATAGAATTTGTACTAAGTTCCATCTTTCTATCTTCAAAAACACAAAAGTTGGGTCATTTCCGATCGTTCAGTTATATGGCAGCTATAGGATATAGTCGGCCGCTCCTCATGAAGTTTGTTAGTTGGATCAACTGACTAAAAATAGAATCTGTACCAAGTTTTCGTTCAGTTATATGGCAGCTATAGGATACAGTCGGCCGATTCCTATGAAGTTTGTTAGTTGCATCAACTGACCAAAAATAGAATTTGTACTAAGTTCCAGCTTTCTATCTTCAAAAACACAAAAGTTGGGTCATTTCCGATCGTTCACTTATATGGCAGCTATAGGATATAGTCGGCCGATCCTTATGAAGTTTGTTAGTTGGATCAACTGACTAAAAATATAATTTGTACTAATGTCCAGCTTTCTATCTTCAAAAACACAAAAGTTGGGTCATTTCCGATCGTTCAGTTATATGGCAGCTATAGGATATAGTCGGCCGATTCCTATGAAGTTTGTTAGTTGGATCAACTGACCAAAAATAGAATTTGTACTAAGTTCCAGCTTTCTATCTTCAAAAACACAAAAGTTGGGTCATTTCCGATCGTTCACTTATATGGCAGCTATAGGATATAGTCGGCCGATCCTTATGAAGTTTGTTAGTTGGATCAACTGACTAAAAATATAATTTGTACTAATGTCCAGCTTTCTATCTTCAAAAACACAAAAGTTGGGTCATTTCCGATCGTTCAGTTATATGGCAGCTATAGGATATAGTCGGCCGATTCCTATGAAGTTTGTTAGTTGGATCAACTGACCAAAAATAGAATTTGTACTAAGTTCCAGCTTTCTATCTTCAAAAACACAAAAGTTGGGTCATTTCCGATCGTTCAGTTATATGGCAGCTATGAATATAGTCGGCCGATCCTTATGAAGTTTGTTAGTTGGATCAACTGACTAAAATAGAATTTTTACTAATGTCCAGCTTTCTATCTTCAAAAACACAAAAGTTGGGTCATTTCCGATCGTTCACTTATATGGCAGCTATAGGATATAGTCGGCCGATCCTTATGAAGTTTGTTAGTTGGATCAACTGACTAAAAATATAATTTGTACTAATGTCCAGCTTTCTATCTTCAAAAACACAAAAGTTGGATCATTTCCGATCGTTCAGTTATATGGCAGCTATAGGATATAGTCGGCCGATTCTTATGAAGTTTGTTAGTTGGATCAACTGACCAAAAATAGAATTTGTACTAAGTTTCAGCTTTCTATCTTCAAAAACACAAAAGTTGGGTCATTTCCGATCGTTCAGTTATATGGCAGATAGAGGATAAAGTTGGCCGATCCTTACGAAATTAGGTAGGTCGGATTATCTGACCAAAAAGAAAATCTCTACTTAGTTTCAGTTTTCTATTTTCAAAAACACGAAAGTTGGGTCATTTCCGATCGTTCAGTTATGTGGCAGCTATAGGATATAGTCGGCCGATTCTTATGAAGTTTGTTAGTTGGATCAACTGACCAAAAATAGAATTTGTACTAAGTTTCAGCTTTCTATCTTCAAAAACACAAAAGTTGGGTCATTTCCGATCGTTCAGTTATATGGCAGCTATAGGATAAAGTTGGCCGATCCTTACGAAATTAGGTAGGTCGGATTATCTGACCAAAAAGAAAATCTCTACTTAGTTTCAGTTTTCTATTTTCAAAAACACGAAAGTTGGGTTATTTCCGATCGTTCAGTTATGTGGCAGCTATAGGATATAGTCGGCCGATTCCTATGAAGTTTGTTAGTTGGATCAACTGACCAAAAATAGAATTTGTACTAAGTTCCAGCTTTCTATCTTCAAAAACACAAAAGTTGGGTCATTTCCGATCGTTCAGTTATATGGCAGCTATAGGATATAGTCGGGCGATTCCTATGAAGTTTGTTAGTTGGATCAACTGACCAAAAATAGAATTTGTACTAAGTTTCAGCTTTCTATCTTCAAAAACACAAAAGTTGGGTCATTTCCGATCGTTCAGTTATATGGCAGCTATAGGATATAGTCGGCCGATTCCTATGAAGTTTGTTAGTTATATCAACTGACCAAAAATAGAATTTGTACTAAGTTCCAGCTTTCTATCTTCAAAAACACAAAAGTTGGGTCATTTCCGATCGTTCAGTTATATGGCAGCTATAGGATATAGTCGGCCGATTCCTATGAAGTTTGTTAGTTGGATCAACTGACCAAAAATAGAATTTGTACTAAGTTCCACCTTTCTATCTTCAAAAACACAAAAGTTGGGTCATTTCCGATCGTTCAGTTATATGGCAGCTATAGGATATAGTCGGCCGATTCTTATGAAGTTTGTTAGTTATATCAACTGACCAAAAATAGAATTTGAACTAAGTTCCAGCTTTCTATCTTCAAAAACACAAAAGTTGGGTCATTTCCGATCGTTCAGTTATATGGCAGCTATAGGATATAGTCGGCCGATTCTTATGAAGTTTGTTAGTTGGATCAACTGACCAAAAATAGAATTTGTGCTAAGTTCCAGCTTTCTATCTTCAAAAACACAAAAGTTGGATCATTTGCGATCGTTCAGTTATATGGCAGCTATAGGATATAGTCGGCCGATTCTTATGAAATTTGTAAGTTGGATCAACTGACCAAAAATAGAATTTGAACTAAGTTCCAGCTTTCTATCTTCAAAAACACAAAAGTTGGGTCATTTCCGATCGTTCAGTTATATGGCAGCTATAGGATAAAGTTGGCCGATCCTTACGAAATTAGGTAGGTCGGATTATCTGACCAAAAAAAAATCTCTACTTAGTTTCAGTGTTCTATCTTCAAAACAACAAAAGTTGGTTCATTTCCGATCGTTCAGTTATATGGCAGCTATAGGATATAGTCGGCCGATTCCTATGAAGTTTGTTAGTTGGATCAACTGACCAAAAATAGAATTTGTGCTAAGTTCCAGCTTTCTATCTTCAAAAACACAAAAGTTGGGTCATTTCCGATCGTTCAGTTATATGGCAGCTATAGGATATAGTCGGCCGATTCTTATGAAGTTTGTTAGTTGGATCACCTGACCAAAAATAGAATTTGTACTAAGTGCCAGCTTTCTATCTTCAAAAACACGAAAGTTGGGTCATTTCCGATCGTTCAGTTATATGGCAGCAATAGGATATAGTCGGCCGATTCTTATGACATTTGTTAGTTGGATCAACTGACCAAAAATAGAATTTGTACTAAGTTCCATCTTTCTATCTTCAAAAACACAAAAGTTGGGTCATTTCCGATCGTTCAGTTATATGGCAGCTATAGGATATAGTCGGCCGATTCCTATGAAGTTTGTTAGTTGGATCAACTGACCAAAAATAGAATTTGTACTAAGTTCCATCTTTCTATCTTCAAAAACACAAAAGTTGGGTCATTTCCGATCGTTGAGTTATATGGCAGCTATAGGATAAAGTTGGCCGATCCTTACGAAATTAGGTAGGTCGGATTATCTGACCAAAAAAAAAATCTCTACTTAGTTTCAGTTTTCTATCTTCAAAAACACGAAAGTTGGGTCATTTCCGATCGTTCAGTTATATGGCAGCTATAGGATATAGTCGGGCGATTCCTATGAAGTTTGTTAGTTGGATCAACTGACCAAAAATAGAATTTGTACTAAGTTCCATCTTTCTATCTTCAAAAACACAAAAGTTGGGTCATTTCCGATCGTTGAGTTATATGGCAGCTATAGGATATAGTCGGGCGATTCCTATGAAGTTTGTTAGTTGGATCAACTGACCAAAAATAGAATTTGTACTAAATTCCAGCTTTCTATCTTCAAAAACACAAAAGTTGGGTCATTTCCGATCGTTCAGTTATATGGCAGCTATAGGATATAGTCGGCCGATTCCTATGAAGTTTGTTAGTTGGATCAACTGACCAAAAATAGAATTTGTACTAAGTTCCATCTTTCTATCTTCAAAAACACAAAAGTTGGGTCATTTCCGATCGTTGAGTTATATGGCAGCTATAGGATAAAGTTGGCCGATCCTTACGAAATTAGGTAGGTCGGATTATCTGACCAAAAAAAAAATCTCTACTTAGTTTCAGTTTTCTATCTTCAAAAACACGAAAGTTGGGTCATTTCCGATCGTTCAGTTATATGGCAGCTATAGGATATAGTCGGGCGATTCCTATGAAGTTTGTTAGTTGGATCAACTGACCAAAAATAGAATTTGTACTAAGTTCCATCTTTCTATCTTCAAAAACACAAAAGTTGGGTCATTTCCGATCGTTGAGTTATATGGCAGCTATAGGATATAGTCGGGCGATTCCTATGAAGTTTGTTAGTTGGATCAACTGACCAAAAATAGAATTTGTACTAAGTTCCAGCTTTCTATCTTCAAAAACACAAAAGTTGGGTCATTTCCGATCGTTCAGTTATATGGCAGCTATAGGATATAGTCGGGCGATTCCTATGAAGTTTGTTAGTTGGATCAACTGACCAAAAATAGAATTTGTACTAAGTTCCAGCTTTCTATCTTCAAAAACACAAAAGTTGGGTCATTTCCGATCGTTCAGTTATATGGCAGCTATAGGATATAGTCGGCCGATTCCTATGAAGTTTGTTAGTTGGATCAACTGACCAAAAATAGAATTTGTACTAAGTTCCATCTTTCTATCTTCAAAAACACAAAAGTTGGGTCATTTCCGATCGTTGAGTTATATGGCAGCTATAGGATAAAGTTGGCCGATCCTTACGAAATTAGGTAGGTCGGATTATCTGACCAAAAAAAAAATCTCTACTTAGTTTCAGTTTTCTATCTTCAAAAACACGAAAGTTGGGTCATTTCCGATCGTTCAGTTATATGGCAGCTATGAATATAGTCGGCCGATCCTTATGAAGTTTGTTAGTTGGATCAACTGACTAAAATAGAATTTGTACTAATGTCCAGCTTTCTATCTTCAAAAACACAAAAGTTGGGTCATTTCCGATCGTTCAGTTATATGGCAGCTATAGGATATAGTCGGCCGATTCTCATGAAGTTTGTTAGTTGGATCAACTGACTAAAAATAGAATCTGTACTAAGTTTTCGTTCAGTTATATGGCAGCTATAGGATATAGTCGGCCGATTCCTATGAAGTTTGTTAGTTGGATCAACTGACTAAAAATAGAATTTGTACTAATGTCCAGCTTTCTATCTTCAAAAACACAAAAGTTGGGTCATTTCCGATCGTTCAGTTATATGGCAGCTATAGGATATAGTCGGCCGATTCCTATGAAGTTTGTTAGTTGGATCAACTGACCAAAAATAGAATTTGTACTAAGTTCCATCTTTCTATCTTCAAAAACACAAAAGTTGGGTCATTTCCGATCGTTCAGTTATATGGCAGCTATAGGATAAAATTGGCCAATCCTTACGAAATTAGGTAGGTCGGATTATCTGACCAAAAAGAAAATCTCTACTTAGTTTCAGTTTTCTTTCTTTAAAAACACAAAAGTTGGGTCATTTCCGATCGTTCAGTTATATGGCAGCTATAGGATATAGTCGGCCGATTCCTATGAAGTTTGTTAGTTGGATCAACTGACCAAAAATAGAATTTGTAATAAGTTCCAGCTTTCTATCTTCAAAAACACAAAAGTTGGGTCATTTCCGATCGTTCAGTTATATGGCAGCTATAGGATATAGTCGGCCGATTCCTATGAAGTTTGTTAGTTGGATCAACTGACCAAAAATAAAATTTGTACTAAGTTCCATCTTTCTATCTTCAAAAACACAAAAGTTGGGTCATATCCGATCGTTCAGTTATATGGCAGCTATAGGATATAGTCGGCCGATTCCTATGAAGTTTGTTAGTTGGATCAACTGACCAATAATAGAATTTGTACTAAGTTCCAGCTTTCTATCTTCAAAAACACAAAAGTTGGGTCATTTCCGATCGTTGAGTTATATGGCAGCTATAGGATAAAATTGGCCAATCCTTACGAAATTAGGTAGGTCGGATTATCTGACCAAAAAGAAAATCTCTACTTAGTTTCAATTTTCTTTCTTTAAAAACACAAAAGTTGGGTCATTTCCGATCGTTCAGTTATATGGCAGCTAAAGGATATAGTCGGCCGATTCCTATGAAGTTTGTTAGTTGGATCAACTGACCAAAAATAGAATTTGTAATAAGTTCCAGCTTTCTATCTTCAAAAACACAAAAGTTGGGTCATTTCCGATCGTTCAGTTATATGGCAGCTATAGGATATAGTCGGCCGATTCCTATGAAGTTTGTTAGTTGGATCAACTAACCAAAAATAGAATTTGTACTAAGTTCCATCTTTCTATCTTCAAAAACACAAAAGTTGGGTCATTTCCGATCGTTCAGTTATATGGCAGCTATAGGATAAAGTTGGCCGATCCTTACGAAATTAGGTAGGTCGGATTATCTGACCAAAAAGAAAATCTCTACTTAGTTTCAGTTTTCTATCTTCAAAAACACGAAAGTTGGGTCATTTCCGATCGTTCAGTTATATGGCAGCTATAGGATATAGTCGGCCGAACCTTATGAAGTTTGTTAGTTGGATCAACTGACTAAAAATAGAATTTGTACTAAATTCCAGCTTTCTATCTTCAAAAACACAAAAGTTGGGTCATTTCCGATCGTTCAGTTATATGGCAGCTATAGGATATAGTCGGCCGATTCCTATGAAGTTTGTTAGTTGGATCAACTGACCAAAAATAGAATTTGTACTAAGTTCCAGCTTTCTATCTTCAAAAACAAAAAAGTCGGGTCATTTCCGATCGTTCAGTTATATGGCAGCTATAGGATATAGTCGGCCGATTCTTATGAAGTTTGTTAGTTGGATCAACTGACTAAAAATAGAATTTGTACTAAGTTCCAGCTTTCTATCTTTAAAAACACAAAAGTTGGGTCATTTCCGATCGTTCAGTTATATGGCAGCTATAGGATATAGTCGGCCGATTCTCATGAAGTTTGTTAGTTGGATCAACTGACTAAAAATAGAATCTGTACTAAGTTTTCGTTCAGTTATATGGCAGCTATAGGATATAGTCGGCCGATTCCTATGAAGTTTGTTAGTTGGATCAACTGACTAAAAATAGAATTTGTACTAATGTCCAGCTTTCTATCTTCAAAAACACAAAAGTTGGGTCATTTCCGATCGTTCAGTTATATGGCAGCTATAGGATATAGTTGGCCGATCCTCATGAAGTTTGTTAGTTAGATCAACTGACTAAAAATAGAATTTGTACTAAGTTCCAGCTTTCTATCTTCAAAAACACAAAAGTTGGGTCATTTCCGATCGTTCACTTATATGGCAGCTATAGGATATAGTCGGCCGATCCTTATGAAGTTTGTTAGTTGGATCAACTGACTAAAAATAGAATTTGTACTAATGTCCAGCTTTCTATCTTCAAAAACACAAAAGTTGGGTCATTTCCGATCGTTCACTTATATGGCAGCTATAGGATATAGTCGGCCGATCCTTATGAAGTTTGTTAGTTGGATCAACTGACTAAAAATATAATTTGTACTAATGTCCAGCTTTCTATCTTCAAAAACACAAAAGTTGGGTCATTTCCGATCGTTCAGTTATATGGCAGCTATAGGATATAGTCGGCCGATTCCTATGAAGTTT